>NW_027315834.1:42917370-43322370 GCF_026437365.1 Eucyclogobius newberryi | reverse complement strand
CTGACCGCCAGTCTGTCCTCTGACCGCCATCACACGGTCAAAGGAGCACATTCTCACAGACATGGCGCGTGAAGTGTCTTGACAACAACAGGTTTAACCCCCATTGGCCATTGCGGACAGGAAAACGGGGTGGGATTACTTTTAGTAGCAATAAAATATTCACAACATTGGCTATTATTGTTGAAGTATACGTATTCAGGTTCAGAGTTACCAAGTCCGCTTTCTTGGCAATTCTGGGCTTCTTTTTTTTGGGCCTGCCCTTTTATCATAAAATACTAGTAAGTGAATTTTAGGCTTTTAATAGACCTAGTAATGACTGAAATACAGTTTTTTCAGTTAATTCATGCTTTAAAGTAGTTATCAATGTTAGATATGCTAGTAAAAATATGCACACCACATTAAACTAATCGCTTATTTTATTTACATATTTTTGTGGCTCATTTTGGGCTTTTTCCCAGAGGCTTGGTTGCATGTTGCTCTCTGAAAATCTGGTAACCCAGTTCAAGTTTCTCAGCACTTATCTGGCCATCAGTAAGGTTAAGGTTAACTCCAGGTTTCCCCCCATATCTCACACACTGGACACAAGATGCACAGCCAACAAGTGTGAGGAGCTCTCAAATATTCATGTAAATATGAAAATTGAAACTCGTTGTACATTTTACAGTTAGTGGAAAGTACAGAAACAATCAGCTGTGAATTGTTTAGCAGGTCTGTACTTTCAGCACTATCTCTTCACTCTTAAAGCCACTTGTTGTGTTGAGCTACATGTTCCTGCTTTATGACAATCATTTCTAGTGATCCTAAAAATATTTTAGCAGAGTTATCGTGTAACCTTACATTGCCTTGAGTTTGTTGTAGGAAGTTTGCATGTTCATAAATTGTCCTATTTGTGCATTGCAACAAATGTGGGAAGAAAAGACACAAACAAAAGCTCCTTATAATGGAAAGAAACAGACACATAGCAAATTACTTCATCGGTTGGTTTATTTCTCATTAGCAATGACACCAAATATACTCAACTCGTTTCACTTGCTGTCGTAGGAGATGCATTTTGAATTGTAAACAGTGAAAATGATCAAATGCATTTCAGTAAGGACTCCTTACAAGCAGTGGATGACAAGGAAAAGAGCAGAAGACACCTGCTCTTGTTCACCTCTTGCCTTTTCATTCCAACAATATGTCTTATAGCTTTGAGTCTCTCATATTTACAAAGACACAGCTGAGCCCCACACTTCATGGCCAGCAGAGACCTATTGGCTTTACGTCTGTTTTAATGTGTTATTATCACATAGTTCGTCAAAGAATCATATTTACAACAACAAATCCCCCAGCGGCCTGCTGCCAGGGGTTAAAACACACACAGTTAGAATTTCTTGCTTAAAATTAATTAAACTACTTAAGGTTCTTCAAAGTTTACACTGTAACTCAACCTTATAGCTTGTGTTATATTTTTTCTCCTAACAAAAGTTAATACAGAGCTCAAGCTGTTTTCCCATAAAAACGTATCATAAGTGAACAAACTAAAAATAATATTAAAATAATATACAAATAAAAAATATTGCACTTAAAGTTCAGGACAGCACTGGACCTGTTTGTTGGTTAAGAGGGAAGTGAGAGCTTTTTAGCCGAGTGCTTTGGAGGATCAGTTCAGAGAGATGGTATTTTAAATAAATAGGCAAATCTTTGTACAACAACAAGCTTTTTTTTTTAGCTTTAGACCATGACACAGGCGTATTGCTCAGGAGAAAGAGGGAGTGCACATTTGAACTCTAAAGCATTGATAAAGGAGTGGATGTGTACAAAAAGTCAAAAACCAAGATGACAAGCAATGTCCTGAGAATGCTTTCTGGTTTAGTCCATAATGAGCTACAATGTTAAAGGAAATGCTGTTTGGCTGCAGTGGCTGCGTTTTTCCACCTGTATTGAACCAAATTGTGACGCAACATCTGCTTTTGTCACTCCGCCAGTCTGTCCACTGTTAGTTTTGCACTCTTCATTTTCTCTCTGTGTCCTGGATCACAGTATGTTTCCACAGGTTGAACATGAAGTAAGCCTTGTAGAGAAGCACCCCACATGAGCCCTCAGACGCTTGTTCCATCACGACATGAAAAAACACAAAGAACTAAAGACGGTCGTACCAGCAGACAACTAAAAAGTGGTTTGAGAGAGGGTGTTTTGGAGGAAAGGAGGTATAAGATTGACAGACAGAGTATAAAAAGTGGCAAAAAACAGTACCGGACTGTCTTAATCGCTATAGGGCTTTTTGAAAACCCTCCGTTTCTCCACTATAGCACATTTTTCTGACACAAATACAACAGTGATCAGACAAGTCTTTCTCCACCCCTTCATCTGGGCCTTGGTAGAATATCATCAACCCATTCATACACCCATTCACTGCGATCGTGCATTCGTTCACGTGGTAAACATGCAAACTACATTTCTTTGCAGTGCCATAGCTTCCGCTGCGTCCCCCGCAACACAACTGCACAACATAAAATAAGCAAACGATTGACGAGGAAATGACAAACGACAAACACATAATCTCCCGTCTGCTTTCCATTATTCGCTTCGACTCTGCCCGTTTGTTGCTTCCTCTTCCTTGCATGTTCAACGGTCTCTTACGACGTGGATGAAGTTGAGGTGGCGCTACATTTTTTTTGGTTGATTAAGTCCAAGTAGAGTTCTGAGCGCAGAAAGCGGGGGTAAGAGTCCTTTTCCATCAGCCCGTATATCCGCCGCTGTGCCAAGTCAAAGCAGGACCGCGTCACGTTCTGCAGGTTGTCCTTGGTGTGGTCTCTGGTGTAGGAGTCCAGATTGACCTGGAAGAAGAAAGAGTTGCACATTGGTAAGATTATAGGAGAAAGCTTTAGTGACGAAGGGGGCTTCAACGAAAAGAGAATTGTATTATTAACTTTTAGCGCAACTGGGTTTGGGGTGTAAAACCATATTTTCCCCCCAACTTCTGTGCTGCAGTGTTTGAAAACTCACCTCTTTACAAGACTGGATGGCGATGTATTCTGCAAAGATCTTTTTGGCTTTTGAGGCCATCTTGGACTGTGACTTGACTTTCTTATATTCCTCACACGCCAGCCAGAATTCCAGATTCTCCTCGCTGAATTCTGTTCGCAGGAAGGCTCTGAACGCTGCCAGACCATCTGACACAGAGAAATGAGAAGGAGGAGGTTAAACAAAAGATGGGCAGTGTCATGGCAACCTCTCAGCTAAAGTGCTCTTAAAATAGCGTGAGCATTTTTGAGTCATGTGGTTGGAATTAGATATCACCGCACTAACCTAAAAAAACCCACTATTCACACATCCTGTGATGAATGGACAAAGGGATGAGTTTATGAATTAAACTACACTGCTTAAACTCCATAAATGACACATGGGGCTTTTCCCTTTGCTGTTAATGATTTGAGGAAGAAGGCATCCACAACAAAGAATAGCAGGAACCCACGTCCGCCCACAGCTGCCGTTTGCACTTTTCCGTTCTCATGAATCACAAGTGCTGTTAAAGACAAGGCCAACTACTCTTGCCTGTCATTTCTTACCTGATTCTGGTAAGCAGAAGTGAGGTAAGAGGTAAAAGGGAGGAAATGAGACGAAGGAGTGAGAGGGGCCAAGGGGAGAGCAATGAGAAACAGATGTGGTGCCTCTGGTTGCTATAAAGCTGATAGTGGGAAACCAAAATAGCAACACGTGCACAGGTTGGGGCTGTGGGCACTGGATGGGAAGCATGCATTAAGGCTGCTAGGATTAGAAAAACTTGCTCAAAGCTGGCTCTAACTACAACCGTGGGTAATCCATTGAAGAAGGGCAGTCACGTTTTAGAGGGGCTCAACCCCCTCCCCCCAACCCTTCCTCACACTGTAGCCACTGTATTCACACAAGCTCTAGATGCAAACACCATAGAATGAAAGGCTGATGCGCTACAAACATTGAGGACGATTACAAATTGACAAAAAAGTTGACTTACATTTGTGTGTCAGCAGCTTATCCAGTGAATCCCCCCACTTGAGTGCTTCCTCCGGGGTGGGCCTGCAGATGAAAGCAGAGCGGTTCTTTAACAAGCCCATCTCAGCCAGGTTTCTCATTGTGTGACCCATCCGAAGAACTTTGTAAACTAAACTCCTAGTACATTCCTACCACTATGTCCATGAAATATGCTCTGTGTCCTAAAACAAGCTGCTCTGCCTGGGCTGATTTAGCGCGCCATCAGCCTGTGAGTCTGCTGCTCTGGGTGGTGGGGAAGGCTTTTATATTCCCACTCACTCCAGAGCAAATGCAGGGGGGCGGAGCTAACAGAAGCCAATAGGCAAGAGTTTAGTGGGTGCCGAGACCTCCTCCCCCGTCGGTGTCTGTCTGCCCCCTGCTGCTTCTTATCCTACATGTGCTGACTTCCTGCAGAACTGGCTCCAATCCACACTGAAGACCTGGAGCGAATCCACAATGAAACTGCCCACTTCATACATGTCTGAAGCTGAACTTAATTAATCACGATCTCATCAGTAGGGATTTTAAAATGTACAGAGTCACCCCGGTTTCCCCGTTTTCTAAACTGTAATAATATGATAGTTACAGAGATACAACATAGTGAGAATGAATAAAGCATCCTTTCAGAGAAACTAAGAATAACCAAATGCATTAATTCTGCATATATAGCAAATAATGAATAAATCAAATGTGCATAGTTCTCATTATTGAATTAAATGTGCAAGTTTGTGCATTCCAATAAATTAATGTGTAGATAATTGTGCTAGTCTAAGTTTACATACTGTGTAAAAGGAAACATATTTAGGTAAACTTTGATGTACATTGAAAACAAAATATGTTGTGCATTTATGCTTTTAGTCCATATATTGATCTCTAAATTGATATTTTATTATACATTTCTGACTTTTCTGCCTCACTAATCAAATCAAATCTCACACATTTTGTTCCAGCCACAAAACCAGTGTTGACCAGGCCATATTAGATAAAACCAAGTACAGTAAACTGTAAAAGTCACGCATGCGACGCAGGACGTGTCCACTTACTTGATTGACTTGGACATGGACTTGTCTAGCTTGCCGGCGCTTCCTGGCGATTCATTCCTCCTCCGTAAGAATGCCAGCCGGTTCTTCATGTCTTTGGCCCTGTAGATGAAAGACAAAAAGAAGATGAAGAAGAAAACGATCCACTGTTGAAACAATCCAAGCCAGAAAAAATCATCATGGTATTCTCATAATCCCAAACAACGAGAAAACTCAATGGAAGTTTGGTTGTTTACATTTCTTTTCTGTGGGTTGATCAACTGTTCCCAAAATTGAGCGATGGGTGAATCTCGTCTTCCCTCTCAGCACAAGTTGTAATGTCCCATCTATCTCTAACGTCGCTGATGAAGTGTCCCTGACAGGTTCCTCAACAGGGACTGAGCGATAGAGGCTTAGAAGGAGGAGAGAGACTCAATCCTCACTCCACCTCACTCCACTTGTTTCATTACGCCATTATAAACGAGCCCAGAGGGAACGCCAAGCCTGGGCTGACCCGCAGGCCTGCCCCGAACACAGTGAGCACCTTTTGGCCCCTTCACCCCACGACTGACCGCTCGACAACCTTGACTCACACGACATCTCCCAAGTCCCTATACCAATTTCTGAGCTCTCCCATAATCCCTCGGTGCATGTCCTGGCTTTTCCCAAACCAGGGGCGCGTGTCGCCTCGATGGGATGTGACCTCACTCAACACCCATTTCCGGAGCCTCTGCTTTTGATTTCCACTGTGGATTGACTGAGCTGTAATAAGGCGTCAGTGCGGCCCAATCATTGTGCATTGCCGTCCCGCTGACAACCCCCCGGATCCCAGGAGAAGATGTGCTCCCCAAATTAGCAAACAGTAATAGGCACTGATGAACATGAAGACGCTGGATGAGCAGCGGCGGATTACTGCTCACTCATGTGCGGGTATGAATGGAGACGATGGATATGGATAGGAACGCTTTTCAAACAACCTTTCTATCAACTCACATGAGATTTACGCCAAGATCATGTCCATCCCTGCAGCTGTTTTTGAACGCAGGTTTTGAATACCAAAAACCTTTTGTGGCTGGATTGAACAACAAAATATGATAAAGTTATAAATATATATAAAAATACAATTAAAATAAAGTACAACGTCACATGCCTAGGATGATGGTATTTTCCAAATGCTATGAGAAAGTTGGTAACATATATATACCTATAGTACATATCTGAAATAGCAGTAAGCCTTAGCTAAGACACTGTGCATTTGAAGGCCTGTGGTGGGGAGAGTGGAGAGAATGATTATGCTGCATGAGTCAGACCCAATTTTCAGGACAATATTGGTCTGTTTTAATAGACCGTGCGAGTTCTAAGGCCAAAACCAAGACCAATTAAAACATGAAGCAACCAGAAAAGTAAATTTACATGGAAAGTATGATTTTATCCAGTAAAATAAAAGTTCAGAAATGTCTAGAAGGCTTAAACTGCATTGATCAGCTGACCTTCCTAACTTGCACATGGGGTCACTAGAAGAAAGCCAACTCATCATCCCCTGAAAAAACGTTGACTATCTGAAATATCCTGAAGCTCATGGTAAACGGCTGCTCACAGATCACGGCCCTGCTCCCATTCTGGAGAAAAAACACTTTACCCAGACCCCTGGAAACCCCTCACACGCTCCTGTCTGAAGGACACTACGACAACAGCACCCTCACTGTTAAGTAAACTCATAACAACAGCACTGAAGTTATTTGTTTTTTCTATTTTTAGCTAGGACTCCAGGCAATTAGCTCATGTGTCATGTGTGTAATGACTCAAAAGAAGACTCTTTGCAGCGATAATAACAAGATGAAATATGTGTAAGAAATGTGTTTGATTATTTGAAGAGGGTTTAATCTTTGAGGGATGCATGGCAATGAGTTGACATTTCTATCAAGGGAAGATAACATGTGCCCTGCCACCATGTGGACATAAATGTATACTGCAGATTGAAGAATAAACAAAAAAGTGCAGGAATTGCATTTTTATAACCAGACTACACTGACTACACCGCATGGCATTTGTCAAGTTGTGAGTTATTATTCAATTACTTTATATTGTATTATCCAGCAATGGTTTCCAACCTTTTTTGTTGTGAGTGCTTAGCGTTGTCTCGCACCTGTATGTTGTGTATCAGTGTTTTGTTTTCAGTAGTTTTACTTATACATTTGTTGTTTAAATGCTATCTTTCTTTTTCAAATGAAATCCTCCCGTAACCTTGGCAAATGCTCTCGTACCCCCAGAAGTCCCAGAACACCTGGTTGGGAAACACTGTTATACAGCATGTTGTCAAAACAGTGTTGATGTTTGTGCTCTGGTGAAATGGGAGTGGGCTTTAGAACTGACAAACAATTTAGCTTCCACTGCTACAATTCACACCAGCTTAACTGAGTGCCAGTAAAAGCTCTGGCCAAGGTCATACCTTTTGCCTTTTCACAAATATGATGGAACACATCAGTCCTTCTCCTTGACAAATACTCAATATCCCAAAAGACACATTGAAAATAATTCAATCAGATGCGAGTGCTGTAGTCTTTCAAAGGAGGTTAAAATAGATCTGCCATTTGTTGCTGGATCTAAGATCAAAAACCACAATAAATAATAATGTTAATTCTAATTAAATGACCCAGTTATGCGCCATTTTTTAATAATTCTTCAGCTAAAAATTGTTATCCACTCTAGGCATCACACAACTGAGTCCTATGCTTAAATTAATCTGCAAAAAGACTGACACTCGCTCCGCTGAGGATTATCAAATTACGAGACTCTTTCATGTAAAATGCTCCCCTCAGACAACACTGTCCCACTTCCTTGTATGCTCACTATTAAAAGACGAGACAGTCACTACACAAATAAAGTTAGAATGCAGGGGAACTTAACGCACAGAGACCATGTACTTGAGAAAAGGAGCGGGAGGTCCTTGTGTTTGCAATTAGCCGCACATTTCTGTACTCTTTATTTCTTTATTCCCTCTCTGCTTGGCTCACATTAGCCAGACTAATAGCACCCCATCGGCTATTCCTGGTGTTCTGAAAGTAGGCTGTCCTCTCTGGGAAAGGCTCAGAGAGCACATGAGGGAGAGCTACACATACTGCAGATCACAATGTCTCTTCATTCTCTGATGCCTCTTAACACATCCTAAAATGTCACCAACAACTTCGATAGGAACTAGATGGGCCTGGTTCTGCAGTAATCGCACATCCAAATACCACTACATAGTGTGAATACAATAAGTCAAGAGTCATGTCTTTTACAGAAATGACAACACTTTGGAAGAGGTCTCATGTTTGCATACAGTGGATAAATAACATTCTTTATGCTTTTAACTGTCATGACAGTGAACAAGCTAATTTAAGGTGTTCCTCGAAAAATGATACAAAAGAGAATGTCCTAAATTTTAACTTTAAATATAACCCACGCCACATTTACACTCTCATAATCAAGGCCAAAAATAAGCGCAGAACAAGCTCACCTCTACCACTGGGACCACTTGAAGAAAACTATTTCTGAAATCCAGGCTGGATATAAAAAGCAAAAGAGACCGGCCCAAGTTAAGTGGTAAAGTGTATTCTCCAACATAGAGAGAGAGAGACCTATTCTGTTCACGGTAGATCACAACATGGCTGCATATTTCCTCTGTGCAAAACAAACCAACAGACCAAACATTGCGCCTACCTTTCCAAGTATTTCTCAGAGAAGTCAACCATGGTAGGAAACATGGGTGCCGGCTTAAGTGCAGGGCGCCTTGTTGCACTTGGTTGAAGTTTGACTGCATGTAAGCGTGTGTCCAGTTGTAGTGATCCTCGGGGTTAAAGCCTTAGGGTTTGTTTGACAATCACATTCCTCCAACTGCTGAGAGCTCTGGGACAGCTTTATATAGTTTGAACGGTCCATGTAGGCGGACCCTCCACACCCACAATCACCAGTGTGTTTAGTGACCACAGATTCCTTCCATAGAGGCCTGGGCAACCTCACATTTATGCTTAATGTTTGTTTGTTAACAAGGCAAATTAATAAATACAGTGTGTCTATGATATTGTCAAGCTAAAAGCATTAGTATTAGCATTAGTAGTTTGTCTGACGCAGAAAGATGGGTCAAATGTACTAAGCAATAGCGTCAATGGACAATGCCAACTACGCAGATTAGAGCACGCACATCAGATGACGATGCATGCAGGATATATACAGTGAGTAACTAAAACTTGTGTTATGATTATTGTGAAAAGAAACATAATAATATAAAGATTATTCACACATAAAACAAAAATGAAATCCTTAATTTTCTTTCATTCTAATACGGTACAGTTCCAATAATGTGTGACCAGCTGTCTGAAATCAAACTGAATGCAAAGATTATTGTAATATCAACAGACACAAAGCAAGTGTACTTTTTTGGAGAACAGATTGAAGTGAAATAAGTACATTATGTTCCATGTTGTTACGATTACTGTACATATTACGACCTAAATAATCCTGATTATCAATTAACCAAATAATCTTGACATCCCTACTTGTGTTTGCATCTTCCGTTGTGATTTCCTGTCACGTTTGAGACCAAACGAAAATCAGGAGACATTCATGGGTCCGTATATAATATTTTTCATGGTGCGTCCCACTTTACCCAGAGTTAACGGGCGACTACACCAAGCACGCCTCGGTTTGGTGATGAGCTTGGACCGTGGCATTTTTGCACTTTCCCACTGCAATACAGGTAAGACAAGACGTCTCTTTATGGTTTTATGGTGACCTGTTAGAGCCCGAGGGTTGGAAAAAGCTGAGTGCTCGCGGACATTGAGTAGCCGCAACACCTGGACAGAGTCAAAACAAAAGGTGACCAAAAAGTAGCGAGGAGTGAACAAAGCCAGGAAAACAGCTGTGTCGGGTTCAGAAAATGAGACACAATAAACACGGGTCTAAAAATAGAAAACGGGGGAGATGAATGTGGTGTTAAAGGTAAAGAGCGGAGATGGGACTTGCTCAGGAAGGGACCAGACGGCTCTATGTGGAAGCAAATGATGCATGAACGAGGAGGACACAATGGATACACTGTGTGGACTGGACAAATGTATTCTACAATTCACAAAGACAGCTGCTGCACCATATTGCTGACTTTTTTCCCCTCAATTTGGCAATTTACAAAATCTAAGGGGAAAGTTGCTGGATTAGAATATCATGGAAATGCTTGCATATTTCAGAAGTTTAATTAGAATGTAAAATGCATGGTACAATAAACAATAAATTAAAGAAAGAATGAATCAATCAATCAAACAAATACATGTTTTCTAGCAGTCACACTGTGCATTCGATCACAAAGCCAGTTAACTTTGCCAGTGACCTTTTGCAACATGAGTCTTTCTAAAAAAAAAAAAAAAAAAAAGTGAGTATCAAATTTAAATTGAATATCCAAGCTCAATAAATTCAAAAGGTTAAAAACAAAATACATTTCATAAACAAAGCAGAAAGGGCACGACAAGAGCAAGAAGGAAGGCAGGAAAAGATCAATGCAATTTACAAAGAAGAACGTCAAGCTTCAGACAGAGGAAAGTAATGGAGACGGCTACGTGGGCGACTGCTACTGAGACAAGTCAATTGAATGTGTAATGAAATCAAGTATTCTGGACGAAAGTGAATGGCACTATCTCACGTGACACAGTAACAACGAGAACGTAGACGAAGGCAATGGACTGAATCACATGGGAAATTACTTAAGATCAAAGCAAAGTACAACTGTATTTGCTGCTACCAGACAAAGATACAATACGCTAGGGGAGTGCTTCTCAACTGGTTTACATCAATACTACCTAAATAAGATAATACTTGCCTTTTCTAGTGCCTAATACCTACTAGTAGTAATCAGAATTCGGACTTTATCAGTCCTAATTTATCACCCACATGGTCTCAAATAAGACTAAACCAGGTAAAAAATAAGGTATAGTTCTATAACGATTAACGATGATTAATGATTAATTTGTCTCTAGCTTGAATTGCAGAGGTATGCAAACTATGACACAAACACTGTGATGAAAAACATGCGGCCTCAGTGAAAGGTAATCTATATTGTATTCATTTGTAGAATAGAACAATGTGATGTATTGCCATGTCTAACCGGCAATATTAAAAAGTCACCTATAGGACCCAGGGATTTGGCAAAGATTGCGTGTTGTATAAATAATATTGTGCTGTGAAATGTTACTTTGACCTTATAACTCTGGGACAGCACAAAAGCAAGAGAGCAACAACCACACAGACAGACAGAGATTTGCCTGTAATAATCACTGGCATGTCAAAGCCTGTTGTGCACAAAAATGTTTAAAGAGCCCTGATGTTGCCTTCATTCCTCAATGTTAATAGGATTTGGACATTTTTCCTTATGGTTAATTGTTTGAACCAGCCTACAATAGACCCAAAAAGGCAATCAGTGACAAATATAATACTTTCTAGAATTATCATTATTATGAGGCGAGTTGTACATTCTCTCTCCCTGAAGAATGGCATCGTATTCATTTGCAGCTGCAGCTAAACGGAACAGCTGACAAAAAGGCAGCACACTCAAGGCTCCGAAAGACGTCTGTGGAATCTTAATCACTTAATCTGTTGGTTAACTAAACAGTGCACAAGGCCGGCGGGCCGCGCACAAGAGCACAAGCAGCTATCGGAAGCAAAGGCGACCACTCTGTGAGCCTTAACTGTCCAGGCGGCGTGAAATGTGCTTTTATGTTGATAAATGGGAGCGTGGAGAAGCCTCATTCAACAGCTGATGAATCAAGAAGGCGTCAATACACACATCTTCTACATTTGCACAGTTAAACAAACCCTCGCTTCGCATGTCACACGCACATTTGGCACTAACGGCACTCACACACACTCCATTTACTCCAGTTAGGTAGGTGACAATCTGTTGTAAATGGGTGACAGTAACTTTCATTGTTATCTAAAAACATGATGTATCCAATTAGGATACGCAAAGAGACATGTCAAGGCAGCATCTTTTTGTGACACGCCTTTGACACATCTATAAATACTGCTTAATTCTGTTAAATAAAAAAACAAAAAGATAGAGCTAGATATGATCAGATCAAAGGAATTGAATATGCACAATAATATTTTGGGTGAAACATTATATGCTTGTTTAAAACTGAACTGTGAACTTCCTAAAACTGGAAACTAAATGGTTAAAACTTTGATCTTGGGTAAGCTTTTTATCATACTTTTGACAGTTACAATTGAAAACCATTTTAATCTAAATTGTATAAACTCCAAACTTCCTGGCCTAAACTCCTGTAACACAAAAGGGACAAGTAATGTTTCAGTCAGCTCCCAGCAGGATGCCATTGCTTGCCTTTCATTGGGATATAAGAGATAACCTCCCTTTAACACGGGCAGTTTGAGAAGGGCGTGAAACACTGTACTGTATACAAATGTTGCTCATTAGCATTAGAAAGGACACACCTCTCACTTGAGCCCCTTGTTGCTTTCTGCATTTTCCCAAGCCCATGTGACTCTCATGTTTAACATATTCAAGCCAAGTCTGTTTATCAATCAACATAATAAGTTGTTTAACAAAATAAGAAGTACTCACAGATTCTTGGATTTCTTCTTCTTTATTCCATCTGGGCCCACTTCACAGCTACAGGGGGATCCGGCGCTCAGCTGAGGGGAGAGGAACAAGACACACTGCATTATCTACTTCCACACTGTCGTTAAAACTCCTCAAGGGCAGACAGATACCACCATGTTCTCAATCTGTCTAGTTGTTTAGCTCTGTTCTGGCAGCATAAGGAGTCTGCGAATGGGTTTAGCACACAGCGAGACCAGTCTAAGAGTGAGTGTGTGTGAAAGAGAGCGTCTGTTGTTTCTGCTGGCCTCCAACTGGGTCCTAGGTTTGGGACCTTAAGCCAAGACCCGTGGTTTCACATTACACTTTTTGCCAACACTTCATTTTGATTGGTTAAATGCAAATGGGAAGTTGCTCTTGGGTGGAGAAGGGGTCAGTCTTTACTAATCTGATGGCGTGAAGTTGGACCATTGTATGTGTGCGGAGCACTAAATAAGGAGCCATTGTATTACAAGGGGACCCACAGCAGCTCGGGATACTGGCTACAGATGGAAGCACATGGCAGAGTTTCACTGGGTCCAAAATAAGCATCAGTGTTGAGACAGTTGAGAGTTTGTGGATGCAACATGCCTGGTCTTCACTTAGCTCTATGTTTTTATGAGTAGATAGAGCAGATTAAACTTCTCTAACACATGCCAATGGTAAGGTCCCGAGTGATGCTGACAGCAGCTGCTTTAGTCACTCACACAATAAACGTTTACAGTGCCAAAGATTAGCAAGAGGAAGTGTAGTGTTTCAGTCATGCAGACATGCTCAGTTAGTTTGTAGAATGGATCTTGAGGCTTTGCAAATCTGCTTTGGTGTGTTTATTATTACATAGTACTAAATTACAGTGAGGAAAGTAATTAAAGTAAAAGTAACGTCCTGCAATTTTGCAACTTCTCCCATTTAGAAATTATGGAGGGGTCTGAAATTTTAATTTCCACTAAGAGAGACAAAATCTAAAAAAAAATCCGTAAATCACACTGTATGATTGTTAAATTATGCATTTGTAAAACAAATCAATGAATGTTAATATGTGGTACAGGTCAAATATTTCCTGTAGATCTTGACCAGGATTGTAAGAAGGGATTATGGCCCACTTCTCCACACAGATTTTCTCTAGATGTGTCGGGTTTCAGGGCTGTCACTGAGCAACACAGAGTTTCAGCTCCCTCCATAACCCTAACCCCAGCTAGGCCTCTCCAGAACTTTGATACACTCCTTGGTTATCTTGGCTGTGTTCTTCGGGCCATTGTCATGTAAGAAGACCCAGCCATGACCCATCTTCAATGCTCTGAGGTTGTTCCCCAAAATCTTGCAATACATGGCCCCATCCGTTCTCTCCTTAATGTAGTGCGGTCGTCCTGTGCAGAAAAGCACCAACAAAGCATGATGTTTCCAGCCCCATGCTTCACAGTCCCCATGTTCTTGGGATGGTATTCATTCTTCTTCTTCCTCCAAACACGGCGAGTGGAATTTATACCAAAAAGTTATTTTTTGGTCTCATCTGACCACATGAATTTCTCCAATGACTCCTCTGGATCATCCAGATGGTCATTGGCAGATGGGCCTGGACATATGCTGACTAAAGCAGGGGGACCTTCTGTGCAATGCATGATTTTAAACCATGACTGCTTAGTGCATTACCTTTGAAACTGTGGCCCCAGCTCTCTTCAGGTCATTGACCAGCTCCTGCCATGTAGTTCTGGGCTGATTCCTCACCTTTCTTATCATAACTGATACCCCATGAGGTGAGATCTTGCAGTCCGAGGGAGATCATCTTTGGCTTCTTACATGTTCTAACAGTTGCTCCAACAGTTGATCTTTTTTCAACAAGCTGCTTACCAAAAATAAAGAATTTTTTGTCTCAAAGGCTTTATTAGACAAGACAGCCCCAGCATGAAATGGGGATGAGATAGAAAGGAGGACATGCAACAAACTGTCGAAGCCCGGATTCGAAATCACAATGCTGTTGTCGGCTGCACATGAATCCTTGCATATGTGCTGTTTCAACCACCATCCAGTGCAGTAATAATATTTTAAAAACAAAACAGCAAAATACAAAACCCCTTAAAAAAAAGTATTTTTCCACATTATTTTTTATGTTACATGTTACTTATTCCAAAAATGATTAAATCCATTATTTGCCTCAAACCAGAAGAACAACAATCTCTGCAGCACTCCAGCAATCAGGCCTGTATGGTAGAGTGAAGACAGAAGCCATTCCTCAGTAAAAGGCACATGACAGCCCGCCTGGAGTTTGCAGAAAGGCACCTGAAGGACTCTCAGACCATGAGAAACAAAAATCTCTGCTCTGATGAAACAAAGATTGAAGCCTTTGGCTTGAATTGTAAGCGTCATGTCGGCAGGAAACCATCACCTGGCCAGTACCATCCCTCCAGTGAAGCATGGTGGTGGAAGCATCATGCTGTGGGGATGTCTTTCATTGGCAGGAACTGGGAGACTAGTCAGGATAAACGGAAAGATGAATGCAGCAGTGTACAGAGAAATCCTTTATGAAAACCTGCTCCAGAGCGCTCTGGACTACAGACAGGGGCAAAGGGTCATCTACCAACAAGACAACGACCTCAAGCACACAGCCAGGTGCTTGAGGTGCTCACCATCCAACCTGATGGAGCTTGAGAGCTTCTGCAAAGAATAGGTGTGCCAAGCTTGTAGCATAATACTCAAAAAGAGTTGAGGTTGTAATTAGTGCCAAAGGTGCTTCAACAGAGTACTGAGCTAAGGCTGACAATACTTATGTACTTTTCAAGTTTAAAAAAAATAATATAATAATAAATGAACAAATAATTCAAACAACCTTATTTGAAGTTGTCATTATGGGGTATTTTTTGTAGAATTAATTAAAAAAAAATGCATTTAATCAATTTTGGAATAAGGCTGTAACATAACAAATAGAGTAGAGAAACCATTCTAGGAAAAATCAGGGTCAATTTGTACTCCAAACCCAGTATATAATATTCATTCTACTATTCACTCATTATATCACCTCAGGGTCAAAAACACTGTTGGTGCAAATGTCACGCGATGCAAATCAAGCATTAATTTTTACAGCAAAAAAATTAACTTTAGGTAAAATTAAAACGCTAACTCAGAGTCAGTTTGGAGTAAAGCCAGGAAGCTGGAGCCAAGGGGCAGTGGGTTCACCACATTATGAGCTCACCTCATAATGAGTTCACCTCTATGTAGGCATATATTATTCCAGGGCTTTTGGGTCAAGCACAAAAGCAAACTGATTTCCATGCCTGCTGTTATAGATAGCATCAAGAGACTGTGGTCAAGTCAAATATTTCCTCTTTTTTCGTTCTGAGTCTGAAATCCCACCAGTCTCACAAGCCAGGCAGTGGTCACCCAAGCATAAAAGCAGCTCTAAAAATAACTGCACTGTGTATCGGTGTGTTCATGCTCCACTAAAAACAGAAAGAAAACACTACATCTGCCAAGATCGCAGCGGCTCAATCCCCCCAGGAATAAGAAGCCGCTTTACTGTTAAGGGATGTATGACGCTACATGGAAGGGAAAGATAATGGTTGGCATATGTGTGTGCACACCTGGACAAATGTGTCGCCTGCACGTGTCTTTAGAGACAAGCAACTTACTTAACAAATGTGCATGCAAGAATAACTGTATAAGCAAATGTGCTTCCAATGACGTGGAAGAAAAGTTGAAAACATCATATGACCCCACCTTTGACCCCTGGGACAAAATGCCAACAGCTTTGAGAGCTCTACATCAGGGAATACGTTTCCCTTATGTAAAGAGGTGTTTCACATTGGTCATCAATCAAATTCAAACAAGATAAGAGTTTTAAAGTGGACCTTCACAGAAAAGGAAAAGAGAAAATTAGAAAAATTAGAAAAGAGAAATGATGGATTAATGTAGCAGCTAACCTGTTTGTCTCTGTGAAAATGTCATTGCTTTTCCTGGGATGTATTATGTTTTAGAATAGAGCCCCACATGGCAAGGGGGCATTATAAAGTTTGTGAAAATATCTCCCATGGTTCCTAGTAGACACTAGGGGACAAAGGAAGAACGATTCAAATGATTTTGCTGCTGAGATGGATTGAGCAAAGCCGGCTAATGAAACATACATAAAATTCAAATATAAAGAGACTGAAGTAGCTGGGGTTGAAAACAAGCACAATTTCAGCTTACACATTAATGTCTCAAATGCATAATGTTATTGAATGCAATGTCTTGAAGATGTGTTGGCATTTGCTTGTTGCTGATTTTAATTGTATACTACAGACACTTTAGAATCTCTTAAATCCAAAGTAATCTTATTTCATTATGCCTCCCTCTGTGGCTTTTATGTGCGAGTTCATAACAATGACGCTGTAAGAGCTTCACCACTGTAGTTTGTTTAGAAGCACTGCAGTGACAGTACAGTATGACTTGCAACACTGAGCAAAAATGAGTCACTCTGACGCAAAGGGTTTAGTCTGTAATGTAATGTATTTACTCGTAAAACGTTTATCCAGTTGACAGAATTATTTTGTTTTCTTTTGCTATGGAACCAACCTGGATGACTGAGGGATTACACAGAGTCAAAAACAAGTGATTATGTGTGTTTTTTTAATCACTATATGTGTACCTACAAATGTAATATAAACTGTCAAAAATACAGAAATAAAAGGGAATATTATTTCAAACCAAACTTTAAATGTACAAAGTTGTTCAGAAATGTACATACAAGTTCTAAAGTATTATTTTGATCAATGTTGCCAATTATGGAATTCATTGTTGTAAGCTCCTTTGCAGATATAGGACTGTGGTAAAAAATACTGTAATAAAAGTAAAAATAACATTGTATTATTACCAGTTAAATATTCCCGGAAATAGATAGAAATTTCGATTAATAAAAATCTAATTAAAAGTTATTGACATTCTCTGACCAGCTCTTGACCTTTGTGTGTGGTATTTTAAGGTGCAAATTCCCCTTTCTTTCTAGAGCTGCAGTGACGCACAGTGTTGCTAAAGGCCAGGTCCCAGTGAACTGCAGCCATGACAGCTATACGTGGATTATAGAATATTTAAAGCATGAATAAAGTATGAACAAATCTCCTTAGAGGATTTTGTTGTAAGCGCTTTCAGGGTGTTTAAAATATCTGTATACTAGATCTAATTGAGGACTCTTTGTTGGTACTTTGGGGACATTAAACGAAACCTAAGCATAATTTGTTTACAGTTAAATTTATAGTATGCTGATGATGCTCAGTTGAGGTCAAAAGTAATATTTATTGTACGAAAAGAATAAAAAACAGGTTTAAAAAAAATATCTGTTAGGATTTAACTGTGTTTAATGATATAAATCTGATTGATGAGTGAAACATTGATCTTATTGTTGAGTATTGTCACATGCTCGCAGCTGCTGGTCTGGCCAGGAGCCAGTGGTCTTTTGTTGGACTGATACAAAGTGATGATGATCTGATGTCAGAATCCATTACCTTGACACAATAGCATCCATCTCAAGCAGACAGCTTCATAGTGCCAAGACTTTCACAGTAACATCTCAGTTATAATGTAACGTGATCCCTTTTAGGAGGTGAAATATTGTGACATCCAGTTGCCGTGGTGGCAGTTGGAGGCAAACAGAGTTCTTAGAAAGCGTCTCAGGATGAGATGTGTGGCATTAGGGAGGAATAGTCAGGACCACAGCTCTGCTGCGATAAGGGTCACACAGCTGCATGTGTAAAAGTAGTGCTTGAACTCAACTGTAAGTGAACAACACACAGCAGTGTCTGTGGTGTGACAAGCTAAACCATCTGCTAGCTGCTGGGCTCTTTGTAAGTGAATTGTGCCTCAAATAAATTGTTGAAAATTGTAAAATCACAAGTCGAGGCTATTCTATTCAAGAGTTCTTGGCATTAAAAAATCACTCATAATGTTGTATAGGACAAAATATAAGCATTCATGATTTTTAGGTCAATGATTTGCCGTTGGAATAAACCAAAAGCCACAAATCAATACAATTTCATATTGTCTGATAAGATATATTTTTACCTGACTTTCATAGCCGAAAAGTTGAGTAATTTGCAATTGCTGATATAGAATACATTTAAGAATTTTCTGGTTAGTAGATGGACAATATTCAGTTTGATCCATTAATGACGCCTTGAGGCCCAGTTCCACATTGGTGAATGTGCTCTTAAAATATTCCAGGATCCACGTAAAAATATGTTCTCCATTGCCCTTATTTTCTTCTCTGACAATCCCAGGATGGACTTTTTTTTACACAGTATATTGGTATAGATTTTACACTGAACAATTCCCTGCTATTTAGCAATTTAGAATAGTCTGCCCCCGTCTCTGTTTGCACTGTGTGATTCCTTCTCACATCAGATGGGTCTTGTTCCCAACAGGTTTAATTCTGCTCCAATTGTAAGACAGGAAATTACTTTAATCAAATGTTTTGTTCCAGAATACTCTTTTGATTGCAACATCAAAGACCAAAATTGCATTATTTTCCCCTGACCTAATAATAGGGCTATGGCATAGAGATTGTTTTTCCATTAATGTGGCATGTCCAACAGTATTGTCAAGGCTGATTTTGAGTTTTCCGTGCATTTTAAATAGCAGCCAGTCTTGCTCTCTGGTGTGGGCTTCAAGTTCAAGAACAATGTGTTCTCAAATTCTCACAGTATGTACCATTTCTTAGGACACACTGAAGACCTTGTACTGAGGGTTTAAGTGCCTCTCCAGATGGAGCTGATGCTTCATCATCGTCATTGGGCAACAGTAGCAATGTCACATTTACCTAAAGATGCTCATGCTGATCACCACAACATGTGTAAATGTATAAATTACAGTACCTTAATTAACTCAAGGTTTTGTTCAGTTTACAAACTACAAATGTTTGAGAATGAGGGTTATAGAAATATATACCCAAATACTAATCAATACTCATAAAACTAGTATGCAAGATACTCATTTGAACAAGCAACAGTGCTGAAAAAATTGTCATAAAAAGGCCAAATTGGCCTTTCATGAATAGTAAAAAATATCTTTATCAGACAAAATTAAAGACCACAACTATTATTTTGTCATTCTATAGAGCAAGGGATCTAATACTAAAGGCTTTCAGTTTGTGGCAAGATGTGCCAAAAACACAGTAAAAAGCTAAACAGAGCCATGGAACAATAAGCTGTTTAAACTGAAAAATTATTTTAGATGTAACGACAACTTGTTGACTTTCCCCTTGTTCTAAAGATAAAATGAGGGAAAAGTGGGTGGGGCGGAATAAGGTGAATAGAGAACTGAGAGAGAGATCTTTGAGAGTTTTAGTGATTCATTGTCAAAGCGGTCCTTCATGAATGTACTTCAGCAGTTATTAAATCCTTCAAATGTAAAAATTCAGTATTTAGTTGAACATTTTCCATTTGCCCTTTTGCGCTCCTCGCTGCAATGTGTGAGCTAAGATTTGTTTATTTAATAGCATAAATGCAATCTGTAAATGGCTTGACTTGTCTAAAAGACTGCCATGGCAACAAGCGCTTGTAGAGACACAACTAACACTGGGGCCTTCTGGATCATGTCTACGAGGAGGCCAGCGTCAGGACAAGACTTTGTTTTGGCAATGGCAGTATCCACAGCCTCGTCTCCAGCAGGTGACCGAGCAGAGCTACCTGTGGGCATGTGACAATATCTAAAGTACAAGATTCTGAGCACAAAAAATAATTGTTTAGCATTAGATAATAATTGTTTAGCATAGTAGAAACAACCACTTTTGAGTCAACTAAACTAGGAAGGCAATATTGTGAGTTTGCTTGAAAATAATGGTAAAATGACTTGTCATTTTATTGACCCATTGAGGTGTCAGTTAGTAACACATGGTGGTACAGAATCACTTAATCCATAACTTTATGTACAATATAACTTAAAAATATGAAAAAAACAGATATGTTTTGTTAAAGAAAAAAAAAAGTGCTGTAACTGAGTCAATTGTAAGTCCAGTGTAACTGCCATTGTCATGTCACATATAACTGCTTCTTTATGGTTTGAGCATTCATCTGACACAGTCACAGTCATAGTTTGTCACATATGGAATCAGTTGGACACTGTAGAAGGAATAACCAGAAACCTGTGATATTTGGTGTCCGACCCCTTCTGCTCAAGTTACTCGTTGCCTCAAAAGTCAAACAACCAGAACAAATTATCTTTTGTAGGAGCTTTCAAAGCAGGCCGTTACTACCCCTAAAATCACATTAAGATTATACTAATAGATGGAAACAGCAGGTTCCCACACCAGAAGGTTGCACTGTCTGTCTGGAAAGTTGACCAGCAGGCTATAACCAACAAAGCTATTCAAAATAGTTGGATTAGGACATGCTCATAAGATTTTTGTCAGGGGCCCTGAGAGTTATTTTCGTATATAAAATTTGGAGAGAAAGTAAGGCGTTGAAGTCATAACTTTCCTGGCACTAAAAAGTAGTGTGGGAATCTTTGAACTTGAGAAAATTAAATCATAACAAAGTTCACCACTGGACACGGTTTTCCTTCTCCGTGGGTTCCTGATCCCCTTTAGGAGGGAAACCATATTTCACCGTACAGTTATGCAACTCATAATAAAACTTGAATGTAATACCTCTCTTGCTAAGTCATTTATGTTTTAAATTGATTGTAAAATAAAGCAAAGGTAAGCAGGATGTTATTTAGTAAAAAGAGTCATCCCTTGTATTGATTGAAATCTTTCTGGTACTGATCCATCGAGGTTTTCAAGCTTCCACTTTCAACGCTTGGTGAAATGAAGTAAACTGATTTATGTGCAAAGCTCATAAAGATATAATATAACAGAGATTTCTTTCTGTGGATCATCTGGAAATCCCTGCATGTGGGTGTGCACACTGTCGTTAATGGTAGTTTTGAGAATTGCAAGTTTAATTGTATTCTGTGCATGATCCATACACACTGCAATCTTCTTTGGATCAAATATATTTAGCTTTTGTCCCATGTGACCAAGACACATTTTTTCTTATGGGACAACACTTACCTCACCAAATTGGCTTTAGTCCATTATACAGCATGTTTAATTTCTCTTCACTAGGGGCTTTGTTGATAACCAGAGCTGTTGAATTTCTAACACATTGATACTGATTTGTATTTTTGTTTTACATAAAAAAATAATGTATTCTTCTGTTCGGCAATGCATCTCTAACTCTGATTCCAGGGGAGTATTTGCACCTGGCTGCTTGTCATGATCTTTTGAACATAGATGTATGTGTATTGATTGACATAGTGCAGTGGACTGACATTTAGTACATGTTTTTGCAGCTATTTGGATGGCTACTATTTGACCGTGCTGTTATGTCTGCCATGTAAATATTTACTGTGCAGATTTCACTGAACATAACACACTTGGTCCTGGACCTCAGACCTCTGTGTCCAGTCAGGCTTTTCTAAATCAAAACACAATGCAGAGTTTTACCAACAACCCTGGAAAAATAAAGAAAATAAACCTCAGTTGCTGATGTTTCAACCATTCAAAGGAAGAACAACCGTTTTTGGTTTTAAATGTGCTAAAATAAACACCATTCCAGTAAACGTTAGATAGCAGTACATTGTGCTCCACGCTGACTTCCCAGGGTTTGTTAACACGTGCATTAGTCTGTTTTAAAACTATTCTTTTTTTTATTACAACTCATATCAAGTTCAGCAACTAAGTAAACTACTTTGTCTTATTTAATGTACTAGAGTATACACACACACTGCCAGTTTAAATATTTACATTGTATTTGCATGGTGAAATGTACTTTATTTAGATTTCAATACAAACATACTGTTATGTCCCTAACTTAAGTATAGATCGAATTTGAATTTCTGACCAGCGTTGCCCTGTAAATGGGGCTTAAACATTGTCTGCTTAAGGTAAAAAACCTAATTTCTCCTTTCCTCTTTTCTGCACATGTTTTATAGAGAATCCGGACTGGTTTAACCGATCCAGCATCTTTAGGCTTCACACCAGGTCCACGCCAGTTCTCAGGTGACGTATGTAACCTGGCTGCGCTCCTTGGATCTCATTCTGATGTGTGCATGTGACCTGAGACGTGGGACCACCTGTTCAGCCTGCTAACCAATGTTCCCACTTTAATTCCATGTGTATTGAACATTGTTAGATGCACATGGAACTAAAAAGGGGAAATGATTGAAAAAGTTTCCTCCTGTGCCTGCTTTAAATGAAATACAATAGAAAGATATTCATCAGATTTTTAGGCAGTGACTATGGACCCTCACAATTGCTTCATGATGGGAAAAAGAGATTTCTCATTCTCTAAATTTCATGGGTTGCTTCAAGCAATAAACAGTTAAAGGCCACTATTTAATTATATCCTATTTTGTTGGACAATGTCTATTGTGGTTGTTAAACACTAAATGGCATAATAGAGCAATTGTGGTGATTAGAGCTCTTCTAAAGGCTTGAAATCACATAATGTTTTCATTAAGCATCAGTTTGAGTGGAAAATCTGCATAAAGTAGCATTATAAAAGTATAACAAAAAGATTAAACAATGGAAACAAAGTACTCAAAGAAAAGTGTCTATGACGCCAATAGGTAGTAAAATTACCCCTGAATCTGCCAAGACCAATAGGCTCTGGCCTTGTCTGCTACATTCCTGCCTCTGCACTGCTCCCACATAATGCCATTTAAGGCTGCAGAGCCGGCAGGCTGAGCGCAGATGGATAGAAGAGCAGAGCCTCTCATATAGTCAACACTTAATTAGCCCTGTCTTCTCTTTTGGGCAAATCTCAGTTTAAATCTGACTATGGCGTAACCGTAGGACCATACTGATAAAGAATGCACCGGTATGTGTCAGAGTGATTTGAGGTGAAATATAAGAATGGCAATGTAATAAACCTTTGATAAACTTCTTCTTGATAAGGTCTGTCATTACAGAACACACAAACAGAGGGATGCATCCAGTTTTTCATTACTCATCACCAGCCTCTTGAGAAACAACACAATGCTCCCTAGGGTTCAGCTGCAGTATGACATAATTACTTTGGCACCTGAATATTCTGTTTTATGTTAAGAGTTTTCTTGGTCTTTTTTTTTTGGAGAGAATTTTGTTGTGTCAGCAATTACATAACAATCTATTGTTGTTTTACCACATGACTGTGGACACATAGAAAGTCCCATAATAATTCAATACATATAATTTGCTATATCATCACCAAGAATAAATACATAAGAGTAGCAAAAAATGTACCGTACTCCAGCAAGAGTGACCAAAATAATATTACTCAAGAAAAGGGCAAAGAAACTAAGAGAAGTGATTCTAATGTCAGTTTAAGGTTTGGAAATGGGATCTATGGTTAGTAACTAATTGTAGGGAACAAATTCTGTCTAAACTTGTCATGACTAATCTGTGCTACAGTCTTGGTCAGGACTCAATAAATGTAAAAAATAGTCTATAAAGTCTATAAGCCAAGTAAGTGTACCGGTAAAAAGCATTTACTACTAAATAAGAGCAATTGCAAGAGTAGCTGTGAACATTTGATTTCACTCACAGTGGAACAAGTAATCTAAACCTTTACTCTAGTAAAAAGTAAAAGTATGGAGTCTAAAAACTACTCTGAAAAGGTAAATTTAAATAGTTTCTCTAATAAATGTTACTGAGTACTGTACATGAATTTAGGATGAGCTTGAGGGCACTTTTATGTACAGTTAATATTTTATCAGTTTAGTGTCATGTCAATTAAATATCTAAACATAGAGTATAGCATGCATAAGGAATGTATGTGTGAATTAGAAGTAAATTAAGTATTCACATGGTAAATTCATTGCATTTCAGATTCAAAGTAGTGTGTTTAGTGTAATATTCCTATCTTACCACTTGATGTCACTCTCTGCAAACAATTTGGGATGAACTTTGTGCTGAAGGCTTATATTATCTTGTCTACTTAAAAACTTTGCAAATTTAGAGGATTTATATTAAAGACACAAGCAAAAGTGCCCAATCAGTCCTATCACACACTAGCATTAACACAAGAACATTAATAAAAAGCATTTCTTACCTTCCTCCCAGAGAAGAGCATACAGAGCTGATGCATGGACCCTCCGTTTTTGGTCAGCTCTTTCTTCAGGGTTTTGGGTGAAGGGAGCGACCAGCCACCCTTGTGTGCATCACCGGCCTCTAGACAGTTGATGGCGTTGTCTGACGTGAAGCAGGGTGAGCGGGGGTCCTGGAGCAGACTGCCTTCACTGTGTGTGCGTCGGCGTAGAGAGTTCTGGACACTCAGCCCCCCTCCTCCGTGCTTCTCACAGGTGGCTCCTTCCACCATACTGCGCCTCTTACTGTCACTTCTCTGCAGGTACGAATCATCACTGTCATCTTCATAATCATCTTCCTCCTCTTCCTCCTCAGAGTCCTCTTCCTCATCATCATCGTACTCCTCGTCGGTGTTAGGAGAGGACAGGGCGTCGGCGCTGAAGGAGCGGTCCAGGCGCAGCTCTGGGATGACGAAGGATGAAGATGAAGATGATGGGGGTGCGTTTGTGTCAGGGGGCTCCGAAGCATTATCCTCATCGGTGTTGAGCACAACCAGGTTTAAACTTGTCTCCACGCCATTTCTCTCCTCGACTGCTCCCTCCTTCTCCTCACTTCCCACACTCTTTCTGCTCACACATTCCTCATACTCATCACCTCTGCTATTTAGCCCCTCTTCATCTCTCTCCATCCTCCACAAATCCATTTCATGCCCCTCCATGCTCTTGCCGTCCTCACCCTCCGTGGAAGGGGGCGGTGTAGGGGGAACCTTGTGTCGTTCTGTGGAGCCTATCAGGCTTCCTCCCAGAGGCATGTAGATATCATCAAGAGGAGTGAGGGGCTCAGAGGTGTGCGGGCTGCCCAGGGTGGGTGGCTCTGATGGGCTGGAGGGGTACAGGCTGCTCTCCTCACCCTCAGAGCTGCGGGGGGGCAGGTGCAGAAACGACCTGTCACCTCCAGCACTGTCCAACTCACATGAAGGGGCATCCACCTTAGGCTCCAACATCTGAAAAAGACATAAACATATTATTATTAACTACTGCACGGTAGTTTTAGCTACAAATATATAGGCGGCATTGGACAGACGGTCAGTCAGTCAGGAATAACATGTTGAAACTAGAAACTCAAATGAGCGGGCTTTGATCCTGAAAAAAATACATCAATAGGACCAAGGTGGAGTCCAATCAACGTTGACATTTTGTTATTGTCACAGGCCATCCATTTACACAATAGCAAAACCCGAGCAGCGAAACAAAAAGGTGTATCTTCAGAGGAGCCAGTGGCCTTTAAACAGTGCAGATGTCCGAGAAAGCTACAACATGCTCTGCTTGAGATTGCAAGTAACCAGGACCAGAAACAAGGGGTACCTAAAAGTGTGGCTTACATAAATTACAGGGAATAAATTATAGTGTGTGAGCACTCTTGCCTCACTGTAAGAAGGTTCCAAGTTTGACTTCCGGGCCTTTCTGTGTGGAGTTTGCATGTTTCTCCCTGTGTCTGGGTGGGTTTCCTCCACTTTCCTATATCAACTCAAAACATGCATCGGAGGTTAAGTCCTCCAGCTAAGGTCCTGACCATTGAAGGATGGGTCAAATGCAGAGGACAAATTCCTCTACAGTGACAATAAAATATATATCTTCATATATCTTTTGTTAATTGATCAACGTAGGTTAAATTATTCATATCATAGGACAGAAGACTACACAATTTATAAAAATAATGTGAGCAAGCATTATGAACCTAGGACATTCTTACTTAAACAATATCTTTGTCAGTTTACTGGAGAACACTAAAAGGACCAGCCCTGTTCATAGTTACACATTAAATGGTTGGTTTCCACTGAGTTAGATAAATGTTAACCATATCAATTGCTATGACAGTGAGAAGTGTTTCATATCATTGGATTTTAAACAAGTAGACAACAAGTAGTAAGATTTATTTATGCATGCACAGCTTTTTGGAAAAAACTCAAGCTGGCGAACAATCTTGTTAATGTTGATATCCTGAAAGAATTTGAGGGTCTCTTACAGCGAGGTGACCTTATAAAGAAAGAATGCGTTGTTACTTTTATGGCAAAACAAATGTCACATAATCATACTTATTACTAAAAACAAAATAAACCTTTAACTTAAATGTGAAATATTGTCACATGTTGAAGCACATGCATATTTCTTATAATAAATCATCCATTTGTGTGTGTGTTATTGTTAAAGACACATCTGTGTTCCAAACACTGCCTCAGACACAGCAAACATTTATGTTTAAACAATTAACCCAACATCTGACTCAGACCACAACATATTGTACCCTCCTCACTGTATCGCTCTGTCCTCGTCTTGCACATAAGCTGCTGACTGTTGAAGATATGGTCTGAGACACAATGGAGCCACCTGTCCTGTCACATACATTTGTTTCCTCTCACATGTTCCCATTGTAAGGCACAGGCACAAACACCCACTCAGACATGCTATTTGGGGACATTACATTGACATTTATTTCCTGTAGACTGATCCTGACCTTAACTAGTTAACTAACCTTAACCTATTTTAACCCATATCTTAATTTTAAATCATGTCGTTGACCTAATAAGGATTTACAGTACCCACAATGTGATAAATACCTGCCCATGCACACACACACGTTGATACTGGGCCTGATATTTGCATTAGTGACTCTCAGGTAGCCACCAACGTTTTTCTCTGGGTAAGTGAATTCTTGTACAATTTATTGTAAAATGCAGTATTTTTTACTGGAAATATTTAAAACATTCGTAAAACAGCACATGCACATTGAACTGAACAACAAACTTTTCCCCTTTACTTTTTACTTTGTGTCTATTGCCTATGCTGTGTGTTGAGTCTGCTCTGTGTGTGAGTCGACAATATGACACAGAGTCAGCTGTGGTGAATTTGGCACTCATTTCGGAAATTGTATTTTCTGTTTATTTAGAAACCATATTTCATGTTTTTCAGAAAATGTATTAGCAAATGTGCTGTGCAAAAATGTGCAAATGCCATTACACCACAAGCACCTTAGATCTTTATAAATATTACAGTTTATAATGGAAGTGGAATCTGAAATAAAATGTCAGAAAACAATACAAGTTATTCTAAATAAGTAAATAAAACAATACACAAAGTCTACATACAATTAACTTACAAAGGTTTGGTATAAAATCTTGTTACATACACTTCCCATTGCCAAATTGTTCTCTAAATGTCAAATTCTTTCAGAAACAGGAAAACGTGGCCATTTATAGAGTCACCCAGGGACAATCATGTGACCTCTGCCCTGGTGTTACCATGGCGATTAGGATCCAATCCACTGAGATCAACTGCATTCCAAACGCTACCTATGAATCTTGAAAGAGGCCCCTTCCATAACCACAGTGTTGCAGGTATAAACATATCAGAATCAGCCTTGTTTCTTACCACTTTTTTACATTAATGCACTTTGTACTGAAATCTGACAACATTCTGAAAAAATGTAATGCACTAAAACTGTGAACAAGAAACAGGGTCATGAGATGTCATGTTGGCCAGAGCTTTTTTACACCCATGTGTTACACCCACAAAATCATCTCAAGCCACACATGCCCTTGTAATTGTTCAAGTAGGTTCAGGTAATTCCTTTTTCAGTTCATGGTACTTTTCTTAGTTTTAGTCCCCATTTGATGTGCGTTTGCAGGAAGGAGGGAGTGGGACAATTTTTTTTTTTTTTTAGCTCCTGCTCAGGGGTAGGTACTTTCCAGTGAGACCACGAACCTTTTTGTTAAAACAAGTACATTCATACCATTATATTTATTGAAAATATGTTTAATTCATTTTCTGTTGTTGTTTTGATGCAAAAGAGAAATAAATTGAACACAAAAATACAATTCTTGAATAGAAAGTAGTAACTGAAATTCCTAATATATCTGAATAATTGTGTTTTGTTGTTGATTTCATAGTTTGTTTGAGCCTTTTGTGCATCACTGTTTTATATGCAGATATTCAGAGCTCAAAATAAGTGGGATGAAGGAAAAAATACTTTTGTATTCCAAACTTAATTGAATGTTTAAATGTTCTAATGTAATAGACCCACTTTCAGCCACTGTTACTGTGTGAACGTGCGCATAGGGGACTGAGTGGGTCCTCTGAGTAAATAGGGACTGAGATAATAGGGACTTGGAACTGTGTGAAATTGCCTTATGTTACCTGACAAGTCAAGTATGAGCCTATTACTGATGAACTTTATTTTACACAGGGCTAGGCCGTTTTCAGCCTGTGAGTGAAGTGGAGCAAACTCTAAAGCTCTAAAGTTGGATTAATTGATTCTAACACAATGTTTGTCTTCTGTTTGTTAATATTTGTAGTAAATGGTAAAATTATGTTAAAATTGTTTTCATAAAAGGCGTGTGGACCATAGTTAAATTATTTAAGAGCTAATTTTAGTCCCGGTTTAGGTTAAACTATTAGGATTTCTATGTATTTAAAGCCAGGGTTAGCTACAACTAATGTTGTATGGCTTTGTGTAATGTGTTTTACCCAGATACCCAGGGGCTAAGCCCCCACTTTTTAGAAATCCTAGACGACCCTGATGATGGCAATGTATCCTCAAGATCCGTTTTCCTCCCCCACCATGTAGTTTCATATGCCGAAGTCATCAAGCTATCTGGAAAAAATTACAAGGAAATTATCACAAGGAAATTAAAAGATTAGATAGATAAAACAAAGTGAGCTATATGGAAGCGAAAGGGGCTAAGTGAAAAGCAAAGCGCTTTAACTCACATAAAATGAACAGATCTGAGCTTGGGATACTTTTTATTAGGATTATAGTGCAGATAATGTGATGCAGTGTCCATCCTCCCTCAGGTGGAAATATCTTTGTGGAGTGGCGCATGTTATTTTTCATTAACAACAGTGACACAGGGCTCAGGTTGTTTACTTGCCTTAAGTGAAATCATTTGCTCCACCCCACGTTACCAGTTATGTAAACTCATTCAAGGCATTACTTCTATATATAAATACATGTTTGTATGCTGTAAAATCTTTCCATCTTACATAATTATTGTAGTCTTTCTAAGCACAATACAATATCACTGCCATAAAGTGAACATGTGTCAATGGGCCCCCAGTCTTTATTAAAACAGACAGATAACAACAGAGAGAATCTGCTGTCTCTATCATATTATTGGCCAGTAGTGTAATATCAATAACTCATTACAGGCCAACATATATATGATCAATCTCTAAATGGTCTCATTATATGCACTGTGATGCCCCGTCCTCCGTAGCCCTCGATTTCACTGAGATAAGAGCGATGAGACTGTAATAGTCGTTTATCTGTCAAAGGCTGCTATTGTGAGATCAGGCCTACGGGGTTGTACAAAATGGCAAAATGGAAAAGGAGCGAAGGAGCAAGTGGGGGAAAAGGGTGTAGATCAAAGAATACAAGCACAGAACAATGTCAGGTCAATGCTGGACACACATATTAGCCAGCAGCGACCCAGGAATGAGAATACTTGTTCATTCTTTGGGGATATTGCAAGTCAACTCTCACACATTTGTTAATCATTTTTAACGCAAGTGACAGCACTAAAAAAAACAGAAGTGTAACATCACATGTCTGCAGTAGATATTAACTGCATTTATTCAACTCTCATTAATATTTAAAGAGATGCGCAGTCCCTCATGTAAAGCTCCCCTTGTGTTCTGACCAGAGGCATACAGAGTGCTCCGTAGACACATTCACAGACATAAGATCCGCAGCATGTGACGACAGAAACATTTCCTACTTTCAGCTCGAAAAGCGTCATGGCATGTGGATGAGGCCATTAATGATAGTCAAGGGTTTGGAGGGAAAAATGTCAAGTGACGTAATTTGTCCCATGACGCCAGGCTGTTGGAAGACAATGTGACTACTGAACAAGACTTAGAGGGCCTTTAGAGAGCGAGATGTCTTCTGACTATGTGTCGTCATGGGTTAATGCAAGAGTATGGCTCTTTAACAGTTCCGTTAAAATATACAAGTCAAAAGATAACTGTGTTTCATAGGGCTTAGCATTTACAATATTTACAGTCTATTATTGATCAATAATATCAAAGGAAGGAACTAAAGATAAGAAGCAAAAAGAGTAGGAATGAAATAACTTTGAAAGTGAGTTTATAGAGACTGAAATTAAATTGAATTTGTTACTTGATTAATCAAATGTTAAATTATTTTCATTCATTGAGTAGTTTTACTGAATAGGACTATGGTGAAGCTAAAGTGATGCAGCTTGATGCCACTCAACTGGAGAATATGAAGTGGTGTACTCAGAACTTTGCTACAGTTTTATTCAAGCTGTTATCATCTAAAGGTTGAACTCTGGTGGTTCATGTCAGGTTGGTCCTTTAAGATTTCTTGTGGTTTGTAGTAATAAACTATCATCATCATTTCCCATTTTGTTCAATGTTAACTGCAAATGACTCCTTCAAAACTGAATTCCCTGCTGCTGGCCCTGCATTTGTTGTCCTAAAATGCAGGACAATGCAAGATTACAAAAATATGCATGATTCAATCTACTTTGAGGAACCTTAGCCAATGATGAGAGAAAACTGTTGTAATGTGGTAAAATCCCTTAAAAGTCTGTCTTCTGTCTTCAATTGTAGTAAAGTTGTAGACAAGGTTCAAACCTCATTAGTAAAAGTTCAAAAGTTTGTGGTGGTGCTTTGTGTGGTTACTGGTGTACAGCATATAAGTGTTAGCATGAGGCAAACATCATTGATAACAGCTCACTTTGTTATCATCAGTTTAACTCTTAACAAAGATTGGCTCTTCTGTTAACACATATTATGTAAAGAGACCAAAGTAAAAGGTTAAAAGGCAGAGAGAAATAATAAAAGCCAAATAAAGAATAAAAGGTTATGTTATCCTTACGGGGACATTCACTGCTCATCCCAAAAAATCTTGCCACAGAAAAAAAGCAGCACACGCTAATATTTCATTGGACTGCCTTTAGCTTTGGTTTCAGCACACATTCGCTGTGGCTTGGTTTCAATAAGCTTCTGCAATATTAAAATAGTTATTTCATCCAGTGTTATTTTTCACCAGTTGATCTTGTATTGATGATGTGAGAGAGTGACCACTGCACAAAGCCTTCTCCAGCTCAAACACTTTCACTGGGGTTCAGATCTGTAGTATATTCATTTCTCCATGTTTTCTCTGCTTGATTTGACCTTCTCAAATATACTGAATATCCATGACCATGATTTGTCCTTCCATTTGTTTGTTTCAGAAAACAGAAGCCACTCACTGCATCAGTTGGGTTTAAATATTGTGTTGTGGCTGGAGCAGTTATCCAGTAGGAGGCTCGGACCTGCTGTATTTGCATGGTTGAAGTGGTGACGTTTTAGACAGGCAGTGTCTTATGTAAAATGTATGTTTATGAGCTTCAAACCACGTTATAATGGTGTTTCCTCATTATTAGTTAAACTAAATTTGTGTATGTATCAATTGATGCATGCATGAGTAATATTGCACATACCGATCCTCTATCTAAATTCTGTATTACTGTAAAACATAATAATAAAATAAATCAGATAAAATCTGCAGCTTAACCTGTTTCTGTTATCAAAATGTAAAATAAAAATGTTTTAGTTTAATAGTAAATACCCAAAAAACATAAAATGTCTTCTTTAATTTAAAACCGGCAAAATGCATTATTTTGTGATGAAAGTTTGCTATACTGCATTGTTCCGGTACATTGTATCTAATGGTGATGCTCCTACACTACCTCTCCTCAGTCCGCCCCCGTTTTATACCTCCAATTTGTTGGCCATGTGGACGGATAAATCGCATCAGTGGCGCTGTGCCAGTGCACTGGAATAAAGGAGCCAAATGGGGGATGTAAACAAACTGTTGCAGGAAATAACGTCCACTAGTCTTTTTTATTGAGAAGGAGGTGATATTACAAGATAATTACATTAGAGCTATTAAGGGGAAGGATGGGTAACTGGATCAGGAGCTCTACCAGGCAATAAGAAAAACAGAGCAAAAGTAAAACAACATATAGATTAACAGTAACTTAAGCTATGTCCATAAAAATACTAATGGGACACAATAGACTCATAGTCAGAGTCATATAGAGGCTCAATCATAAATACTGCTTTATTGCTTTTCCCTATCTTTTCCCTCATCTTCTTGCGTTGTTTAGGTTCCTGTATGACCAAACCACTCCCTGAATGGCAGTATCCACAATATCAGCACCCCCAAGTAAACCTCATGAAAGCTACTTGTAAAAGAAAATCCGTTTGCATAGACCTCGGCCAAGGATGAGCATACAGTAAGTAATAACATCACCACTTTAAAAAAACAGATGCAGAGATGATATATGAACCCTACCTGAAAAGTAGTTCCAGATTACAGTCCACAGATGGCAGACAGAGGCGCTCCACACATCTCTATCAAAGTGGCCTACTTCCTGTGACAAACTGTTGTGTTGAAGAGTATTTGTAGCTGGCTGAGGGTTGTGTGTGAGCCCGTCAGTGGGTTAGGCCAACTGAACAGCGCACAGGGCTTGAGCAAGGAGAGAGAAAGGGAGGGAAGAGCAAGAGAGGGAGAGCAAATGCCCAAGAGGCTCTGAAGGTAGACTCCCAAGCAGCACAAACAAGCACGGAAGAGCGGTGCGCACATAATGAGAGCAGACAAACAAGCAGTGAGGAGCATGTGCGTCAGTGTGCGCTGCTAAACTCATCTTTAAAGTTGACATATTATGCATTCTTGCTGGCTTTAAACATGCTTTTGATCTCATTGGCATTAGTAATTCACTAACTTTTCCAATTAGGTATTTAGGCTGTCAGCAGTGGTAATGAACAATGAAGACTATTTTAATTAAGATAAGATAAGATAAGATATTCCTTTATTGTCCCACATGGGGAAATTTCATTGGTGCAACACAGGTAGATACAGAGGTAGATACAGAAGAACAGATCACTTATAGGAAGTCTGAAAAACACTTTCAGTAGAAGATCTCCTATAAATAAATAAAAACTCCCATAGACAAATAAATAAATACCATTGCATGTGATCCCGACAGTAATTACACTATTGATATAATCATTTAAATCTCTTCGAGTTCAGATGGGCATAACAGACAGGACACGCTTGGTCCGTCCGTATCAAAACAAACATGGCTGCTTACGAGGGAAAAAAGGATATCAGCAGAATCAATGAGCAAAGCACAGGGTGACCAGACTCACTCTTTGATAAGAATTGAAGAAGTGTGTGCTCTAGATCCCAGGCAGGGGCAGCACAGGGACTTTCAGGTTTCTGTGACGTAATAATCCGTGACAAATTGAAATGGAGTGACTCAGAGCAAGATGGCCTTGTAAACAGGATTATTAAACAAGTTTGAGTGAAGCAAAATACAATTCTGGGTATGGTTTTGATCATGACATTATGACATGGAAAGTCATAACTCAAAAAAGTAAATTTTGCATGATATGTGTCCTTTAATGTACTCCAACACTGTCACGTCACTCTACAAATATTGGCATGTTTACACTGCTGTGTCCATTTGCACAACACCCCCGTCATTTCTTTGTGAAGACATTAAGGCCCTACAGGTCTCACGAGAGGCACAAAGCATACAAAGGACCCATATCTATTGCAAACACACACATTAACAGACAGAGAGACTATTGAAATACAGGTACAAGGCCGAAACGTCGCTTCATACTAATAACATCCTCTAAGGGAAGCATCACTCAGCATTATCTCAATGAATAGCTTTTAGCACTAACTATTATTGGCAACATTGAGAGGTTAGTTTTATGGTGATAGTGGCAAGGGAGGTTTGGTGTGAATACTGTAAATAAGTCACTATGGAAATATATCTGTAGGATAATCAGAAAATTGTCAATGAAGAAAATTCACAAACATATCAACTTGTTTTGGTGATTCAGTGCAACAAACACAGATGAACAATAATAAAAACAAGATTAAATCATAGTTAAAGTGGCAGGTGTTTAGAAGTATTGTCCAACATCAGAGGGAAAGAAACTGTTCTTGTGCGGGAGGTTCTGGTCAGGATGGACCGCAGCCTCCTGCCTGAGGGGAGTGGCCTCCTGCTTGAGGGGAGTGGCCTCCTGCTTGAGGGGAGTGGCTCAAATGGTCCATATCCAGGGTGAGAAGGATCGGCTGTGATCCGACCTGCACGTCCCAGAGCCCTGGAGACGTACAGATCCTGCAGAGATGGAAGTCTGCAGCTGATCACCTTCTCAACAGAGTGTACAATGCGCTGTAGTCTCTGTTTGTCCCTGGCTGTGGCTCCAGCGTACCACACGGTGATGGAGGAGGTGAGGATGGACTCAATGATGGCCGTGTAGAACTACACCATCATCTGCGCTGTCAGCTTGGCTTTCCTCAGCTGCCACAGGAAGTACATCCTCTGCTGGGCCTTCTTGATGAGGGAGCTGACGGTGGGCTCCCACTTGAGGTCCTGGGTGATGGTGGTGCAGAGGAAGCAGAAGGAGTCCACGGTGGTGATGGGGCAGTCATGGTGAGGGGGGGCTGGGGGGCTGTGACTTTCCATAAGTCCACAAACATCTCCACTGTCGTCTGGCCAATGAACTCCAGGTAGTTACCGCTGCACCAGGACACTACGTCTTTTTGCTGCCTCCTTAGCTGCCTCAGTTTCAGCGTGAACCAGGGTTTGTCATTATTGAAAGTTATTTTAGTGTGTGATGGTATAATACTGTCCTCACAGAATCTAATGTATGACGTCACAGTGTCCGTGTACTCATCCAGACCATCTGTGGCAGCTCTGAAAACCTCCCAGTCTGTTATGTCCAAACACGCACTTAGCTCCTCCACTGCCTCGTTGGTCCACTTCTTAGAGGTCCTCACTACAGGTTTGGAGAGCTTCAGCCTCTGTCTGTAGGGGGATCAGGTGAACCATGGCATGATCCGAAGAGCCCACAGCAGCTCAGGCCACGGTGCGAAATGCGTTGCTGACTGTTGTGTAGCAGTGATCCAGCGTGTTCTGCTCTCTGGTCGGGACTTTAACAAACTGTCTGTACTTTTGTAGTTCATAGCTGACATTCCCCTTGTTAAAATTTCCCAGGATAATACACAAAGAGTTCGAGAAGGTCCGCTTCACACTCAAAACATGGTCTGCGCCCTGTGCCTCCTGCATGTTCCTGTAGAATGTATATAGCGGCTAGAATGAATGAGGCGAACTCACGTGGAGAGTAGAATGATTTGCAGTTAATGAAAAGATATTCCAGAACTGGAGAGCATCGTTAGAAGACCACAGTCATATCCAAAGACCAGGCGTTGTTAATGCAAAAACAGTTTCCTCCGCCTCGTGTTTTCCCCCCGGAGAGATCCCTTCCTTTGTCTGTCGGCGCAGTCCAGGACCGACTCACTGAGCCACGTCTCCGTGAAGCACAAAACAGGAGATGAAGAAAAGTCTCTGTTTTGTCTCATCAGCAGCGCCAGTTTATTGGAAAGTAATTCACGTTAGAAAGGAAAATCCCAGGTAAGAGCGTACCTCACCGCGTTTCCTAAGGCGCACAAGCGCACCGGCTCGCTTTCCTCATCTGCAGCGTCTCACTCTTTTGGCCAAAAAAAGGACTAATTACGCAGCAGATGTTAAAAAGTTTTGATAGTTAAAAGCTTTTCACGGGTGCAATAGTACACTGACACACGATTTACGTACAAAAACAGACAAAACAAAGAGCATCGAAACAACAGGGCATCTGTCTGCGTCCATCTTGGTAGGTAATCGCCATTTCCCTGTAGCTCTGCAATTCCCCGATGACTCATGAATTCTTTCAAATAACAAATATTTATAGTGACTTAGAACAAGAAGCTACAATATGCCATGTCTCACCCATGAATTTGTCTCATCATTATTTCAAAATGTTCTTCTTTTATTTTATTTTACTCTTAGAATCCTTATAAAGCATGTTTGGGGTATTGATTCCAAAATTACATAATAAGAAAACTGTTTTGACCAGGTATAAAACAAAAAAGTGAATGTTTGTTAATGAGTCGGTGCAGTTGTGTGTCTATGCATGGGACTATATCCCATACATCTTTGCTTTAGGGATATTACAGGAAATAAAATGACTGTGTTCATTGATAAACAATGTGACTATCCCTAGGTGACTAATTTAGCATACTTCCCTCTCGCGGTGACTCTTGCCTCTTTCACGCTTATCTCAAGAGCCTCTAGGATGCACAAGAAAGAGGGTTTATCTCCTCTCTGTGACAAACAACATATAACATTGAAAGGTATAATGACAGCAGACGCACACACCAGCTGCCTCTCAGTACACGTGTGCACAGGTCGAGAAAAGGGTGTTGACGTACCAAGAACAAAATAACAAGTTCAAACAATAAATACAAATGAACAAAATAGTCGGATTTGATTTAGCTGAGAAAACTTGGTTTGCAAAGATTCCAGAGTCCAAAGAGAAATAACTGTAGGTATAGCACATATTTTAGGTACTTTAAAAGAAAAAAAATCAGGGGCCACACTTTTGGCCTGTTATCACATTGTTTTCATTCAGTAGGCAAACATTATTGATCCACAGGATAAACCACTTCCTATGTCATTTTTGTCATCCTGTTAGAAAACTATTACAGTTTGTTTTGTAACCACAGATCACACACACAAGGTAGAAGTGATGAAGTTACTAAATAACCCTTAATAACTAACTATATAGCCTATAGTTCTGACAGACCTAGAAAGACAAAGCTCTTTGATGATGGTCATGGTTGAAATTGGGCAAATGGTGAATCTTCAAACCATTTTCAATTACTAAACAATACACTATAATAACAGAAATCCCCCAAAATGACCTTCACAGATTTAGATGACAACATACCTTATTCACAGGCATCTGGATGTAAATGTATTTACGTTTGAAGTGTATGTCCCAGTAGAAAGAGCACAGCACAGTCAGTTCACACACTTGCCGAAGGGGCACATGCGGCGCAGCAAGCACAATCTGCTAATCCCATGTGAGCGTATGTGAGTTCTTCCTGTCAATTTCTTGTTCTGTGTTATTGCTGCAGTCCCAGCTCCTTGCCGAGCTTAGAATAAAGTGTGAACCACCGTGTGTGTGCAAAAGACAGTGAGAGGGTTGGGGGGGAGAAAGGGGGGGGGCGGATTCAGCGACAGAAAAGGTGGGGGAAATTAGAAAATATAAAAACAACACAGATGGGGCAGGGCGATATAGAGGTGTAAGTGCAAAAGGAGGAATTCTGAATATGTCTTGGATTAAAAATAGCAATAGCGGGGAAATCATGGAGAATGCAAACTACAAAGTCTCCTGAGACCAGCTGGGACGTCTCTTCCCTTTCCCCTTTTCTACGATCCCACTGCTATTTTTAGAAAGTTGGTCATAGCAAATTAAAGCAGGCATTCAAAATCCTTAAAAAACATGATGTATAGGGCCACGTCTAATAATAAACACATAAACAAGTCGATGATGTGTAAGAGACATCGCAGCCTCACAATCTTCATTACACTACAGTTAATCATATTGTGGGTTCATGTGTAATGGGATTCTTATGGGGCATCTGCTGCGCGCTGCTTTAGATATCTTTCAATAAACCATTTGAAATAGCACAATGGCTGTGAAGTAATGATTGATTCCAAAGTGGACTTCAACTTGGCATATAAAACTGGGACTATCTACAGAATATGTGACTCGCCACGGCAATTGTCGGACCATGTCGGCCTCGGTGAAACTGAGAAAAACAGCATTTTACTTTTTTTTCCCCAAATTTGTGATTTTCATTTTTTTGCAGAATGTGCTAGTTGAAGTTATGAATAAGCCCCTGTGTGCTTCAGATAACACTATTGGTTGTCTTAAACGTATACATTAAGCTGTTAAAAATGTGGAGTTTTGGGGTCTTTTTCCTGCTCTCCTGGGGGGCGTCACCTTTTTCTAGCCAACGTGTTGTTTACATTACATTTTCCACCAATCAGCCGTGATCCGCATGGCTACAGCTGCGTGCTCCGTGTTTTCCTCTCATTACTCCAGACCGTCTGCAGAGCACAGTCTTCAGAGCTTACATTTCCTGGACTACATTGCAACGGAACTGTTTACTCAGGTACACTTTTACTTTACTACTAAATTATTGCTTTAACGCTGTGTTTTAAGGCGGTCTCGTGATCACTTTAGAATCTTACTTGTCTGCTCCGGTGGAGCTAATGCTAAGCTAACATGTTGCTTCAGTGCACTCTGCAATACGGGCTTAATGTGACTACTTGCTGTTATCACCATGTTATCGGGTTATTTTTCGGCGTGGGTTGGCCCGTGGGTTGTGTGGGTCGTGCTTTGTGTCTGTTTTATGGTGCTAAACCGGCTGTTACCCCCACAGCCCGGAGCTAAACGCAGCTATTCGGAGCTAAGTTGTAAGCTAAACTTTGCTATGTTATCGGGTTATTTTTCAGCGTTTTGTCTGTACAAATTATACACTTATGTAGTATTTCTTGACCCGTGGGTCATGCTTTGTGTCTGTTTTATGGTGCTAAACCGGCTGTTAGGCCCGGAGCTAAACGCAGCTATTCGGAGCTAAGTTGTAAGCTAAACTTTGCTATGTTATCGGGTTATTTTTCGGCGTGGGTTGGCCCGTGGGTTGTGTGGGTCGTGCTTTGTGTGTGTTTTATGGTGGACTAAACCGGCTGTTAGTGCCACAGCCTGGAGCTAAACGCAGCTATTCGGAGCTAAGTTGTAAGCTAAACTTTGCTATGTTATCGGGTTATTTTTCGGCGAGGGAAGAGAAAAAAACTACAACTCCCGATACCACTTCTGGTCACGTGGCTTACGTACGTTGCACGTCACGCACGCACTGCGTCACTCGAACCAATCACGCGCTTGCCTGGCCATTATCAGCTTCCTGTGTGTCTCTCTGTGCACGGTGTTGGAAGAGACAACAGGACGGCTGAACCAGGTAAGCTTTGCGACTAAAACACCCGCTTTTAATCACTTTAATGTGCGCCGGTTTTAAACTCGAGTGTATGTTTATGTTTTAGTGTGCTGTTCTGCAAGTGTTTTGCTTTTACGAGCAGTGTTATCTCAAGTGAGCTAGCTAGCATCGCTAGCCGAGGGCAGATGTCCCAATATCTCCGCGTTTTGCATCTTAAATACACCGTTAACGTCACAATGTGAACTGTTATCTGTGAAGCGTGTTATTCCCATATTACTGTTAACCCTAATCCTTTTTTTCCCCTTTTCAGAATTAGCAAAGACACCCTGACTGACATGACCTGTCTCTACGTGAAGTCTGCTAAGGAGCGTGGTAAGTGTAAAACATTATTTTGGTGATTTTCGTGTTTTAATGATTAGAGTATAATTAACCATAAGCAACATCTGTTTTTCAGGTGAGCCTGCAGTTTGTACATCAAGCTTCAGATCACTGTGGAAACAGCTTCTCCCACACATCAGAAGCTGCAGGCCACGCACAGATCATCAGATTATCAAGCGAGCATACATGAAGACCAGGGTTGACACTTTGGAAGACATTGCTGAGGTTAGTTTATATTATTTGACTACTGTAATGTGTAAACATTAGCTTGGCAAAACTTCAGTGCTGCTCTCTGCTTAAGATATGTTTCTTCTGTTCTCATTTTTTTACATTGTCGCCCTTGTCATCAGGTAGTGGAAAACAGCTCTCCTGAGTCTCACCTCAATATCCCACAGCTTGTTGGAACGGCGGATGGCAAAGTGTTTGTCAAGAACTTGGACTGGCAGAAGCATGTGAGTCCCTTCTTCAGACGGCTTCCAAAGATCAAGAGTTATCACCACTTCAGGTATTTATATTGAAACTCTCACATTGTGTTAAAAAAAATAGTTAATGAGTGTTTTATGTGAAATAGTTAGCCATTTCTTAAATGTCCTGTTATTTGTTTACAGCTTTGATGCCAAGAGCCGAGAGTCACAGCACAGAAGAGTGCACGAAGAAGAGGATGAGGATGTGATCTCTGATGTAATTGGACTCTGCTGGTGTACATATCATATCTATTATCTCATATCTCATATATTCAAAGCCATGGACCCGTTGCAGTTCGTATACCTGGCCCTGGCATCTGTTTATAAGAGTTCTTCTATTAAGAGTGTTTTTTAAACTTCCTATAAGTTACTGTCCTTTCCCCCTGTATCTACTGCGTTGTAACATTAAAGGCTATCTTATCTTATCTTTTGTTGTTTGTGTTGAATCATTCAGTGCACCATTGTTGGTGCACTGAATCACCTGTGAATTATGTTTATCGACAAATGCAATGAACCCTATTCTCATTCTGATTCTTTGATTCTATTCAGGGCCTTTTGTAATCCAAGTATTTCCATTTTAATATAGTAACTTCTAATTCTGATTCAAGTCCAGTTACCATCAATAACAACACTCCTCTTGAGTCTTCAGTGACAGCTGTAGGGGGAAGGTGGTGTCAGTGTGACAGGGGGGAGGGCTTATCTCAATGAGATGCAAATGAGCCCCCCTGTGACTCTGGGCTCACTCCGGTGAGAAACTTTAGAGGCCGTTTTCTCAGTGAATGGGTTTGAGAGTTGTATACATTCAAATGACCACAACTTACTCAAATATTATCAGATCTACATGAGTGAGACATCATTGGAAAGCTTTTAATTCACACTTTCAGAATCTGTGAATAACTCAAAATGTCTCCGGGTAGACATGTAACTGGATTGGCCACGGTCAGTCACATATGTTCTGAACTACTATTGTAATACTCTGTAATACTGTATGACAACTCGGCAACTGTATCATCTTTGTACTAATGACGCATTGCCTTAATAAAGTAAATTAACGCCACAGGGTGAAGTTAAAGAGGTCCAAAGTTATGATGGCCGCTCTATTTACCTTCTTATTTCTTAAAGGCTTTTCTCATTCCTGCGCTCCTTTCAAAGTTGGTGCCCCCTATAGTTACTGCTGAAAAAATGCGTAATTGCCATTATATAACCTAATAACACAACGATAGTTGATGTGAACTAAAATAAAAACAAATGCTTTCCCATTAAGGGAAAATCATTAATGTAGAACAAGTTGTATTCAGTTGTAGTCATCTGGACTCTGTTTTTTATGAAAAAAACAATGTTTCAACACTCATCCGAGAGTCATTCTCAATTTCATGGAAAACTCCTGGACGAATGAGGGATTACACATTAACAAAAATCATCAATCTTTCAAAAGAGACAAGGGAATAAATATATGCACCTGCCACAATGAATCACATTCCTGAAGAGCAGAGAGAAGAGAAGATAAGCAGCAGGTAGACTGTGTACTTTCACTTGAAATTACATTCAAATACACATATATTTAAATGTGTAAATTATGCACTGGGGAAATAAATTTACAAAACACAATCATTATTTTTTTTACTGATCTATTGGTAAAGCTCCTCTTTCCTTCATTATCCATGTTTAATTTCAGTTTAAGAGATATTCAGAATAGAATTACAAAATTATCATTTAACTTACATTCACCAAAAGCGATACACAAACTCACAACATCACTAAAAAACATTTCCCGGAATGTGAGATTAAGTTCACATTATGAGCTGTGATGTAACCCTAGCTCAAACCTAACCCTGTTAGAAATGCTTCAACGTGTCCCAAAAATAGCTTGCAGTGTGTGATGGCTGTGTATGTGAGTGTGTGTGCATATGGATCCGTGTGAGAGGAAAAAAGAGGCAAAATAATTCATCCAAGTCTAATTGAGAACAATGAGGAGGAAAGAGCAAGTCTATTATTATGGAATTCATAAGGAACATATAGGCTACTGGGAACAGCATACACAGGCCATAAAATACTGTATCTATTATTGGATTTGTCCAGTGACTCCATTGTTACAGTGATGTGTACAATGAGGGTCGGATGCCGGAATCAAAGTGGGAATGAATGAAAGGAAGCAAGGAAGCAAGGAAGCAAGCAAGCGAAAAGAAAAGAAAAAAATAAGAATTAAATCATCTCCCTTTTTGAAGAAGAAAGAAAGAAAAAAAAAATGCAAAGCCCATGAGACATTTGGTGTTGTTCTAGTTCAGTAGTATTATCATTATGTTGGTGTATGGACTTAGCGGTTACATTTTGATGATGTAGGGGGTGGACAACAGGATATGAGATGGACATTTTCCCACCGGAGCATAGGCATAGGTACAAAGCAAAGGTGCTGGGTGAAGGAGGCTGCGTGAGCTGCGTAGCCCAGAATGAACCATTGCCCTATCTACCGTATTTTCCGGACTATAAGTCCCATAGTTAGGCCGGGGTGCGACTTATACTCCGGAGCGACTTATATGTGATATTATTATTAACATGTTATTATATGATTTTGGTATTTATTTTCACACTGGCAACTGCATTTCATATGTTGATTATTTTCACAGTAACAACATGAAGAGGGTGCTCTAGGCTCTAAGCGACGCAGAAGAGGACTTCTGCCTCCGGAATTGGCAGAGTTGTTTAGAAGTGACATAGAGGAAGAAGAATTCAATGAATTTAGTTATTTGGGGTAATACTGATACTTTGGTAAACTTATTAGCGTGTTCTTTATGCTATAGTTATTTGAATTACTGTTAATTGTTATGACAGTTTGTTTGTCATGTAGCTGAAGGTGTTACGTTAGCATACGAACACCTATACACCATGTTGTTTGTTCTCTAATCTGTCATTAGTTTAAATTGCATTTCAAGATGAAATGTCTGTTCTTGGTCTTGGCTGGTGCGACTTACACTCCAGCTTAGCGACTTATAGTCCATAAAATACAGTATTATATTTTTAGTATCGGGCAGCCTTGGTGTGGCTATTGTATAAAAATGTACAGAAGAAAATCCCATCCTTAGACTAGTTTCCCTTTTCATTGGCTCTTCTTTGAAAATATCAAAAGACACAGACTTCTTCTCTCCTCTCTCCTCTCCTGTGTATTTGACTGAACTGTGTACTTCAAGGTTGGGGCTCCATCTCCCTCTCTCTTCTTGTACCCAGACATCTTTCCTCTCAACATATTTCCAACATTATCGGTCAATTTTCCGAGGTGTTTTTTATGACACCTCCTAGAAACTTCCTATTTCCATTTTGCACTTGTCATCTGTCGCAGTCTAATTTTATAATTCATAACCCCAGGCTGCTTGGAGTTTCAGTTTTACTCAGACTGGTTGTTCTTTGCCTTGCCAGATCCTTCTGTCTTCTGTCCAATAGTTTTTTGATGGGGCAATTACTTAGAGAATCTTTGCTTCATTCTTTGTCACTGCATGTGTAGCTGGGTTAACTTTAGAAACTAGCATTCAGGCAGAGTGGTTAGCAGCTAGTACATTAATCCTAAAGTGTAGGATGTCTGACTGTCTGAGTATATCTCCATGTCAACTGTCCCATCAAAATCCCATACGTGTTATGCTCTTGCAAAAAAGGAAAGAAAGGCTAAAGGTTTAAGTAGTCAGTTGGCCAGAGGTATGTATTTTTTGGGAAAGCAAAGTATTAAACTTAACCATGGCCCTTCATTGCTTCAAAAAAATCACAGTATAGCTACCAAGTTAACAAAAGGATGCAGTTTCTTTAAAGGGCAAAAAACAGTAAATAATTTTGTGATGAATGATGATGCTAATTTGAAGAAATTATCTTATTGCTAATTTGTCCTTCTGTTAAAATGCAGTGTGCTCTCTTAGTGAGATGCAGCGCATCAAACACTGCACATTCACTGACACTTTCTATCTGCCCACAACTTCTCCCCTCATCCAGGGGGGAGAAGTCCAGCTCATATGTCTGCCAGAGAGAGGAGCAGAGCACAACAATAGATGAGAGAGGCCTGATTATTTAAATCCATCACCAATAAAGTGTTTGTCAAACCTTAAGACACAAAAAGAAAATATGAAATGCACAACTTCTACAATTGCTTCTGAAATTAATTTATGGAGATATATATTGTGGCTTTTTTCCTGCACATTCTGAGTGTAGTGTAATGTTTCCCATCAAACACTGACTGATGAACTGCATCTGTCATTTGCTAAATGGCCTGGCCTGCTTGAATTCCCATTTGGATGCTATGTGGCTAAGTGTGTGTGCAGCTGAACAAATTTATTTTTCCAGCAGCTTAGTGGCTAATGCTGGCCAGACAAGAATGTACCGGAAGCTTTTCAAGGAAGGAACTAGCTCACTTGTACAAACCACTGCTTACTGATAAACTGTAAGGGAAAGGATTTGTTTACATGGTAAAGTATAAAGTATATATGTTGATTAAACTGATCTGTCCCCTGGTAAGCAGTGACCCAACTATTGATTTGGCATTGGTTTTATACGGGATGTCTATCTTTACACTATAACTACTTTATACGGGATGTCTATCTTTACACTATAACTACACAAATTAAAAACAATATTTTGTCATAACATTTTATAATTTAAAACAATTAGATCCGCCTTGAGTACCTAAATGTTAAGATGAAGATGTGTTTTTCAAACATATTAAATTTTTCATTGTATTTGTATAGTATTCATTGTAGTTGTGTCATCCCTGCACAATCAAACCAAAGTCACCTACATTTCTGTCATTGTTGCCTTATCTATGTGATTACCACTATTTATGGCGGGCGCCATCCATCACAGCAGCTTTATGTTATGTACTTTGCAATTCAACTTATCTCATAACTGTATTTGAGGTGATTCTTCTAAACTCATAAGTGACACTACAATATTACCACTTTCAGTTGTTTGTTTTTTTGTCTTAAAATCTGCCAATGTAGCTCATTTGAGTAAATGTAGTTGACGTTGGTGACAATGACAGCAAGGCAGTCAAGGGATCAGTAAAATTAAAATTGGCCATCAAAAAACAATGTTGTTGTGTTGCTTTTAAAGGCGGTTGGCAGCCAACTGAAAAGGTGCATTTACTGTAGTTGTACGTCTTCAAAGTATGTGTTTTATGCTATACCGTTAAAAAAAGGAGAGAAAGAGAGAGAGAAAGCGAGAGCCCGGTCATATCCTTGTTGTTGTGTTACTTTTAATGCTGGTTGGCTGCCAACTGAAAAGGTGCATTTACCGCCACATACTGTAGTAGTACATCTTCAAAGTATGTGTTTTACGCTTTACTGTAAGAAAAAAAACAATAACAAGGAGAGAGAAAGAAAGAGAGAAAGTAAGAGAGAGAAAGAAAGAGGAAGAGAGAGAGAAAAAAAAAGTGGGCATCTCCACTTCAGAAGGTTGTGCAGTCTGCACATAACAAGAGTAGAAAACTTTTATCATGCAATATTCACGGAGGGACTGGAGGATTAGAGAGTGGTTAAAGAACATTCACTTTTATGATCAAAGTGCTGCATTCAAAGTGACTACAGAGATGCGGGACAGTGCCAGCTGCTGACAGGCCCAAGATTCAGACCCCTTGGAAACCATTAACAAACAAAATAAATTCAAGTCATTCTTTTGATTTGTTCATGTTTTCTCGTTTACAACGCACTCTTTGACCTACTGAGTAAACTGCACGTCTCAGGTGAATAGAGGATTTACTGGAGTTGGTGCACAGGACGACAATTGCCATTTCAGACACAAGGGAAATGAGCGGTTGAATTTTCGAAAGCCTCCTTTGTACTACCTTTACGCTCACCGCAGGTGCATAAATAGGGCTGTAAAGACACACTTGATTTACAAAAGCACTTTTGTATTGATTAAGCAGCAATAACAAGAGAGCAAAATTCTGCATTATTTATATATTGCTATTAGCCTTTAAACATGCTCTTGAATACATTTAGTTTGGCATCTCATATTTTGGAACTAATTATTTATTTATTTTTTATAGTCATGTCACGCTGGCCAGTTTACTTCCTGGTCTCAGAATGCAGTTATACTGATCATGATTATATGGGGGAAATTCACAAAACCAGTCCGGCAATTACAGCAGAGAACAGCCATGTCACAGATTGACAGTTATCAAGGAGATTCAGAACAGAGTGCTTTTGAAGCTCGGAGGGGAAAGGATTTTCTAACCAGGATTCATCAAACTAGCATAAATGAACCTAAATACTAAAAACCCTCTTTTTAAAGGATGTTTTGGCCAGTAGGCTTTATTAGACAGGATAGTATAGCGTGAATCTAGGATTGAGAGTTGGAAGAACATTGCAGCAAATTTTTGAGAGCCGGACTCAAACACACAACACAATAGAATACACTATTGCTGTCCATTCGATTACAGAGCAGCACTCAGATATGTTCTTGATGAGGGAACAATGTTAGAACATGGATAAAAAAGTCTATTTTGCTTTTACTTTCCTTTAAAGCAGTAGGAAATATCCATGTCATAAATAATAGAAAGTCTATAATTGACCCATTCATGCATAAATCATATCCTATCCTAACATTGCAGACATCTCCATGTTTCTTTCTTTTCCCCCCCAAAAGGTTTGCCTGTCAAAATTACATAGAGCTACATAATGAAAATGCCTGACACAACACAAAATGTAGTACCAACTAATTTTCCTCTTGTCTACATTTTAAAAGGTTAATTTACTTCAGATTAAACACACTTGGAAATGAATACAAACCTCTTGCCTCTGAGGTACTCTGGTGAAACACAATCAAAAGTGAACTCATTTATTTCCATGTAAAATATTATGATTAAGCATTTTTTGCCTGAGGAGCAACATTTAGCTTGTGAAATTAAAAGTAAGAGGGTCTTGGTGTGGTTCTGTCACCCGACAATGACGCTATGCTGAGTAAAACACACAAGCAACTAAGAATAAGAGAATGCATTTTTGAAACATGACATTTCTGTTTGTGGGGCTAATTCAGTGGAATATTGCTACAAATGATGATGCTGAAGAACACTTTATACCACTGATATTTTAACCCTAAAGCATAAAAAAATCCCAGTAAACTATTTTCTAAATGAACATACACATAAAACATAAGCATGAATAAATACAATAGAAAAAAAGACAATGTACCTGTTTGTTCATATGTCAAATAAATAAATAAATGAATAAATAAATGAATAAATAAATGAATAAATAAATGAATACATAAATTAATAAATAAATACATAAATAAATAATAAATAAATAAATTGTTGATATTTAAAGATGTATGAATTAATACAAAGGTTGGTGTTAGTACACATGATAAATATTAAGCCCTAAAGAGATTTATTGTCAACATAACAATCATTGTGGCGTTGCATTGATCCTCGAAGCCAAAATAGTAAAACCTATGTCAAATCCCATTGCTACAACCTGGGTTAATGTTTTCCACAATCTCAATTTTACAATTAGATAATTTACAATTTTACAAACAAGTACAATTTCCTGCCAAAGCTACAGTATAGGGACAGTTACTAAAGACCGTCACTTCACGTTAAAATCTTCCCAAAATTACAATTTTAATGAGTTGACAAGAAAATACAAAACTCGGTGGAATTAATTTCCCTTGGTAATGCTCAGAATGACCTCGCAATGCTTCCGTAATCTCTCTAGCTGCTCCCTTGAAGCCAACCAATCAGAGTGTGAAAAGCCTGTGAGCACTTTCAGATCACTTACAATGCAAACTCAGCAGCACTTTGCACCTTAATGGTAATGCGCTAAGAGTCTGGGTGAAAGAAATTAATGTACAGCAATGAACAATCAGCACTTTCTGGCCTCACCATTTGATTTCTTAATTTCACAAGGTACATTATGAAGTCCAAACATTTTCCAAATATCTAAACTGCATCAACTGCGCAAATAATAGTTTTTCAAAGTATTACAAAGTGGAAGAAGCTCTGATCGCACGTGTGATGTGGCAGCAGGAGGTGCAATACATGTGTGTGTGCAGTTCACGGAGCATCTGTTATGGGGGTATGCACAAATATATGCATTGCCATGTGTTCATGTGTGCGCAGCAAAAAAATGTCCCTTCAATAAGAATAAAAAGTACAAAATGTATACAGTATAAGATATAGCTAAACTTACCTGTTCAAAATGTGGAACAAGGGGCTCCCTCCTGTAAAGCTGAAGCTGCTTGTCAATGTTGTCCTTCAAGCACTGACACACGCGGCGCTTCTGGTCGGCTGAAAAGGCTTCCAGACTGAGCAGGCAGTCACACTTCTGCAGACAGCGAGAGGGAGAAAGGAAGGACAGGGAGGGAGGGGGAGAAGAAAATCAGATCAGTCAATGGAATATAGTATGACAAAAATGGAAATGATTAAATATCTAAGCAGAAAATTATCTGAAGAAGAAAACTGTCAAAAATATTTGACTTTAAAATTTTGAAATATGTAAAAATACAAAACAAAACAAAATCACGGAAATTTGAGCATGAATGGCATTTATAAGAGAGAGTTTTAAGAAACACTTTGAATAAACCATTTGTCTAAATTTTATAATATAATATGTTCATTTTATACTAGGTTGTCATCTTGTCGGACTAACATCACCAGCAAGGTGCAGGCATTAGTGAAATAAGAGTGTCCAGAGCCGATTTTGAAGGCCGGCAGAATTTGATCCGCTGACAAATGGAATATGTGACCAGTCGCAAAGATGCTTCGCCTCAAAAAGAACAAATCAATATACTGTAGTCTTGCGGGAATAGTGGTCAAGAATTATAGATGCCAGGACCTGAACAAAGCCCTCTGTATAAACTTAAATCTTTGATGCACATGTTCAAAATCAATATTTATAAATTAATAAACTTGTTTTTATTGTGTTATTCCCATAATGCAGTCATGATTGAGTAGAAATCTTGTTAGGAATTTATCTCAATGTTTACTTCAATTTATTATTTGAGCGAGATAAAAGCTCATAGAACAATGATTTAATAATGTGGCGCATTTAGGAACAACACAGTAGCCAATTCAAGCTATCTGTTCACCAAAAACTAAAATTAGGGGGGGGCCATGAATCGGCTGGGTAGCCGAGACGGAGCCCCCGCACGTAGTCTCATCACCCAAGCCTTTCACTTCAGTAAATGAAGATATTTGCACATCTTTGTTGTGGCGTGTTCCTTGTTAATGAAAAGAAAATGTAAAAGTCTATTAAGTTGAATAGATTGACCACTGGTTTGTGCTGCAGTTTAATTGGATCCTGTGATTATCCATGTCACAATGTTAATGCAGTCTTTTACAACAGGATGTTTTCTTAGACCAATTATGATAATTTGGCTGTAAGGTAGCTAACGTTATTTATTCAAAATACAAAACTTTAACTACAGGATCAGAAAAGAACAAATCTTTTACTGCACTGAGAAGTATCAGTAATCAACAACCTAACACAATGTTGTATGCCAATGAATATCAATCTGACTATCTGGTTTTATCAGAAGATACATCACATACTGTAGGTCTCAATCGTGGACATAAATCCATATAGTTATTTCTAACCCAGTGAATAAGGTCCATAAAGCAGTAGCAGTACAAAGCCTCTGCACTGACCACAATTAGACACATGGAATATACAGCTTTGTTAGAATCACACTGTATTTATGAGGTCAATGTAAAGTCATGACACACATGATTTGACTACTGAAGCATCCTTTAAACCCAAAGGAACGAACACATATGGTATTTACATGTTTGTTGCATATTATGTAAAATAGACCATCTGTATTGTGTATAAAGACCTTTAAACCTTGAAAAATATTATTATTATTATTTATTTATTTTTAAATACGACTTGGCATGTTTGGCGGGCCGGATTATAAAGACAAACGCGGGCCATAGTTTGCCCAGGTCTGCCATAAATAATGTCATGCTTTACAGCACATTAATTAAGGACTTAATTGTGATATATATTAATATTGTTCTATATGTAGTGTTACCCATACACAGTGGCTTTATATAAAAGGTGATTTTGACTTTCATGGATATTGTTCATATATGATTCATACAAAAAAAACAGGACAGGCTTTGTTTTTTGCTGGAGAACATTGCCTCAAATGGACAGGTTATTCTTGACAATTCCCTGCTGGCTTTCCTGCATTAGAGCAAACACATCTGTGATGCAGTAGCTGCAAGTCCCAGAGGCCTGCAAACACCTGCATCCACAGACACGCACAGACACTGGACAGTGACCTAGCTCCAGTCTGACAGCACATTCAAAATACTGTCTTTGATACTCACTTTTATTAGTTATAGTTTGCAAAAAAACTATTAGAATCGGTCTCCATACTTCATCTGAGTGCTGCAATCTGTTTTTTTTTTAAAATAGATTAAAATTGCTAAAATTATGCTTCATTTGTTTCAAAATCATAACTGTCCAATCAACAAAGTCCAAGCGTCTTGCCTAATGAGAAGGATTTGAACCACCACAAATCTGACCAACCATGACCACTTTGCTATTGTTACCACAATAGAGAAGTAAAATTCTCCCCCAACCTGATCTGTTGTAAAATTAGGTCCCACAATCAGGGCATCGAAAAATACCTTCACATTGGTATGACAAACTTAATATGTCAAAGTACCGTATTTTCCAGACTATAAGTCGCACTTTTTTCATAGTTTTGGCCGGGGTGCGACTTATACTTATATTTATATTTATACTTATACAGTGTTCTCGCTGAGGGGTTTTAGCATGGCGGGCCGCCCCAAAAGATACCGCCAGGTATTAAGATCACGGCGATTTTAAGATCAACTCCTCGCTGGGCCCGCAGAGTGCTGCGCCGCCCACGGTGCCCGCACGAGTTGTCCCACCGCCATCCTTCAACCTCAGCCCAGCGGGAACACTGTTATATACTTATACTTATACTCCGGAGCGATTTATATGTGATATTATTTGTTATTTTCACACTTGCAACTTTATTTCATTCTCCAGTGCAACTTATATATGTTTTTGTCTTCTCTTTTATGTATTTTTTGGCTAGTGCGACTTTTAGTCCGAAAAATACGATACGTTTTCCTAGTTCAGATCCATTTAAAACTCTCCACTAGCAAAGCAAATTACATTTCAGCTAAAAGCATGTCATCACATTACAGCTAGAGAATAAGTCAAATGTTGACAATTGGTCACACGCCACATGTTTTGGGCAGGAGATGGTGTAAGAGGCAGCTGGGTGCTCTAAGCAATATTGGCAGAGCAATCACAAGTCTTCACTTCAAAAGACAAAAACAATATTTACCTACAATAGCACATTAGTCTCACTTGAAACAAATCGTATCTGGCCTCTGGTGGATTTTTGAGGTTTAAGAATAATTCTGTGGAATCTCCCAAACTGTGTGGAAACTAGTCTATGGGGAATTTGCATGATTCACAGCATTTAACTGTATCCGGTCGGTTACAGAAAGGGGGAAGATGAAGTTCACAATTCAAGGAAAGGCCATACCGAATAAAAGGTCATATATATATATTACTTGTTTAGTCAACCTATTGGTTGATGGTGTCTTAATCAAGCATACATTTGAAATAGAAATTCTAGTAATATATAATATATTCAAATGTATAGAATTTCTATTTATTGTTTTTCAAAGGGATTTGATATGTATCCATCTATATATATATATATATATATATATATATATATATATATATATATACATACATACATACATATGTATATACATATATATATACATATATATATATATATATATATATATATATATATATATATACATACATACATATGTATATACATATATATATACATATATACATATATATACACACATATATACATATATATATATATATATATATATATATATATATATATATATATATATATATGTAGATAGATATTTTACTTTGAAGACGTATTTTTTTATAAGTGGAGCACTAAACTAAACTAAGTCCGTTAAAACGGGGAGAGAGGAGTTTGATTTTATTATAAAAGAGGAGGGGTTGGTGATCAAACTGAGAGATCTTTTGTAGATAATATACAGAAAAAATCAGTCTGGACCTCAGGCACGGTTACTAGGACTGCTCCACACCCCCAAGTCAATTAATCTCTGCACAGAACATGTCTTTAGTTGACCAAAAATGTCTTTAGTCGACTACAGTCCTATTAGTAGCCAACAGCAGAGGCCTGATGCAACTTTTTACATTAGTGCAAGTCTATAAATCCCCTGATCCAAAAGATAAACATGAAAGCTAATGATACCAAATTCAATGAATGGTCACTGGACTGCCTTGGAGAGGCTAAAAATACAGACAACATTTCCCCTTAATCAGATTGATTAAAGTGCTCCTTGGTTGAAGCCCTCCCCTGAGCCATCTGGCAGATGAGTTTTCACTGTGTCACTGTATTGCTGTCAACACGGTTTACCTAAGCTGCCTCTACATTAGTTAGCATAGTTTCTGTGAACGCTAATGTATCTGATACTGGCCTAAGACGTAAAATGCCTCTTTTACTCCTCCAAATGATAATGCTTTTAAATGTTGACCCATGATGAGCCACAATGTTTTAAATATTTTAGGCTATTAGGAGAAATTTTGAAAAAAAAATAGTCTAGAGTGTTAAATTATTTGTAGCACTAAAACCATTTTGCACTGGAACACTGAACACTTTATTTTACTTTTTTGGTGTATGATGTTTTTTGTTTTATTTGTCTATAATAGGAATGAATGACTGTGATCAGCAGCCTCAACCTCAACCTGAATAACTTGTAATAACTGCCTACTACATTGATAGTATGAATTTTGTAATAATCCAGAATTCCATAACACATCCAACAATTACTTCTCTAATAATATCACTAACATACAAATCAGGGGCAATAAGGTCCTTGTAAAAGTTTCCTAAAGGGCAGAACCTGCTGACAGACTGAAGCACAAGTGGACTAGTGACCTGACAGGTCCAGCTGGTGTGAGGGAGACAAAACAAGACACTGTCAGGTCAATGCTCTGAATTCATGCCCTTCAAAATTACCGGTACCGGCTATGAGCTGTCACATTTTTATCCAGCGAATGTCTATCAAATCACCTGGAACATACAAACATTGCAATAGCTATAAAACCATTTGGAACTAATTCTATTAAGATTGATTTCTTTCATGCTATTTTCTCTTTTTAGGAATACTTTATTGTGCATCTTTAAGGAGAGCAGAAGTGGGGCAGGTAAGATTAGCATGCTGTCCAGTTAGTCATGGCCATACACTGGGGCAGCTATTGTGAAGGCAACCTACGTCACATCTTAGTAAGTTACAGATCAAACCATGACCTTAACCATATTATCAAATCACCTTATAGAATCAGAAATGGTGATGTTGTGCGTTCTGCTCTTGTCATAAGCCCTGGACCTCAATAATTTTCTTCTCCTCAAGGCTTTTGTGCCCCATTTCCATTAGTACTACTCAGCTCGGCTCGGCAGGGCTCTACTCGGCTCGTCTGTACTTGTGGCCCATCTTAGCCCTGGTTGCATTTCCATTACCACTGATTATGATGCTCAGTAAAACCAGGCATGGAAACGGCGCAAATAATTTGTTACTCAAAAGGATGTCTGCTTGACTGACAAACACCAAAATATATGACAGATGCTCCACATTACAATATCGTAATCATAAAACATCAGCAATACTGTCACAACAGACTCCAATAAAGCAGAGCAAATCAGACGGAATTACTGACATCAAGGAATGATACAAACAAGGGGAATAACGAACAGAACAAAACTATATTCCAATTCTAATCCATGCCCTTATCATAGATTCCTCCTCAATTCAATGGCACCCAGTCCTCAAAACATCGCTATTAATCCAGTTTGAAGCGTTCTTTATAAAAAAAAAAAAAAAAAAAACAAGCATCAACATTTGTAGAGCTTCATGTGAGTTTGTTTGAATCCACGCTAGAAGAGTTTGTCGCCAACTTTCTGTGAATTCAAAGCTTTGATCTGTTCTGCTGCACCACACTAAAAAAATTATGATAACACGGTTTGGACGTGCATCTAAACTCAAAGTGCAATGCTCTGCTCGTTTTCTTTGTCATCTTGAAGCAAGTGGCTTTATTCTGGACAGGAGGAAACAGATGATGCTAGCTGCGCTAGCTTTAGCATAACTTTTGTTTATTATGGTTACCCCCCACGAGTCCGAAGGTTTGCTAGTCCGAAGGTTCGCTAGTCCGAAGGTTCGCTAGTCCGAAGGTTCGCTAGTCCGAAGGTTCACTAGTCTGAAGGCTCACTAGTCCGAAGGTTCGCTAGTTCGAAGGTCCGAAGGTTCGCTAGTCCGAAGGTTCGCTAGTCCGAAGGTTCGCTAGTCCGAAGGTTCGCTAGTCCGAAGGTTCGCTAGTCCGAAGGTTCGCTAGTCCGAAGGTTCGCTAGTCCGAAGGTTCACTAGTCCGAAGGATTGCTTGCACGGTGCGGGGAGCTACGCGCTGAAATGCCGCTTGGTCTCTAAATTACGATTGCGCAAGTGTTTGTTTAAAAATGTGTTAGCCATAGTCCTTTTGGGTTAAACAATTTAACCCATTGTAGATTTTTGAAGAATATTTTTCTTTTCAATAGCTCCCAAGTCAGCCAATCTAGATAGTCAATGCTAAGTTATAATAGTAGTTTGAGTCTCTAGGTATCACTCACACTTTTACTTTTCCCAAAAAAAATATGTTAAGATATTTTTAAAGATTTTTAAACAAACACTTTATGTTAGACGGTCCCTAACTGGCGCACGAACCGCGAGGAGAGCCCACTGCGAGGAGAGCCCGGGAGCAAAGGCTCCCGGAGATCACGCGGATGTTATAAGACTCTCTTCATGTCTGTGGTCAACATTTTATGTCTCATGTTTTATAAATTGTTAAGAATCTAAAATCTTGTGGATAGCTTGTTTACAGAGGATACAGCGGTGTTCTATCTCCTGCTGCAGAAACATTACAGAGCGTTCACATTGCGGCGTCAAAGCATCCAGTCTACATTCAAAGTCTACATGGACATGTGTCCTGGGCGTCCAGTGTATTTGCTTTGAGCAACGGACGCCAAAGGACGCCTTGGACGGGTGGCCAGAGGGACCAGGGCGTCCAGAGCATCCAACGCAGAAAAGTTAGACCAAGCTGATATTTTGCAACCAATCAGAGATTATGTTCCAGTGACGTACCTATGCATTTCACTATCCGGAAAAAGTACCAAAAAGAACCCGGCACCGGTAAAACATCATCCACACGCAGTTCTTGGAGCAAATGATGATATTCATTCAACTCTGCTCACCTCTGAAGTATCTGGTGGACCCAAACAAGCTGCTGAACCGATCGCCACCATGTTTGGACTTTGTAAAGCAAATACACCAAAGCCACTCTCTTAACCTGGTCTGCCATCGGACCAAGAGGACAGCAACACCGGGAAACACAGCAACTCCTCCACTGCGCATGTGCGCTGGATGCCTCGGACACGTGTCTGCTGGTGAGTTTATTTTTTGGCCTTCAAATATACAGGAGTCTAACTTGGGCATCTGGCGCAAATTTGGACGCTGCGGTCTGAGCGCGGCTGTAGACTTTTACCCGAACAGTGTCTGACGCTCTGTGGATGTCACGTTTAGACCCTGCTTGGCTCAATTTGGCCCAAGGGGGAAAGAGGGCACTAAAAAAGTTGAGTCGAGCCAAGTAGGTACTAATGGAACAGTGGCATTAATAGCGTGGCAAATGACTCAATCATTGGCCAACAGTGGTCAAATGTAAAGAAATTCAGTGGGGTAACCCGAACTGAAATATATTTTTCCATGGAAAAAAACGATTGCGTAAACTAGTGCCTACAGCCAAGTGAATAGAGGGTTTAAAGCCCTTGTAGTAGTAATACATTCTGTATTTAACAGTATGTTTTTTAAAAAGGAGACATGTGCGGCTTGATTACTCGATTACATCTCTATCTTGTCCCCACTAACAGTACTTAGGCTTTGGCAACTCTTATTAAGTGAAAGTAATCTTGAAAAACTGCAAGGGATTAGGAAAAACTTTTTAAAATGTAATTCTCCTGTAGTTTACTCACATAAAAATGAGAATAGCCAAGTATAATATGTGCCCAAATTGCACATATTTGGACATTTCAATTTCTTGGTTCATTTTGTACACATTTTACAGAGGGTATTTTGAATGTATTATTTCATTTTTGAATAGACTAACTAGTCTGCCTATTTTTTTAGATATATATATAAAATTTAATATTAGTAATAGATAAATAGTTAGAATTAGATATCAACAAATCCCTGTACATTCCGTCAAAATCTTATGGTACAAGATTATTAAGTGGGGTGTGTGTGAATGCAACTTTAAGGGGTGATCTTTATATCCCTACGGGAAAAAATGCATTTGAAGAAAACTGCCTTTGAAGTTACAATATCCCATATCAATTTCTTAATACAAGTGGACTCAATGAAATAATAAAAGCAGATTAGACAATTTTGTTGTTTCCACATGAACGCCTATGTGTTAAGAGAGTAAACTGACTAAAAATAAAATAGCTTTTGCCTGTAGTGTCTCACCTTAAGTACAGACTTGAAAGACTGTGGTAGCTACAGTACCAATTTTATATTCTGTTTTGCAACACAGTTCCAGTTTAACAGTCTCAAACCATAACGTCTTCATAAGGTCTGCAAAGGGTCAGCAAGAGGTGACCAGGTTCAGGTCTACTTCTCATGGTTGACAGTCTTATGACTAGCTGCAGAAATTATTTCTTCCTATTCCAAGTAAAGCTATGACATCAGCATCTTGTGACTTTCTGACCCAAATACCCCATAATTATAAATAACACCAAAACGAACAAAAGCTCTTCTATTTGAAGTTATGTAAACATAATTTAATTTTAACTTGACACTGTGTCTTTCCCACACTTCTTTTTTTACATTTGTTTTCCACTTGAAAGTGGGAGGGTTGGGCATAATGGCTGTGAAAATAGCGTGTCTGCTCAAATCCTTTGGCCTTCGCCTTTATAGCCACTAAGGAGGATGATGAGCACATGACACTGCCTGGAGAAACTTTTCTAAAGCCATTCTGTTTTCATCAAAATTCCGCATTTCATTGACTCTATTTAAAGCCTTGTTTCCGTGTTTTTCAGACCGTTTTGTTTTTGCACATAATCACATCAGTTGTGCTTTTATTAAGTGAGCTGAGTAGACTTTCTAACTCTTAAGAGAAGATTTAATAGAGCCACACACACAGGACCTGAAAACAGACACAGATGTAAAAAAACATATCTTCTACAAAGTAAGAATCTATGACACCTGTGGAACATTATTTAAAAATGTTGACGTTTGAAATTGCAATATTGTGCTTCCGGGATGATGGAGGTTTAATGTGGGCGTGTCTGTCTGGCTACAGTCGTACCTGTGGAAATAATCCGTCTTTATTGCGAGTTCACCAGGGGACACCCAAATATCTTTACGTGGAAGCAGACATATGAAGAAAATGGACACTTATTTTGGGAACATGTCTGAGAAAAATGCTTGTTTTGACAGATGAAGGGTGCCAAAATGTGTGTACGTCTCAATGGAGGACCACAAAATGTCTGGAGGGAGTTTTGCTGGAATAACCCCCGTGTCAAAATGCTCAATACTCACAACTGTGGCAGTCAGGAGGCAAACAACTATCACGTGGACTGTCCTGTTGCTCAAAAATATTGGACTGAATCTTACGATATACTGCAGAATGTTTTCGGCATTTCCATCCCTCTGAACTTTAGAACTGTGTGCTTGGGCACGCAGTATAAATTCAGATGCATTAAAAGTTTAAACATAAACAAACATTAAAACAAATAAATAATAATTATGTAATAGTTCACTATCACTTGGGTAAAAAAGCATAATATTTCTCCTTTATAATCTGTCATCTGTATCTCTTCTTTATCTGTATCTCATAAGTGACGGCAACATCAGGAAAAATAAATTAAAATAAACTAAATAACTAAATTCCAGGGGTCACAGAAGAGCTGGAGAAGACTTGGAAGGTGAAGGCATCATTGTTACCAGTGGTCATCGGAGCAGTTGGGACAGTAACCCTGAAACTGGAGTGGCTACAGCAGATCTCAGGAAAAAGATCTCCAGAAAAGAGAAGTTCTAAGAACAGCAAAGATAGCAAAGACTGTGCAGAACCCTCAAGCTCCCAGGCCACTGGTAGAGGAGCCATGCTTGGAAAAACAGACTATGCTACTTGTGGAGGGTGAGAAGGGAATTTATACATATATTTATAAATTGTGCTTTAGAAATCTACTAAGTGCACTCTTCCATCACTGTCAATGAATAATTCAGACTGATTCAGACCATTGGGTCAGCACCTGATAAATGTGGAGGATATATTAGTGATGAACGTATCTAAATCTAAATAAAATCATATTTTCAAAATGGATGTCTATAAGTGATTTTGTTCAGATGTATACTGCAACTACTTCCAGTTCACTGAAACCAGTGAGTGCTAGCATATTAAATCACAGTGTAAGCTAGTCAACTCCATAAGTTGCGGTCTAAGAGGAGGTAGGTGGGGACATCTCAGTTCAATAAGACCCAAGAGGGGCTGCTCCAGCCTCGGCCTGGTTATCTTATATGTTAAAGTAGGCATTCTACTGACACAGGCCCCTGGACATTTATTACTGACATGCTGTTAAGAGTCACTATATATCATGAAGTCAGAGAGGATTTGAAAGCACCATCTGAGATTGTTGGAGTTGAAATTAATAAACAAAACAAATACTCGGTAAATATGTGTTACCCATTGTAATCTTTCCACTACAAGGTAAATAATAATAATACATCTGTGTAAAATAAGAACAATATATTGTTTATCTAAAACATTTACGGTAGGTATTTTGGATGTTGTTGGATGCTTTAAATGCATGAAAAAAACACAATTTGTTGACAGGTAATGCAGTCAAAGTTTTGTGTCCTGCACATTGTTCAAAACGATGAATATTGTGACCTTTTCCTGCACAAGCCTCGGAATAAATGGAGTATTTGTATGCAGGGCACTGTCTGCCCCACACCAGGCCTGATCGCACAGAACACTTACTTCTCATTGGCCTACACACAACCACCACCACCACCACCACCACCACCACCACTGTGATTTCACCTAGTTTTGCACATGTTCCTAATCTTGTGCATCTCCTCTCTCTGTCATAATTTTAGATATGCTATACCAGATTTTACACAGGTCTATCATGAACTCAAAGCACAAACAATACACCAAATAAGAAAAGTACAATGTCAACCCCTAGAATGTGTTCAGATGATGTAAGAAGCATTAGTCATTGGAGGTTTAAGTGGGAATTTTAGATTTATTTTAGAATTAATTGTGACACTAATAGCCTCCATGAAAAATTCGAAGACGAAAAATGCAAAATGAATGACAAGGTAACTCTGAGCTTTTAGTTTGACATTAGCACTCATTAGTAAATCTCAAAGACAGAATTATTCAGTTTGTTTCTGGTACAATATGAAACTGCAAATCAGCCATGAATAACATCAAACAACAGGTTTACGCCATGAGCCCTGTATAAGAAACTGAACTCAATTATAGTAAAAATATGTTTGTAAATTACATAACAACAAAACCTAAACAAACTTGCATTACGCTGAATGATAGTATTGATTTGTACAGTTTCTATATGGAATGCCTGAAAACAGCAGCCAGCAAAGTGGATCACTTACATCTCCAGTGTCAGACAGAAGATGCTTCTTTAGCGAACTCGATTCTCTGACAAACTTTCCTTTCTTAGGCCCAGCGCGGTCAGCCACATTGCCCATATTGACCGGATGATAAATAGATGACCCTTTGGTCTCCACTTGTCAAAAATGATCGCAGCTCTGTCCTTACTATGCGTTTTCACTTCACCTGCTTAAAGGATTCTTGCTTCCTTTCCTCTTGCGTCACTGACACACTTGCACGCCTAAAACACAAAGACACTACCTTCACGTCCCCATCTACACACTTTGTAAATCTGGGTTAGATCGACTCTGTTCCAAGCCACTGCTAAAAAAGGATGACCTTCTGCAAAGGAGAAGGGCAGAAGGAAGAAAAGGAAAGCGGACGATGGTAAGATTGCAATATGACAAAAAATGTATACTCCAAGATTGATCAAGTGTGTGCTGCATTTAAAATAAAATCTTCTGTTCATCATGTTACATTATAGTGAATATTCTATTTTGTCATTTAGTCATACAATTCTCAACTCGGGCTGGGTGATATAATGATACAAATGTAATTGTTATTTGATTTCTGTGATGTTATCTTTGTGATATTGTCATATTGTGATTAATGCCTCTGTGTTTAATGTAGCACTATGCACAAACACAAAAAAATCTTTCCCACCCACTACATTGGTCAGCCTCAGTCATGCTCGGAGTGATTGACTGGAATAACCCAATCATAGTGACACGTGAACTCCAAGAAGAAGCAGACAACTGAAGTTACCTCTTAAAGACAGTGTAAAGCTGAATCGTGATAAAAATCACAATTTTAATCATAGCTCTAGAAAATTGAGATAGCAGTTTTTTTGCCAGTTGCTCATGCCTTTTCTCAAACCTGTGTATTCTCAAACCTCCATGTTGATGCCCGAGCTCATCTGAGCTCAGACGCTACGCAGGGTTGAACTTGGTTATTACATGGATCTGGTGGAAATATCGGTGCAGCCACAGTGGGGTTGGGTGGGGCTGTGGGTCTTCTGGTGCAAACTGTTGTTGTGTAGTTTGGCAAGACACTTCAGCCACATTGCCTAGAGTGAATCTGGTATGTCAGTTACTGATTGGTGGTGGTTGGAGGTGCAGATGGCATAGTTTGCCCCAGGGCAACTGTGGCTACTATAGAAGTGAGTATGGAGGGAATAAATAATGCACTTTAAAGCACATGTGTCATGAAAGGAGCTGTATAAAGCCAATGATTAATTAATTGAATATTCTCTTCACTATAAACCTGAAACACATTTTAACTTTAAGATAAGAGATAATATAAGATAAGATAAGATATGACTGATGGGGTAATTTTGGTGCAAGTAGATACAGAAGAAAAGAACAGATAACTAAGCCTAAATAAATAATGAGTTGAGAGAATATAGAATATATCAGCCTATTTGTGGTGGTAACAAGGTAATCAATTCTTTTTGTGGCCCTTGTCGTTGTTGGTATTGTTAGAGTTGATAAATAATATATTATATTGATTATTGTCAGAGACTGAACAATGACACACACCCAGAACATAAATGTGGCTATAATGGATAGTGGACACAAAATTAAGATGAAACATGTCATATCTGTTAAGATCATTGGATGTGATAGCTTTCATCATAATTATTGTCAACCACATGTAATCTTTTGCTGCTGCTTGATACTTCTATCGTGTCTACTATGTCTCTATGTTGAAAAGCAGGATGTTTTCAATCTCTCCTCTACCCTTTCACTGTTTTTATTTGTTTTTCATTCAGAGCATGTGACCTTTGTACACAAGCCTGAAATAGCAATTCAATTAGTGTCTATCACATTACCCTCACCTCACATTGAACACACACACAAACCGATGGGGGCCGGGGTCAGAGCGCACACTTCAATAACGTCTTCTTCTTAAAAGCAAAATGCAATGCAGTCGACACTCAAGACCCCATGTGGTCATTTTAAAATATGCCCCTTGTTGTTATCCACCCAAACACAACACCTGATCCCCACGTACAGAGAGAGGCTGAAGCCGTCCAAACCTGTGGTGAGGACTTCTAAGAAGTGGACCAATGATTCAGTGGAGGAGCTACGTACGTGTTAGGACATTGCAGACTGGGAGGTTTTCAGAGCTGCCACGGACACTGTGATGTCATACATTTGATTCTGTGAGGACAAACCCTGGACCATACCAAAACTGAGGCCGTTAAGGCAGCAGAAGGAGGCAGTGCACAGAGCCGGTGACAGAGAGTGCTACAAAGCTAGATCACAGTACAATACGTGTCTGAAGCAGCAGTTCTCTGACAACAACCCCGCCTCTGTGTGGAGTGGGCTCCAGCTTCTCACCAATTACAAGCAAAGAGCCCCCCTTGCTGCAGATGATCGGAAACTGGCTGAGCAACTCAACACCTTCTACTCCAAGTTCCCCCACTGTGGCCACCCCTGCAAACCCCAACCCAGGTTCCCCCACCTCCTCCACTGCTCTCTCAGTTCAGGAACAGGATGTAAACAGACTATTTCGGAAATCCAACCCTCGAAAAGCTGCAGGACCAGATGGTGTCATTCTGGTCACTTTAAAGAAATAATAGAGGATTTTTCACCGAGTTGAGAGCTACGAACATTTTCGTACTGTTGACTGAAGGAATTCGCTAAACACACACCGGCATATCAACCACGTATGCACAGCCAGGGAAACGTACTGCTATCCTGGGAACGAACCTGCAGGTGTGTAGTAGGATGCCGGGAATGATTGGCATTAGGGAGAACTACACTGCTGTCCACGCCACGAGGAAATTAAGACTCAGATTGCGTGCCAAAAATCCTCTATTATTCCTTTAAGACACTGCGCAGGCGAGCTAGCCCCCATCTTCACTGGCATTTTTAACACCTCCCTGGAGTTATGCTATGTTCCAGCCTGCTTCAAGACGTCCATCATTGTCCTTGTCGGCAAGAAGCCCCGGATCACTGAAAAAGGCCTGTGGCGCTGATCATTTGAGCGCCTGGTCCTCCCCCACCTCAAGTCCTTCACCTCCCCCCTGCTCACTATGACATGACTGCCCCATCACCACCGTAGATTCCTTCCGCTTCCTCTGCACCACCATCACCCAGGACTCATCAGCTCCCTCATCAAGAAGGCCCAGCAGAGGATGTACTTCCTGCGGCAGCTGAGGAAAGCCAAGCTGACAGCGCAGATGATGTTGCAGTTCTACACGGCTATCATTGAGTCCATCCTCACCTCCTCCATCACCGTGTGCAGTGTTGTGCCTGAACGTGTTCATAATTTTGGTAAACGTGAACTGAACGCACTGCATTACTGCTGACGAACAAACTGTGAACGCGTTCTTTCTGGTGTCTGTGAACGGCACGTTCATTCTTTTTAATTTCATTCAATAAGGTGTCAGATTTCTAGAGACTTTCAGGCGAAAAACACACCGTTATGTTGCCCAACCAGAGCCTATGTCTAGCAAGTGTGAGAGCTCCAGAGTTGTAGAGGCCGATAGCGCAGACAGAGATTTCACGTGTCGCACCGCACTGCGCATGCGCATCAAAACAAAAAGCAGCTTGGACACGACAGCAGCAGAGCAGCAAGGAGTCGCCCTACGACCAGTTACGTGGGTTTTATGATAAGGTCGGTGAGAATGGGAACAATCTGCATTTCTGTGCAAACTTTGCCTCTGGGGAAGGCTGTCCCTTCAACGTGAATGTAAATCCTGGGTAAGGATTCAAAATTGGATATGAAGATGAAATCTGACACATAGTTTCAGCATTAAACTAATAAAATAATTGCTGCCTGTGGTTGTATATGGGCTGTGGAAATAATTTAGAAACATTATAGCATAATATTGAAAAAAAGAACTGAACAAGTTCATTTTAAAAAATTGTGAACTATGAACTGAACTAGTTCATGTAGTTCTTTCCCAACACTGACCGTGTGGTACGCTGGAGCCACAGCCAGGGACAAACAGAGACTACAGCGCATTGTGCGCTCTGCTGAGAAGGTGATCAGCTGCAGACTTCCATCTCTGCAGGACCTGTATGTCTCCAGGGCTCTGGGACGAGCAGGTCCGATCACAGCCGACCCTTCTCACCCTGGATATGGACCATTTGAGCCACTCCCCTCAAGCAGGAGGCCACTCCCCTCAGGCAGGAGGCCACTCCCCTCAGGCAGGAGGCTACAGTCCATCCAGGTCAGAACCTCCCGTTTCTTTCCCTCTGCCGTTCGACTCATAAACACTTCTTAAACACTGTCACTTTAACTAATTGAATCAATCACTTACTGCACTGTTAACTTTCTGCACTACATCTGTAAATTCAACTGTAAATCAGTGTACATAGTAAGCTTATTTTTCTTTTTTCTTCTTATATACATTTTTTAAAAATCCTATAGCAGTTTTAAATTGTTTTTCATTTTGACTTATATAGGTTCCTTTATCATTGCTCATTGTTTTATGTTGCACCGAATCACCAGAACAATTCCCTATGTTTGTGAATTCTGTTCATTGACAATAAATAAATTGGCAATAAACCTTTTCTGACTCTGACCTATCCTTTAAGCTCCATAAGAGCAATAACTTGGTAAAGACCCCATCATTACTAAACAAAAACAGGTTACCCCTAGATGGCTTGCTGGCACATTGTACTATCTACTAACTAGACTCTCTAGTGACGAGGAAAAATAGGCCATAACCAATTAATAGGTGTAAGGTCCAATATGCAATATATTTGGAAGGAATGGGTACAGTATTGTAGCAGTTTTTGTTTTCTCCCTCAGGTACCAAATAGACAGCTGACAGGTTTATCCCTTTTAATGGATGACGGCAAATAGGTGTGTGCAAATGTATCAGAGATGCTGACAGAATAGTGACTAGGGGGGATGCTGAGTCAAATAAGGGCATCCAAAAAGTACACACTAAAGATGCTTTCTTTTGATTCATTGTTTCTCAGAAAAGCAAACTGTCTGAAGTCAAAGGTCTCTTAACAGAGTTTTTAATGTAAAGTTTTGATAGACTTAACCATTTGATTTCATGCTTTTAACTATGAGACCCCGTTTTAAATCCTTTCTTTTTTCATGTTTGTGGGTAAGGCAAGGCAAGTTTATTTGTAGAGCACATTTCATACACAAGGCAATTCAAAGTGCTTCACAGCAGGAAAAATGCATTCAAATCACAAAGAAATTACAGAAACAGAAATACAATAAAATTAACTAAATTAAAAATTATCAATCCAACTGATTTTCTAAACTAATAAAATCACAAACAAAAGAGAAGAGTGCAAAGAAAAAATCCTTTCAGTCATATGCGCAGCTAAACAAAACTGTTTTTAGCTTAGATTTGAACATTGTCAGAGTAGAAGCCTGTCTCACATCTTCAGGAAGACTGTTCCAGATTTTAGCTGCATAAAACTGAAACGCAGATTCCCCATGTTTTGTCCTGACTCTGGGCACCAGCAGGAGGCCGGTCCCTGAGGTCCTCAGAGTCCGAGATGGTTCATATGGCACTAACATATCCAAGATATACTTTGGTGCTAGGCCATGGAGAGACTTGTACACAAGCAGACCTGCTTTAAAGTCTATTCTCTGAGCCACAGGGAGCCAGTGCAGAGACCTGAGAACAGGACTAATGTGATCATACTTCCTGGTTCTAGTCAGGACCCGAGCAGCAGCGTTCTGGATGTACTGCAGCTGTTTTACAGCTCGTTTGGAGAGGCCAGTGAGCAGGCCGTTACAGTAGTCTAATCTACTGGAGACAAACGCATGGATAAGTCTCTCTAAATCTGGTTTTGACACTATATTTTTGATTTTGGCAATGTTTTTTAGATGGTAAAAAGCTGCTGATGTTATTGATTTGACGTGGCTATTAAAGTTCAAGTCTGAGTCCATTATTACCCCCAGATTTCTAATTTGGTTTGTAGGTTTTAGAGCGAGACTCTGGAGGTGACCGCTAACACTTTCTCTTTGTTTCTGTGGGCCAAAAACGATTATTTCAGTCTTGTCTGAGTTCAGCTGGAGAAAGTTGTTTTGCATCCACACACTGATCTGTTGGATGCAGTGACAGAGTGAATCTACTGGTCCATAGTCACCTGCCGATAGTGAAACATAGATTTGAGTGTCGTCTGCATAATTGTGATAGGACACATTTTCACTGCGTATCAACTGACCTAACGGCAGCATGTAGAGGTTGAACAGAAGAGGACCCAGGACTGACCCTTGGGGCACTCCACAGGTCAGGGTCATGTGGTCTGAGACACAGCTACCAATTTCAACAAAGTACTTCCTGTCTTCCAGATAGGACCTTAACCAGTTTAGGGCAGTGCCAGTGATGCCCACCCAGTCCTCTAGTCTCTGTAAGAGGATCCCATGATCAACAGTGTCAAAAGCAGCACTCAGATCTAACAGAATTAAGACTGAGGCTTTGCCCATGTCAGTGTTCAGGCGGATGTCATTTGTCACCTTGACAAAAGCAGTCTCAGTGCTGTGATGAGGTCTAAAACCTGACTGAAAAACATCAAATGAGTTGTTTATTAAGAGGAAATCTGTGAGCTGTTGGTAAACAACCTTTTCAAGGACTTTGCCCCAAAATGGCAGATTAGAGATGGGCCGGTAATGACTCAGTACTGCGGCATCAAGACTGCTCTTCTTTAGGAGAGGCTTTATGACCGCAGTTTTCAAAGACATTGGGAATGTTCCAGATTGAAGCGACATGTTAACTATGTGAGTGAGTGGTGCTAACAAACTGTTCAGCACAGACTTTAGAAATCTGGTGGGTAACACATCAAGGCAGCATGTAGATGAACTCAGACTGGTGATGATCTCATGGACAGTTTTATCAGTTACTGGTGCAAAGTGAGTTAGCTCTAAGTGTCTTGGTGGTTTTAGGGTAATTTTTTGCATTGTGGGATTTATAGCATTTTTAATGCCCTGAACTTTGTCATTAAAGAATAATGCAAACTCATTACACTTGGATGTGGAAATGAGTTCTAACGGCAGCTGAGCTGGAGGGTTTGTTAATCTGTTTACTGTGGCAAACAGGACACGCGAGTTGTTACTGCAGCTTCCAATTATTTCAGAAAAATATCTTTCCCTAGTTCTACATAAGATTAGGTTGTACATGTTCAGCTTTTCTTTGTAAATCTCTTTTTGAACCTGGAGCTTTGACTTGCGCCATTTCCGTTCGGCCCTGCGGCACTCCCTTTTCTGTGCCCTGACCGAATCATCATTTCTCCACGGCGCCTTCTGCTTATTTTTTACCATTTTAGCCTTTATAGGGGCGATGGTGTCCAGAACATTCAAAACACTAGATGTAACAGAGTTCAACAAATCATTTACATTAGAACATGAGACATTTTCAAAGTTTATCATTTCCATAAACAGTGCACCTGTGCCATCACTTATGTGTCTCCTCTGAACAACTGCAGGACCAACCGGAGGTTTGGGAGAAACAGACAGGTCAAAGAAGACAAAGAAATGATCAGACAGAGCAACATCGATCACATTAACATTTGAAATATTTACCCCCTTTGTAATTATGAGATCTAGAGTGTGTCCTTTGCTGTGGGTGGGGCCTCTCACATGCTGAGTAAGACTGAAGGTTTCAAGGACAGCATCAAGCTCTTTAGCGTTTCTGTCACAAATATTATCAACATGCACATTGAAATCACCTGTAATGACCAAACCATCAAAGTCTGTGCATATGACTGAAAGCATCTCAGTAAAATCATCAATAAAACCTTGGCAGTGCTGGGGAGGCTTGTATAAAACAATGAAGAGAATGGATGGAGACCGTTTTAGCTCCATTTTAAAGGATACATACTCAAATGATGAAAACAACCCAAAAGACAACCTGCGGGTAATTATTTCATCTCTAAAGACAGCACAGACTCCACCCCCTTTTTTGTTTTCTCGTGTTTCAGATTCAAACCTAAAGTTGGGTGGAGCAGATTCTATCAGAACTACATTTCCTGTGTTTTTGTCAAGCCATGTTTCAGTTAAAAACATAAAATCAAGATTATAAGAAGAAATAAAATTATTAATTAAGAGAGATTTGTTACATAAGGATCTGACATTTAGCACAGCAAGTTTCAGACTAGTTTCAGTGAGACTGGGCTTTATCTTTTCACAGGGAATATGAATCACATTTCTCAGATTGGGCCTGACTCGCATTTTGTTTTTCCATCTGTGTGATGATGTGACTACAGAAATAGCACTAGGGGGGGCTCTTTTTACATAGGGCCCCGGGTTGGTTTGATTTTTAATGTGACAATAAGTCCCGGCAACGCTGAGACCCAGTGCATCCTAGCTATGGGAGATACCAGGTGAAAGGCGAGGTTGGATGGGTGGTGGGGCTTTTGTAGCCAAGGAGAGTTTGGGACCAGGTGAGAGGCGAGGGGGGATGGGTGGTGGGGCTTTTGTTGGTGTAGTCGGCTTGTGCAGGGAAGAGTTGATAAGTATTGGCATAGCCCTTGCTATATTGGGCGTGAGTGGAGCCATCTTAATGCCTGATTTGATCAGACTTTCAAAATGGCTGGGAAGGCCCATGGGTGAGAGTGGAGATGAGAAGGAGAATGATGAATCTTTAGTGGGAGTAGATGTTGCAGGGGGAACCCAGGGCTGGTGTGAAGGCAGGGGCGGTGACAGGGATGTTGTTGGGCTTGTCACAGATGGGTCCAAGGCCTTTGAAGATTGTTCCTTTGCTGGAGGCGGTGGAGGTGAATGTGGAGCAGCTGGAGCTGAATCCTTTGCTGGTGGTGGTGGAGCAGCTGCTGATGAATCCTTTGGTGGAGGCTGAGGTTGTGGTGCTTTTGATGTTGAAACATTGGCTCGGTCTCTGGCTGATGGAGCAGGAATTCTTCTCTCATTCCTCTCTTCTCTAACTATCTGCTCAGGACCCTGTCCAGGCCCAGTCCAATGCCTCAGAGCGTGGAGCAGGTTCTCTGTCAGCACCCTCACTCCACCTCTGCATAGGTGGGGGCCATTTCTCTTAAACAGGTCCTCTCGTTTCCAGAATAGATAGAAGTTCTCAATGTAGTGTAGTCCTCTCGGTGAACACTCTTTGGACAGCCATGTGTTCAGCTGAAGAAGCCGGCTAAACTTGTTTATCCTCCTGTCGATGTTTGGAAGAGGTCCACTTATGAATGTTTTGATTTTCATTTTATCAAGCACGTCGAATAACTTCAAGAAGTCTTTTTTCAAAACTTCAGTCTGTTCCCGCCGCATGTCCACTGCACCCACGTGCACAATCAGCTGTTTAGCTCCTCCATGCTTAGCCATAATATTTGGAAGGAGTGACGTTATCTCAGAAACAGTTGCGCTTGGAAAAGAATGTGTGTTTATCTTTTCATGCGTCACGTGACTTATCGCGCCGTCCCCAACCAAAACAATCTGCGTGACCTTGGCAGATCCTCCTCGCTGTATTTTGGCCACGTCATCTTTCCTTTTTTCATTTAATTCCATCTCTGAAAGTGGTAAAAATCTGTTGGTGAGCTGTATTTTAGGTGACTTTACGTTATCTTTGTATCGTTTAGGCTTTGCTCCAAGTTTGTTCCAAGAAACAGCCTGGTCTTTCTGTTTTTTAGACAGTTTTGGAAACGACACAGAGTCACTGCAGTTTAGGTTGAAAGTAGCAGTTTTTCTTGTAAAAAGTGTGCTCTTCTTACCGTCGGTTGACACAGGAATGGTATCGTGAAGAATTTTTTCAGATTCCAAAACAAATATCCGTGTTTTCAGCTCATTAATTTCTTGTTGATATTTCCGACAGCGTTCACAGTTCTCCCTTCTTCTCCCGGACATGTCGCTGGCGTCAGATATGTCGTTAAAACTGGAAAAATGTTCTTAAAATCCTTGGTTTACTTGAAAAAGTCTAAAGCAAAAATGTTTGGAAGACAAAAACTGATTAAAAAGCAAAATAAATAAGGAAAGCAGCGATAGCAAGCGGAGCGAGCAAAAAAGCGTGTGCACTCTTCGGAAGCAGATACACTTTATAGTATTCTTATTTATGACAGGTTGAAGCAAATTTACAAAACAAACCTTATTATATGCTGTGTGCTGTGGTTCCAGTGTACTGCACCAAGTCTAGTTGTAGTTATATACAAACTACAATAGTAAAATAGTCAAAAATACATGCAGCATGTTTGCAATTTATTGCTTTTAAACAGTTCTGTTTACTTCCATATTATTATTATTATTATTAATAATAATAATAATAATAATAATAATAATATTAATATTACTATTATTATTATAGTGTATTTATATAGCGCTTTTTCACCTTCAAGGCCCTCAAAGCACTTTACTAGGCAATATGGGTGAAGTGTCTTGCTTAAGGAAAGAGCAACATTTCCTCTATGGCTAAGTAAGATAATAACAGAGATAAAACACTGGACAATTGGTAAAGGACTTCTCTTATTTGTCTATGGTTAATATGTTATGTTAATATTATGCATTTACGGCGATTTGAGAACTTAGGCGGAAGTGCGCATGCGCACTCCCCCGTGTGGACTGATACAACACACACGTGCGTTTGTTTATTAGCACGACGGATCGCATCGCATTTCTCGTCTCCCGTAGATTTCCGTCTCTTCTGAGTCAGCTCGAACTGTCTTTCTCTGTCTTCATTTTGCCCCGTACACTGAGGGAACTATATTATGATAAATCAATGCGCTTAGACACGCGGAAACGTGCTGCTCTCATGGGGACGAGCCGACCGGCTGCAGGTGAGCGGTAGGTGAGTTCTATGATAGATACGTGGCAGGACTAATCGGCAGTCCACGCCACGAGGAAATGAGACTCAGATTTGGGCCAAAAAAATCGTCCATTCAACCTTTAAGTTACACTGCTTACCAGCCTTTTTATTAGCACAAAAAAACTCCCTCTTTACAATGTGGCTTTGTAAAAAAGTTGCCATATAAAAACTGTTCCCTACTTCAACTAAATAATTTAAGTTCACTTGTATAGGCTTCTTGTGGGGAAAAGTCCATGACAAGACGTGTTAAATCATATGCATTTAACTAGGTAACACTGCATATGTTAGTATAATAATAACATGTGACAATGTGTGCCTATACCGGAATACCTGTCTGTTTAAGTACATATACATGTGACATGAACACATATTTGGGAGATATTGGGAATATATTGGGAGTATCAATTAAACAATTCAGTGGTAAATGCATTATCCGCTAAAGCACAAATTCCTTACAATTGTTAATGTTATTGGAAAATCCACCAGATAAAGTTTGATTTACTTGCTACAAAATTCACCATGGCACTGAACCCTTAAGGCTGCACTATGTAACTTTCCTGGTGGGTGGTCTGCAAAATAAAATGTATTTTGCATTAATGTTCATGTCGGTGTAATCCCTCATTCGTCCAGGCGTGTTCCATAGTAGAAAAAGCTTCAGTTGTAGTCATCTGGACTCAGTTTGAAAAAGTAGACGTTTCGACTCTCATCCAAGAGTCATTGGGTTACTGAACCCCTGGAAAGGTAAAGGACCAGGGCATTCAAATGCTAATCAGGTACTCAGGGTGGTTGAGCCAGGGTCTCACTAAGACAAAGAGGTTTTAACAGCCCATTAAGATTCTGAATAGGCTAGCTCGGTAGATACAAGGGGGGAGTTTCTGTTGAAACCAACAACTCTTTCTACTTCAGGAAGGCTCCTCCCAATGGGCGGGTCTTACCACAGAACAGTATTAATATCGGAGTTCTCGACCTAAATTCTGTTATTGACAATGACTCTTGGATGAGAGTCGAAACGTCTACTTTTTCAAACTGAGTCCAGATGACTACAACTGAAGCTTTTTCTACTATTAATGTTCATGTTATCACCAGCTCCTTAAAATCACCTACAGTGAAAATAGTATTTTAACTGCTTTGTTGTTAATTAGACTTTGCACAACACACAACACACCATTTTTTCTAAACTGACTTCAGATCAACCATATTTCTGACCATCCTTGCATTAGAAAACAAAGTCACTACCACCACCTACAGATGCTTTCAAAAACTGCAAGTGACAAGCTTGAACTCGCTAAACAGCATATAACCACTGTTATTTCAATACTGAAGATGGCAGATTATTTACCAGAGTAAACATCTAAGGTTTAACGATTCACTGTGCATTTACATTTCATTTGTTTTTACTTTCAGCAATGACTGTGAAGTTAAAATGTTACCCAACATAATTCCGATCAGAGTCAAAAGTGTACAACGATTACCTTGGGTTTTTGCGGGTGGAAAAAAATTATATCTACAGCATGGAGAGATTGTCCTCAGAGATATAGAGTACATCAACAAAGACATTGTTATTAGATCTGGCTGCTAATCCTAATGTCTCTCAGTAATTTCATTTCCAGCGCAGTCAATTGTCCCTCTGGGTCGGACATAAGACCTGCCTTTTTCCTTCCATTTGTATTTCCTCTCAAGAAACACAGGGTATATAAAGGAGTCTTACCTCTGTCATATGGATTAAGTAAAATCTCAGTTCCTCAGCATAATCTGTAAAACAAAGATATACATTTTCAATTAAATGTTCTGTCTTATTATTTACATATTATGTCCAATTCGTCATTTAAGTCACACATAAATCATCATATAATTATATCAATTTATCAACATAATTAGACATAAATATATGAGTAATAAAAAACTAACCTTTAGAAATACAATTTAATTGTTTAATTTACTGAGGGGAAAAGATTTGTGATTAACCACACAGAAAACAAAGAACCTAAGGAACACAATAAATATCCACGTAAGCTGTATTTATAGTGAACAGTGACAAATACAGAAATCATTTTCTGAAATAGAAATTTTGTTAACTGCTTTATGATGATCAGTAGATGTCACTGTTGCATCATTTCTGTTCTCAGTGCTGGTGTGTTTATTATTATGATTAACTTTTTTATCAGTGAGGTGGACATTTTCTCAAACATGTTGAACCTTCTAAACTAAACATACATGTTTGTATCATATTACTATTATGTTATATTAGATTATGTACTGGTATTCTATTTTTACTAAGACATTTTGACATTATTGACATCATAACAACTGCTGCAAATTTGATCTGGTTTGCCGTTTCTAAAGTTTATTTCACTAGTCCCAATTTCCCACAGTTTTTAGGACAGAATTATGGTGACAGGAAGACAGGAAAGTCCTCGTATTGGCCATGCACTTTGTCATTTTATGCACTCACACCATACACACACACCCACATGCTGAAACAAACACAATCCCCCGGCACCTCTTTCCTGACTGACGCTGCTGAAGCCTAATAACAATGACAGACAGCAGGACGCCTATGTGTGTGTGACAGAACCGAGAAGGACACACAGAATCAGCACAGTTCACTCCCTCTGATATCATGGGTGAGGGGTGGAGGTTCTAGTGGTCAAGAAGAGGCCAAATATGCCATTACAGTTTTAACCTAGGAGATTCACTGCTTTATAGCGTTATAGAAGCTTGAGTGGATAAATTTGAAGGACATTATGTCCCTAACTCTGACAAGCTATTCAAAAAAGGGAAGAGGTCAGTCACTTAAGAAGATGCAAGTGGGTTGTTGATAATCACTAGTTACATGTGAACAATTACTGACATCCAGCTGTACTCATTTAGGCCCCATCAAGATAGATTGCCATTTAATTACAAGTCTCTAATTTTGCCAAATGTGCGTGCACCACCCTTTACTCCAGAGCCATGCCATGCCTTACCAGCCCATCCAAACAAAGGTGTTTACAGTTTTTCAGCTTCCTCAGGCTGTGTGCTTTTCTCTGCCAAACCATTCTCTCAGTGCATCTAAAAGGAGATCAGTGTTTCCTCTGTGGTCAGAAAAAAAATCCTGAATATGCTAAAGTTATAATTATTATTGCTAAATTGTATTGGAATTATTTTTGATTAATGGTTGGTTTTAAGTTAAGATAGCTCTGTTTACAGCTACAACAAAGTGTTCTAATTTAAGACGGTACAATCATATCCCACATATACTACTGGGACACTTGATTGTTCAAATATATTAGATGTCATAGTTACGTTGCCATTCTTACATTAAAGAAAAATATTGTAAATCCCTAAGTTGCTTTGATTTAGAATGTACATTTTTCGTGGCCATGGGCATCTGCATGCTGCTAATCTACTGTACAAAATGTAGCCTTTCAGATACATTTTGAGCCATCTCTCATCCAACTCACCGTCTTGTAAGCGCAGGTGTCGAAGGTAAAGTGGACTCTGGAGGACATTGCACCTGCCGGGCTCAACTTCTCTAGTGACCAACATCAGGTCATTGTAGACAAACACCGTGACCTGAGGATGAGATGTTACAACAGGGTGAGATTGAGAGAAGACTTGAGACAGACAAAGTGCAGTGTGAGCTTACAATGCTAACTGGTCCCCTGGGAGAAAATGTACTTAGCAGCTATCTTTTACATCATTTCTTACGTTTCTTGAGATTTAAAGAAGATTCAAGTTACACTCTGTAGAACAAATTATTTATTTATTTATTCACCTATATTTAACCAGGAAAGTCCATCTGAGAAATAGCATCTCTTTTTCAGGGGAGTCCTGGCCCCAGTGGGGAGGAGCCTATTGTGGAAGAGGAAACGCTGTGCGAACATTCAAACTCCACAGAGAAAGGCCCCACGTCACCTAGGAATCAATCCCAGGACCTATTTTGTGTGAAACGAGAGCACTAACCATTGCGCTACCATGCCGCCAACCTTAATCTGCATCTGCAGGGGGCGTAGACAGTAGTAGGGGAACAAAGGGGTCCATTGTCCCGGGCCCCAGGGCCTTCTTTCTATTAATTTATATTAAAAGGGTGTCCATGACAAGCTTCTTGCACCAGGCCAACACATTTCTGCTGACAGGCCTTGGCATCTACAGTATCTACAGTACACTCAATCTCAGAGAGAGGGCCAGCTCTTTGATATACAATAAAAATGTTATGTTCATTCCAGGAGAAAATAAATGCAAAAAGAAAATAGACATAACGAACGCTCCAAGAGAAACCACTGACTATTAATATATTTGTTACCTAGACAGAGTAACATAGCACTTATTACGTGTCTTTCATCTAGCTTTGGGGCACTGTTTAAGGACAATGCATTAGACGCAGTGGCTTCCTCTGCATCCTGAGACAGCAGGCAGGATATTTCTGTAGCTAGTGTGGTTAGACTCTGTGCAAATGTTCATGTGCGACTTGAGTGGGTGGAAGAGGATGTGAGTAAAAGAACATGAATACATATAAAGCTATGCTTATTCTTTGACACTTTGTCCTTGTTAGGGGTTTCGCAATATAGAACTTTTAGCGTACAATTATTGTGAGAAAGAACATCACAATTTAATGATTATTCACAATTATTGAGACAGTGAGTAAACAGTAAAATCTTAAATTTTCTTTAATTCCCATGGTCTAACATGTTACTGTTCCTCAAGTTTGTGACCGGCTCTGTAAAAATTAACTTTCTGAAAGAAAAAATGAAGTTAAATATGACAATAATAGCCAGATATAAGTTATTTACATTTAAGTAAATTTTTGGACTATAGATTGAACTAAAAATACTTAATTTAGCTTAGTCAGAATCATATTTTTTTGGTTATCACAATTATATTGTGATCTGAAAAAAATCCCAATTATCAATTACCGGTAAAACCTGATAATCATGACATCCCTATATGACATCCCTATTTCATATCCTAATTTCAAATTGGCAATTGACAGTAATTTTTCAGATTTTCTAAGCCAAAATGTTAAATTTCTGCTTCATATACCAGTAACAGTAGTTCAAATGGAATTTTGTGACCATCAGATTATATTAGCTTGAGCCAGAGGTGTGTAAAGCTGGAATAACAGTAACACTAAAACAACAATGTGGGGAGAAACTCCCTTCTGACATACACAGTTAGACTGACAATCATTTGAATGAACAATGTTAAGTCAAATTCAATTTCCACTATAAAAGTAATGTTGCAGTTTGTGTTGTTTACAGCTATATACTTGGTAGGCAGGTATTAGGTCTTCATATTTAGTCAGAAATATTGGTAAAAATAGGCAATGGCAATGGGTCAAAAAATTGCTATATCAAACTTGGACAGGGTATATCATGTTTGAATCTTGGACTTACATTCCACACTTACAAAAAATCATATTACAACAGAAGGAAAATGTCTTAACACTATACAGCAACAAGCGTTACCTGTGTCACATTAGCCTGTGTGTAATAATCCTATTCAAAATTCACTAGGAAAGAAGCTTCATTTCAGGTTAAACTTATACAATGTTAGCAAATAGATGAACAAGACAGGAGGTTCCACCCAGAGAGAAGGGCTCACACAGCCCAGAGAAGGGTAACAATCTGTGTTCTCAGACTAGATCCGCAGATTGAGAATTACTTTTGGATGAAAGTCAAAACGTCTTGTTTAGTATTAAATATTAATTTACTGTATACTATATGTAACCTTTTTTGCAGGGATATTACGAAACATTTTCTGGCATCTAATTATTGTCTTAGGATGCTCCTCCGTACATAGGTTTACTGCTCAGAAGAATACAAAGCTCCTAAGCAAACACACACATTGTGACATGAGATGTGCACCCGGGCAAGGAACCTTCACTTTGAGTTAGAGCCGCAACATAAACTACATTCACTTATTCTGACGAAGCATTACGTTTTTTGCCACAAGCCTGCATGTCTTTTTCAATAAGGAGCAGCGACTTTTGACTGTAAATCATTTGGATAATTTTTTATACAGGAAGCTTGTTCTTAAAACAGAGATTGGAACGGAATTTAGTTTTGTTTTTTTCTTTGGCTATGGTAAAAAATAAATGTAATTGTTACCTTCAGAGAGTGATGCTTGCTTTCATGCAGAATCATTTCTTCAGATATGATCAAATTTCGGATGCACAAGTCAATTGGCTGCAGAATAAACAACATGTTTTAGTAACAGTTCCCACGGTGGCTTGTCAACTTATCATTGTTGACAACAAGAACATATAATATATTTACCAATGCCATTCTATAACAAATATCTGATAATAAAGGTTTTCTATAATAGGAGACTGGAAGTCAACGAAACAGACCCAAGGTAAATTGTAGGCAATGTGCAGTTTCAGAATGACGAGACACAAAGACACACACAAGGGACTTCCTCTTGTGCATAGATGTGAAAAAGTGTGATCTGATTGTTGCACTGACACAATGCAGAAGTGACCCACCTGAACAAAGATGGGAAATATAAGGATCTTGGGTTCCACCTTCACATATCCATAGTTGCCGTGTGGTGTGTGGGAACGGACAATTGTACAGTTCTGGTAGTTGGCAAAGTTGGCATTTGGCTGCTGGTAGTGAGCTGAGTTAGTAGAAGTGGATGCCGTCTTGGTCGTTTTAGAGTTGTTGGATCTCCGAAGGAAGCCAGGGCGACTTGAAACTCCTCCCCCAGCAGTCGGGCCACCGGAGAAGCCCCCTCCACTCTGTGATTGTGAGCCAGGACCGGGCGCCTTTCGCGTGGGGTATAATCTAGCAGCTAAAAAACATACAGGCTAGGTTAAGTATTCATTATATAACAAATGCTAGTTATTCAAATAATACAAAATACAATGTTAATATAGAAGAGTCACAAATGTTGTACGGTACTCAAATGTTTTTTTTTTCCATTTGACTTGTTCTTTTTGTTAAACCTATGTTATAATGGAGCATGTCTGGATGACTGAACATTTAGACCAGACAAAATACTGTATCTTACCTAATGTACCTTGGTTATCTTGGTAAACAGGTTGCATCCCCTGAAACAAATAGATTTAAACTCATTAGGAACATTGGATAGGATTGGTAGTTTATTTTTATTATTTTGTGCTATGAATTTTCAATTGATATGCAATGGTTCTGTATGTAAACACGGAATAGAAAATAAATATATTGACAGTGTGCAGTTTTAACTTGGAGCCCATTTGCACAGTGTCAGTCTTAAGACAGTGACGTTGTCTATCTGTCATAACAGATTAGAATCAACTGACCGAATAAAGCTACAATGCTGCCAGCGCTTCACAAGTCCAGCGTATGTGACACACAAGATTGTTGGACCTCAAAATCATCAACAGGATGTCAAGATTTTTTTCTTTTAAATATCAAGCAAGCAACATGTATTTGTATACTCACTGTTTATGTAACAGGTCACGGCAGACTTAAATGAATAAATTATCTTGTCATTGTTCTGTGCGTTATTTTAGGTCAAAGGTTATTGACTAAACCACCCTGGTAGATAATGAACCTTAAATGAATATGTAACAGAGGTAACCAAAAGAAAAGGTTTATCTATATAATAAAAGTCAAAGTTCAAACTATAATTGTTAAGATGACAAACTATTGTTGCCTTCTTTGTCATATGTGTAACATATTAGTGGATAGAAGAGGTTAGTATCGGATATTACATCATTGTTAGCTGAGGAATTCAGTCTTTCAATTTAATTTATTCACTTTATTATTTATTATGAATTCATTTTAAGCATGAAAAACATTTTACAAAAGTATTTGCGACAGAATCTATTAATTATATTTTGTAAGTTATTTTTTAACATTTACAAATTCTACAAATACTGGTACATTAAATATTTTGTAGTATGTTTGGATGGATTATGATGTTGAGTAATACCACATTATATGTTTTCTCCAAAATTGCTCTCCTCTACAAAGACACAGACACACAAAAAATAGTGAAAAATATGGAAGTATAAATCTGAAATTGTTGAGACCGACGGCAACCCAAATATCTCAGACAGATAATACCTGTCCTTCTATCTCTCTGCACCAGGGATGTAAGGTAAAGAGACATATCTAGGATGGGCCACACTCTGATGATGATAAGGGGGAGGACGAAGAAGATGATGGAAATGGAGTCCACCAGCACTCTGTGGTACCTGGCCTTCAGCAGTGATGGGGGACAGGATGATGTAGTTGTCTCCGTTTGATGCCTTCACCCTGGTCCCCTTAAGTGTGGCAGTAGGGTGGTGGAGCAGACGGGGCTTTCCATCCAGTTCTTCAGACGAGCCCCCCTGGGCCCCCCAGGCCATGGTCCCCATACCTAAAGCACTGCTGTTTCCCCCCTCAGAGCCATTGACCAGCAGCCTGCGAGCAGCAGTGGCTCTGTGGTGAGCCGGAAGAGGGGGCACAGCTGGTGGGGTTTTACTGGTGCTGGCATCACGGCGGCGAGTTGGCGGTGAAGGTGCATCATAGTTTGAAGTGGAAGATTTATAAGTGGGCCGATGGATCAGGCCCTCAAAGTTGGGCTTTGCTGAAGGGCCTGTGCGCCACACCACTAGTGTTATTTCATTAGCACTGTTTCTGTAAAGTCAAAATAAATGTATAATATGAAGTTTAAAACACGTTATTAAAATTACTTTCTGGAATATTGTTACAACATTCACTAAGCAAACCAAAATGATAAACTGTTTTAACATTAGCACTAATACCTGATAGCATGTGCTAAATCTACAGATTTCCACTGCTCCACTGGCTGACCATTAAGCTGCAGGAGAGTGTCCTGCTGCTGAAGACCTGCTTGATCTGCAGGCCCCCCTGTTGGTGAAAAAAGACAAATAATTAGTCATTTAGAACCTTTTAAACTCTGCAACTTTAAGCTTGAACATAGTACTAGTGTATTGTAAATAATATGATAATGCAAAAATGCCCAACTTACCTGGATCAACACCCTGCACCCTTACAGGCGAGTCTGAGTAGATGGTAAATCCGTATCCATTCTTTCCTCGATGGATGGTCACCTACAAAACAAGGATTCTTTTCAGTTAGCAGGGAATTTGGAGATATGTATTGTGAACCTTAAAACATGAAATATAACATTCTGACTGTAGGGCTGTAACAATAACCAGGATATTGTGATTAGTCTCACTACAGTAAAAAAAGTAAAACCATGACCAATTCAATTCTAGTGCCTATAAATCTTGTTAAATGTAGAATGTGCGAATGGTTTTCAAAAGCCAATACAATCTAATCCAAAACCTCTCATTTTTCATGTAATATGTTGACTTTGCTGGAGCAGATGACATTCTGGTCCCTACACTGTTTTGTAGAGCTGACCAACAGTGAACATGTGCAATGGAATCATAAGATTCAATGAACAAGATGCATCCAATCTGGAGATTATTCACGGGCCTCAAGTGGGACATGCCCTAAAATGTTAGCTACAATTTTGACTTGTTTAGTCCACAGAAATAGTAACCTGTGCCATGATGCAATCACAGTGTTTAGGAAAAACAAGGAATTCACAAGAAGACACGGTTTAATTCAAGGTAACAAGATGTGATGGTGATGACAAAATAATAGGATAGGAAAAATATAGAGGCCGTTCTTAACATTTTTTCAAGGACTAGAAAACAAATGTTAAAAATAAAAATAGCAGATGACTTTTCCAATTCAATTTATTTTTGTAATGCCCAAAATCACAACAACAGTTGCCTTTGAGGGCAAACAGTGACATCGCTCTAAAATATAAAAATGAAATGATGGATGAATTGGCACGTTTATCCTAGGCCCAAGGCGGTCTTTCCTTTGGCTTTATAATTGAATGTTGATGGTCACTGAAAATGCACATGCTATCGAAACATCTTGCTGGAATGCCTAGATTATTTAAAGAGCATAACACGAGGGCTCTGATGAATTAATAACATTCAAATCATGAGAAAGTGTTGTTGTGACTGAAGCGAATGTTGCTTGAATCTAAATATAAACTAATAGGGGACATCTTTAGTGTCTTTCACATTTTTCGCTATGTTTCCCTGTGATGAGCTTCAGCATGACTTCAGCTGCATGCAGTCGTGAGCACAATCTCATCTATACTATCTCTATCTACACACAGAGAGATGGCTGACAGGAGAAACAAGTAAGCGCCACGGCAAATATATGTCCATGATGAAATTTGTCCAACTCTTGTGAAATGTAATGGTCGTGCTCCAGTTTGTGGCTAGGGGAGTTATTTGGGTATACTTAGGGACACATTAGCAATTACAAAAAATAGGTAATAATCTATCGTGTTAGATAAAGAGGATGAGATCATATTTCTAGTCTGCCTTTCACTGTCTTCTGTCAACTTCTCTTTCCATCAGATTCTTCTCTTGCCAGGCAAAATAATAAATAAAAACAAGTATGTAAAAACAAGGTCTTAGGGCTCAGGATTTTTTTTTTTTTTTGCCTTAAGAACTAAACTTGCTTCAAGATGTTTTGCTTTCGAAATGTGTTGCAACAAACTTGAAAATGCAATGTATAATTAATACACGAACAGACATATATATATGATTAGATCAGGTTTATCCCTTGATAAATTATAGAAGAGTGCATGGATACAACTGTCCTGCTTAATTTTTAATACTCCCAAAGCTGAAACAACTTCCTCTACCCTCCTTGTGACCCCATTTTGGCAGCGCAGACACACCTGGGGCAGTCTACATCCGATGCAAAGGTGGCACAGCCCATGAATCGTGTGCACTACACCTCCTCTTCCTCCTCCTGCTCCGTTCAGATCAGCAGACAGGACGCAGACACTGTGCCGCTGGGTTTCCACAGGACCAGCCCCCCTGCAGCCCGAGTACCTCCACAGCCTCCTACGGGCAGCCGAGTGGGACACTTTCGGACTGTGTTCTGGTGTTCCTGAGGACTTCAGCGTGTTATGGATCATTGCAACTAAACCCAGGAAGCTAATCTAGCTTTACTGAAAACTACTTGAAAATGTCCAGAATATTGCAAAATCGTTCTCCTCTTCTCTCTTACTTCTCGTCAAAAGTATTCTTTTGCAAAATTGTCCATTCAGATGTTGTTCTCCAACATCAGAAGAAATGCCTTTTTGTGGTCTCATTAAGCTTCATCCATCCTTCGATATCTTCCAAGTTTACTTCCTAGCATCCGTTATTTGGCGATGTATTCTTCCAATGGCGAATTGCAGCAGCTCGCCACATCAGCTGTTTTGCAGTGGTGCTCCGGCGTTGTTTGGGCGAGACTAGTGCTGGTTCGGCCTGCTCAGGCCACAGTGTCGTTGCTGGCAGGGTGCTCATGGGAACTCTCTAACAGCAGAAGAATGGGAGGAAGTGCCTCCCACCGCCACGCACATACACACAAGCACTAAGGCTGACTTCGCCATCACACGGCCAGGACAACTTTGTGTGTCTATTCCCGATAAGACCAGTTTGCTTCCTGAGTCCACACTATTAGGTTGGAAGAGGTCCTCCTGTTCTTACTCAGTAGTGATTATGTGACTAATGCAGGTGGCATGAGTGAGACGTGTGTGAATGAGTGCGAAAAAAGTTTACATTTGCCAAAACTAAAACAGCTATAAACTTCAGATGCCATTGAAGATCACATTGTTTGAATGAAACTAGTCCACAACAAAACAATGGTATTGTTTTGGTAGACACAATTAGAAAGCATCACATACTTCAACAGCCAAGCTATACCTCAGTTCCCATAGTCCCAGGTCTCCATCCAGACATTTTACTTGTTTATTATGATATGTACTTCCATATTTCCTCTGCTTTTCCTTTCAGCGGCCTCCCCCTCCATTTCCACCGCTCTCACACAACACGGAAACACAGGTCTGTGAACTCTGACAATCTCCACTCCTCTTTCTCTTAACAAAGCATGACTTACATTTGTATTTTCATTTAGGCTATCGATGGGGAAGTGGTGGTAATTTTACTATACAGCTGCAAGCACCGAAGAAGCAAAGCAGAAAAAGTTCATTTAGAAGTACCACTGTGGCCAATCTAACCCCTGACAACCCCATGAATTCCCAGCCCGCCTCTCTTATTTACTGCTGGGTTTTTGGCTCATTAGTTCATGCTATGAAATAAGGGAAAAGGGGAAGGTGACACCACACTAGACTAAACAATAGTAGTAAAGCCCCAGAAGCGGTCGTTGTCTTAAGATGCCTTTATGCTGGCAGTAATGGCAGCTTTTTCTTGTTTGTCTTTTCAAAGGGGCGAGGGTTACCCGTCAAACTTACAAAAAAACACTTTCTGTCTCATTCATGCAGAGCTGTTCCCCTCTAAATAAGCACAGGAACGGATTAGGACAACCAATGAAAGGGGGAGTATAAAGCCTGTCTTGGGGAGAGGAGTGAAAGACAAGTTCCAAAAGCTTGTCTCAGAGCCAGACGAAGCCAATCTGGTGTTTAGTAGCATGAGGTCTGTGCTCTTTACCAATCTTTCTCTTGCAACAAAGCAGATAAAGCTTTCACAAAGCCCAATGAAGAAGAAAGAATGTGTTTAAGCCAAGTTCAAGGCTACAGGTCAGTGCTACATCAGAAAGATAAAAACACAATATCCATTACATTTATCACTAATTGCATCACTGTTAGTAATATTATGATTTGTTTGTTTGGTGGGGACAGCATATGATAATAAATACATCATATACATGCTGTTAACACACCGGATTGAAGCCATGAAATTTTCATCCCTTGTTCCGCATGCACTCTCAAAAAACAAACTCTAATTCATACTTGGATATTGGAAACGAGGTGGGTTAAGTGTCTTGCCCAAGGACACAATGACTGTGTGCACTACCACCCCACTGTGGCACCTGATATTCCAGCAGTCTCCCATCCAAGTATTAACCCATCCCTTCTTAGCTTCCATTTACAAGTTGGTATGGCAGATGTCTATTGTAGTGTTCTTAAATCTTGAGATATTTAAACACGGCCAATAACAAACAAAACAAAAAACAAGTATAACATTCTAGAAAAATAAAAAAGCATGCAGTATGCCTTTACTGTATGCCACAACTTTAGATAGTAGTGTTTCACTCTGAATAGGACAGTCATTGTGAGTAATGCTGGCTTCACTGTTTGGCTTGAGGGCGTGATTAAAAGATGACCCACTAACACACCTGAGCCGCAGACGACTGGAGGAAGGAAAAGTGCATCTCACCAAAGGCCAACGATCATACACTTTGCACTGAGCAGGAAATGGGGCAACCAAAGCAGCAACAGGCCTGAATATTCACACAGGGATATTTGTGCCTATACATCCATAACCATTATTCATTCTTTCTGGAGCACAAGCCAAACAATCTAACTTCTCTCTCCTCTGTTTGGCTCACCTCAAACTTACTTCCCATCTTTATAATCAGATACAAGTGTCAGACCCATTTTCACAGAGGCCAGTTTGGATGATAGGTGACAGGCAAAGAGATGCAGGGCACTTTCTCCTGAGTGAAACCAACTGCTACTTACATTCATCGACTAAAGTTTGTGTTGGTGCAGAGCAACAACAAAGTCTGCCGTTCATATCATATAGGTACTGGCTGGGTCCTTTTTTTAGTATGGAACATAAGTCAAAACAAACCATCAAATAAATATGAATACCTCCAATTTGAATGGTACTGTTAATTATTACAGATAATTATTTATTTATTTTTAAGTTAATAAACACAAAAAAGCAAAACATCTCCAACAAAAGGCTCAGCACATATTATTTTGCCTTGTAGCTAGAAATGGTACCTTAAAGCAGCTGCAGCAAACTCTAAATTGTGCAATTACACATATTTAAACCCAGAAAGTGTCTTGGGTTAATTTACAAGACTCACCAGTAAAACAACCCAGCTAAAGCTAAATAAGCTAAATCTGTGCAAGTCAGTTCAATATGTCCATTCAGACTCACAATTTGCTTCTACAGACATTAGACACAAATGGTTCAAATTAAGATTAGGGCAGTGGTTATTACTGATTTTTTTTTTTAATGTTTAAAGACCCATTTCAGATTTTCTAACTATCTCGTATAATGCAGGACCCAAAACTCCATGAAAACCAATCCAATCGTGCACAAGGACATGATTAAAAGTAGTATTCGGTGGGCACGAGGTTTCTGCATGAAGAGGCCCATGGTCACAGGATAGAAAGACAGAGGAAAACAAACAGACTCACAGCTGTAAAAGGAAGAGGCAGTGGTCTGTAAAGAAAACCAACAGAGGACAGAAGAGAAAGTCTAAAAAAGGTTTCAATTCTCCTCCAATTTATGAATTTGTCCCTCTCCCTCGCTGAAGGCTCCCCTGAGACAGCGCCACACAAACTCACAATCCCCATTCCTCCGATTCAGACACAGATAAAGAGGAAGAAAGGAACAAAAGCAAGAGGTGGCGGAAGTATGGAGGAAAACAGCCTTTAACAAATTGTATGGTGTAGAAGTGGTGGATAACCCAAAGTCAGGTTGTTTACTCGTTACTATGTCAGTCAGGTTAAGTAAATGAGACTTGAGTCAGTGTCAGCAAGTCAAGTAAATGTCTGCTCTCTCGTTGAAAAGGCAAGGGCAAAGGCTTGATGCTGAAACATTCTTGAAATCAAAAATAGGTAACTAAAACATTTTCTTTTGATTACATCTTTTAATGCCCGGTGGTTCTGCGAGGTTGCCACAAATGAATAATACAATTATGTCCCTCAATCAATCCCTCATTGGTCCAGGAGTGGTCCATAATGGTATAACATCTTGATTTTTTAAACATTAATTGTGTAATGGCATTTTTTAAAATTTTAGTGTTTCAGAACAATAATAAGATTTAGCAGATTCAGAATGGAATACATAAAAAAATACTCATTTAAATGTAGTTTTAAATATAAAAGCAATAGTAGCCAACCCTGTTCACTGACCTATCATTTAAATGGCCAATGTTGATCTATGTTTATTTTTCATGGATAACTTCACAATTAACTGTGGGGCAAAAACTGGAACTACATCAGGCTAATTTATCACGCTAACCCAATTGACATGCAATAATAAAGGATTATCTTATCTTATCTTATCTTAAACACTTAAAACATAATCAAAATTATCACTATATTTCATTTACACTTAATTTATATAAATTACTACTTAAAATACTTCCCACTCTACTTTAAATACATAAGTACTTTCAATACTCTCTTAATAAAGATACGCAATAAGACATTACGGGTGAATGAAAAAAAACATTTTAGAAACATTTTGTGGTGATCCTTGGGTCAGAGTGTGAGAAAAATGCATCTTGAGAAAACAACCTTTTAAGCTACAATTTATATTTTTCCATGTGAAATGGTAAAATAAAACGAGTAAAGAATTAACAAACCGAAAGAATCAACATTTAAAAATGTTGATAAATTGTATCGCTATGAAAGCAATATACTTTTTTGCTCTAAATCTTAAAAGGCTTAAGATTTCATTGTTGGTTTATATAACTTCACAAGGTGCAAAATAAAAAATAAAAACAAAGAAACATGCAGCACCAGATGAATGAGAGGAAATTACATATTTGACCATTCACTGCTCAAAGCTCAAAATCATGATTCACTTAGTTGTTATTGTTGCTGAGAATGTGTGACATGAAACTCTTTCTGAAGCGATGTTTATGCATGATGAGATTGTTCAATGTCACAGGTCAACCATACTTATTTTATATAATCATATTCTCCCTTACACATGCACCAAATAAAAATTTAAATAAAAAGGTTACGTAAAAAGGTATTAAAACTTTAACCAACAATATTTTACATAAAATGGATCAATACTAAAATAAAATAATGATATGATATGACTTCCAGCTGCTGCTTAAATAGAAATACAAAATAATGATATGACTTACTGTTAAGCATTGCATATTCTCTGGGTCGATAGTCTCGTAGGTAGCACCATGGTTTGACAGCACGGCCTCTGAAACGTAGACAAAAGAGTCACGGGCTGAGACAGTGCCTTTGGAGCACATTTTCTTCTGTGCCAACAAAAATGAACAAAAAAGTCTTCAAACAAGTTTTGGAGTCCATAAAATTTCCAAAAACAAAAAAAAAAGCAATTACAAAAGACAGTTGTTTGGAGCAGTGATCGGCAGGCTGTGTTTCAAACTTGTAGATAAAAGGAAAAACATGCCAGCCCAGTCAAGGAAAATCCCATAAGATGTGAGAATTCACCAAACTGGCCGACAGAAGAGTGCAGTGGGAACAAGTGAGGAGGAGGGAGAAGGAACTCCTCTCTCACTCTATTATCCGTCCGTCACAGGGCTCCTCACAGGTTACTATGGTTACTGGGACTCACGCCTCGGAGTCCTTTTAACTATAGCTCATAAAGGCAGCATTCAGCTTTGGGCCACAGATTTCATTCCCCTTTGTCCTCTTCCCTCTGTTTGCATCTGTCTACCTTAGTCTGGGCTTTTCATTTCAGAGTTTGAGCAATCCCATTTTCACTTGCATGTGTTTTACTGTGCCATCCGTTTTTATACTCATCTTCACAATCCTGCTCTCATCACCACAGGAGAGAAGCTTTGCCATCATTTTCAATCAAGTGTGAGGAATGTCATTTTCCAAACCTACCCACCAGGCAAGACTGTCTAGAACAAGTGCAGCTGGATCAGTAACCTTCTGTAGACCTTCAAGAAGACGGGTATGATCTGAATATGACCAGATTTGTCCTGCAGTAACTTCTTGTCTTGGATTATTATATTAAAGCTAAATGTAACTCAAAGCAATATAAGAGTAGACACATTTCAAACAAAGTTGATGTTGTTAGGTTAATCAATCATTATATAGGCACATTTTACAATTTAAATTGTAGATAACTTAAGTGTCGGTTAATCTCAACTGTGAAACATTTCAAAGAAAACTCTAAAAATGCATTAAGAAGTCAAGGGACACAGGACATAAGATGTGGTCTGCGCTTATTAATTCAGGCCTTTTATTTGAAGTTACACAGTGTATTCCCAGAGCCGCAGCTACCAGGGTAAACTTAAGGCCTTTTCAAACCTGTCAATTTGTGAATCTGAGAGCTCCAGGGGGTCCATATAATGGAGAAACTAACCTGGCTGGCACCAAGCCCAGGAGAGGAGCCTTTTGTGCGGGTAGGACATCAACGCAGGAGAAAGATGAAAAACATGAGTGACACACAAACGAGTGAAAGGAAGGAAAAGTCAGCACAAACAGTGGGAAAAGTATACACAAGTGGGCTTCAGAAGAAAAGTGATCAAGAATGTTGCAAAATTAAATAAATTAAAAAAGGTTTTTTTTCTGTCTGGAACAGCTTTCCAGCAGTTGAATTAGCCAGACTTGTTAAAGACTTCCAGAACATAAAAAACCCTTGAGTTTGCCCAAGTCCCTCATAGCAGCACTTGCGCCTTTCTTCTAATGTCACCCACAAACAAATAAACACTTGATGGAGATGCAGCTAAAGCCAGGAAGGAGGGAGCAACTTCAACTGAGTTTGAAACACTTTGGCAATATCAATTACATTTTGGATTTATAATGTATACATCAAATAAAAACTAAAAACATTCCTCTATTACTCCTGTTGCAGCTGCCCCCGTGGGGTTTAGGGAACTAAATGGGAACTTACTTGACATGGACATAGGTACTCATGCAAAATAGTTTCTCTCATTGAGTTTTTATCTAGGTAGAAATACAAAAATTAATTAAAATGAGCAGAGCATATTGGTTAGCACTCGGAAAGAAAGATTCCCAAACAGTGGAGACAACGGTGGGAATGGAGTTCATTTGCCTTGACAGCTTAGACAGCCAGGAAGGATTTTGTGCTCTCTGTTGTCAAAGTGTTGCATGCCTGTCCATAATGATTTGTAAGGGGGATTTGAGTAATATATGAAGAAGAAAAATAATGCATCTAGAAATGAGAGCAACAGTTAGCAAGTGTTTTTAAAGAAAAACACTGCCAAAGGTAGATGAATGAATGCAAGGCAAATAGGAGTCATAAATAAAGTTACAATGACGCACACAGACAAAGTTAGTATTAAGTATTCTATTTAAAAACTGCTTTTGCTGTCAATATATGAATTATTCAAAGTTGCCACAGGGAAACTAGACGCTTTATTTTTCAATGATAAATACGTTTTTTTTGTTATCTCTTGCTTACGTAATTCGTGTGTGATGCACTTTGTGCATCAGCTATGAAAATTGCAACACAAATAAAGTTTCAAAGATCGATTAATTAATTTACCCTTTTAATATATAGGAACTACATATATAGAATTGAATTACTCTTGGATGTATGTTCTGTAAAGAAAGATAAGTTGTATCTACATCAAAATATCATTCCTATTTTGTTTCTCGTATTCTCGTGCAATTCTGACCTGACATATCAGATAATGTCGAAGAATTGAAGCAGCACATCCCCTGAACAACCTTGAGTATAAGATGTTAGGTCAAGAAATTATCTTTAAATCAAAAGGACATGAGCCTGGAGTCAGAGTTACCCTTCAGAATGAGCAAGCATATTTATCTAACCAGTAAACTATGTCACAGGATTGTAAATGTCTTGCTTTGTGCAAGCACCAATAGTGCTTTGGGAGTAATAAACCCAACCCCCTTTGCCTATAAGTTAATCACTACATTTTAATCTGGTGTTTTGAAGCGGCAGTCTGCCATCTGGAAAAGGCTGACAGTTTTTTGGCTATTTTCCACATGTGCTTACTGTACAGAGCAATCTGCATTTATGTAAACACTAGTAAACAACAATGATATTATGCAAATTAGACACACAGGATCGCTCCTCTTTTTTCTGTGGCTCACGAACAGAGTACCTGACCCACATTGAGAGGGATGCATTAGGCATGGTGATGGCGCACACGCGTACATGTCACCACGGGTCAGGAGTTTGTCCATGTAAGCACAGATGAGCTCTTTCTGAATCCTGAATCTGTTTAATTAATGAAAAGACTGCAGCTATCATCTATAAAAACATCATGATAACAACAGCCTGTACAATCACTATGGTTTTATGTAATAACAAAAAGCCTCAAGGACATCATACAAAATTTGTAGCATAAAAAATAACAGTAATTGCTCTGTCACTCCATCTTAGAGATTGTGTTCGGCTGTCAGTCAATGCCTAATTTCAATTTCAACCTCTCAAGTCACGTTACGCCAAGTTAAGACGGCAGCCTTTTTGTCCGACAGTGTAATTAGCTGTCAATGCTTGGTTGATAGGGTTTGTTATAAACGTGAGGCATCTCTGTCAAAGTAACAATGGGGCTAGAGGCTATAAAAACTGTCATTTAACAATCAAAATTAATAACAACATACCGGTAATCATAAAAAATACATTTTATTCAAAAGTAATTTGTGTAGGAATTTTCTGTGTTCTCAGATGAACATCAAATGTTACTGTTAATATATATAATGCAACTTATTTACAATTAAAAAACCTTTGATGTACACATAATGAAAAAAGTTGTTTATGTTTATAGATATTACAGATATTACAACAAAAAACAATATGTGATAGCCCAGCTAATGGATCTGTTGGCATCAGGGTTCAATTGCAATATCTAAACCAGAAGAACACATTTCCTAAAAGATGTGTTCTCGCTCCACAGGCATTTTTTAACTACATCTTCCGTTTTTTTAACACATCTTGGTGTGTCCAAACATGCCAGCTGCTTTGTGTTTGGACTGTCAATCATTGGCAAAAGGCATTAAATGCATTACAACGGGGGATGTTCTGGTAAATGAATGTCAAATATATCATAGAATATGAAAGACGTCTGAGGCACAAGATGTTAAAAATGCAGGAAAGAAAATAAATACATAAACTTGCCAAAAATACTGGGACTGCAGCCAGACAAAGTGTCCCACAACAGACACTGGGTTATGCATGTGATTTTGGCCATTGCCTCGTTAGTACATGCCACTGTACAGCAGTGTTTCATGGCCTACATTCAGCCAGCTGGCATCACAGAAGTGCATGCACGAGTATTCAGCCCCCCCCCTCCCACATCCACACACTAACACACATGTATCAGATGGGACAGTAGTGGGCCACTGTTACCACTGGAAACGTACATAAACTCAAAAGCCATTAATACTTATTGTGTACTGAGTTCTTAATTGCTAAATATTATATAATAATAAGCCTGTGAACAAAGATATAAAATATAAAAAGTCAAGCTTCTATTTTTGAGATATGGAAAGCTTTTGAGTTTGGGGTGTCTCATTCAGTCGGATGCTCCACTCACGTTTCATCTACAAGAGCATAAAACTCATTTTAAAGTTGCATGAGGCAGATTAGTTTGGCTCAGCTGAGCACTTTTAACTGCTTGTGGGTTGGCTAATGTCTTATATGCTACACTGATATGGAATATCAGCAATTTAGTGGAAAAATTAAAAATAAAGTGCGACAAGCAAAGCAAAACTACTAAGATACGTGAACACGATTTCATTAAACTCCCCCTACACAGAGCACAATTACATCTAACATTTAATGATAATGATGAGTAAAATGTCACAACTGTTAAATTGTCTACTCTAGTCAAAATGTGTAAAAGGTATATTATACAAGTTATAACATAAAAAGTACTCACCTAAGCTAGGCTGCCCTTATGAGAGGCACAGAGAGTCATTACTCCAGCACACACTCGTCCAACAACAGCATCCACCAGCACAGAAAGCACACATGAGCAGAGGAGAAACATAGCAGACTCTCAGAGGTTCATAGAAGAGAAGTAGGTTTACAAACAATTGTGTCAGTGTGTGAGGTGTGTGTGTGGGGGGGCAGCAGGCAGTACAGCCTGTGCTCCCTCTCTCACTCCCTCGTGTCTGTGTGACGCGCTGGTCTTTCATCCTGACCCCTCCCTCTTTCTAACTCTCTCCATGTTTCCTCATTTGCTCTCTTCAATCCCTCCATCTTTCTTTAATCCTTCCTTTGCTCCAAATACAATCATCTCCCAATCTAACCACTGATAAGTACTTACAGGCACATGCCTGGCACAGCCTGATTCACCATTGGCACATAAACAATTGTTTTATTCACATGGTGATGCATTATGGTCTTGCATAATAAATAGTTACAATTATTATGTTATGTCAGACTAATATAAACTATGATTAAACTTATAATAGATAACAAATTATGCTTTTAAAACCAAAACATTTTTATAGTTTTATTTTTAATCGGCTCGAGCCATTCCATGGAATGGAATGCGACGAGTCTTTGTTATTGCCTGGTTTCTTATTATTAGCTCGAGCCATTTCATGGAATGGAATGCGATGGAATTGAATGCGACGAGTCTTGGTTCTTGCCAGGTTTCTTATTATTATTATTATTCATGGTCATTTTGCCACCTGAACATTGATGAAAGTCACACATGGAGACATAGACGCGATCGGCTCGGCCCGAACTCGAATAAAATGGAGCTTGCGAGAACACCCGTCGCAACAGTGCCGACTAGTTCAGAAAAGAAAAAACATGAAACGCTTAAGCACATGAAACTTTGACCATTGATAGAGTTACCTTTGACGAGTAATACACACCTGGCAATACACACCTTTTTTCAAAATCCCAGTGACTCCTTTAAGTTTGCTATGCAAGCTAATATAAACAGGAGCCGGAACAAATTTCCAAGGAGCTATAGTTGACAAAGCCACCGAAGGGCTCAAACTTAGATCACCAACCCAAGCAAGCCGCGCTTTCGCATTTCCTACCCAGCCAAAAACCATACAGTCAGCCTCATTCTGTCCCCCATCATCCCTGAGAAATTCCCTTACCGGGTGCAAGCTTGTATGACCTTGCACATTCACCCAGTAAGCCAACAGAAGTTCTTGCCTCTGGAGCCGTAACGGCAATTCTCCCAACTCAACCTGCAGCGCCGAGACAGGGGAGGTCCTAAAAACCCTACAACAGATGCGCAAGTCCTGAGCTTCCTCCACATCAAGTGTCTTCAAGTTAAGTCTCAGCCACAGACATGTAGGCTATACAGCCATAAACAATAGCTGCCCTCATGATAGCCCGATAAATACTTTGACCTTCTGCTGGCCCCTCAGTCCTGGCCGGATAGACAACGAAAGTTATTCACCTTTTTGCATTTACCACTGACCATATTACTGTGCTGTCGCCAACTAAGCCCCTTGTCAAAGGTGACCCCCAAGAACCTGACTTCCCTGACCTGTTTGAGTACCTGCCCATGCAGTCTAAGTGAGACGTCCCTATGCCCACTGAAGAAACAAATCACTTGTGAGACTTCTGTACAGACAGTTTAAACCCCCAATTCAGAGTCCACTGCTCCACTTGCTGTATTGCTCCTTGCAGTTTCGCCTAATAAAAATCTGAGATTTCTGCCTCTCACCCATAGTGCGCCATCATCGGCATAAAGGCTCCTTCCAACAGACCCATCCACGTCGTCAAAGATGTCCTTAATCATAACATTGAACAAAATAGGGTTGCACACACTCCTCTGCGGGATCCCATTCTCTACCTCATAGACCCCAGAGTAAGCTGCGCCCACTCTGGTTTGAATACGCCGGCCAGACAGAAAGCTCCTAACCCAGTTAAACAGTTTTCCCTTCACACCACACTTACGCAACTTAATGAGGAGCCCATCCTTCCATATCGTACGCCTTCTCCACATCAAAGAGAACCGCAATAACCTTTTCTTTCTGAGCCCTGGCCAGCTGGATATCAGATTCCAAACATAATGCGGAATCCATGATATTTCTGCATCAGCATTAGAATCATTATTCTTTATTCTTTAGACTTTATTCTTGTGGCTTTATTCTTTAAACTTTATTCTTTAAGCTTTATTCTTTAGGCTTTATTCTTTTGGCTTTATTCTTGTGACTTTATTCTTTAGACTTTATTCTTTAGGCTTTATTCTTTTGGCTTTATTCTTGTGGCTTTATTCTTTAGACTTTATTCTTTAGACTTTATTCTTTAGGCTTTATTCTTTAGACTTTATTATTTCTGCCACAACTCGGGTATTTTTGACCCCCTAAACATTCTGTCCTCACCCAGTCTCGTAGACGCACGGCTACCAAGCAGCGACATCAGTGGAAGTATCAAAGCCTAAAGAATGAAGCCTTAAAGAATAAAGCTGTACGGTGGAAGCACCGGACGTCAAAGAAGGAGAGGAAGATGAAGAAGGGTCTCCCTGGAATAAAGCCGGTCGGACTCTGAAACAACAACAACTATTCTACGACAAGTCACAAAGACATATCATGACCTCATGGGCTTTGTAACACCAAAGCAATGGAAGGAGTACTTTTACGGACTACGACAGAGTTGTTGTTGTTGTTGTTGTTTTATGGCAGTTGACATCCGAGTGTTGCATTACAGCCAGACTTTATTCCTTAGACTTTGTCGTAGTCCTAAAAGTTCTTCTTCCAGTTCCTTGACTTCCAGTGCTTTGTCCTCAGACTCTGTCGTAGTCCGTAAAAGTACTCCTTCCATTGCTTTGGTGTTACAAAGCCCATGAGGTCATGATATGTCTTTGTGACTAGAATAGTTGTTGTTGTTTCAGAGACCAACCGGATTTATTCCAGGGAGACTCTTCTTCATCTTCCTCTCCTTCTTTGACGTTCGGTGCTTCCACCGTACAGCTTTATTCTTCAGGCTTCATTCTATAGGCTTTAATATGTCCACTGATGTCGCTGCTTGGTAGCCGTGCGTCTACGAGACTGGGCGAGGACAGGAGACCACCCCCACCCCCATCTCGTCATTCCGATCACTCTGACTCCCCACAAGCAGACCCCCATCACTCCGACTCCCATTTAGCATCTCATGACCTCTTGGGCTTTGTCAAAGCACTGGAAGTCAAAGCACTGGAAGAAGAACTTTTAGGACTACGACAAAGTCTAAGGAATAAAGTCTGGCGGTAATGCAACAATTGGATGCCAACCGCCATAAAACAACAACAACAACAACAACAACATTAATGAAATGTCCCGGGTCACAGAGGCTCTCTGTCTTTCTCCCTGCTCAGGTCTGCGTTCAGCACGATCTTGCAATTTGTCAGAACAAACTACTATTTGAATCGCAAACTACGCAATCATCAACGGTGAATTATTGAGCATCGTTTGGTATACCGCAAAACGCAGCAGAAAACATGAACAGGCGGGAAGGCGGTCGTGCGGGAGGCGGCTACCACGGCTTTAATTTGGAAGTTGTTTTTCTCTTCAAAGTATTACTGTTTTCAGGGACCATATATTTGTGACTGTCTAAATGTGTGAATGCTGCTGTCTTGGCCAGGACTGCCTTGCAAAAGAGATTAGTCATCTCAACTGGACTTTCCTGTTTAAATAAAGGTTAATATAACTATAGTAATAAATGTATATGAGACACTCACCTATTTTGATGTGTGGTGTGGGAACTTTGAGATGCTTCTTGCATCCTAGGTCTTCTTCAAGTAAGTAGTACCACCCTTCACACTCCTACAACATACAAAACAATGTCTAACTCTGGTACATAAAAGTAAATCCCACATAAACTATAAGTACTGAACACTCGCAATACTGACCTAACCTAATACTGATGTGCAATTCTGTCATATGTGCAATTGCTGTTGGAATTCATGTGCAATTACTGTGAAATTCATGTGCAATCTATGTGCTGTCGTGACACATATTCATGTGCAATTACTGTCGGGATCACATGCAATGGTATTTATGTGTTTATTTATTTATTTGTCTATGGGAGTTTTTGTTTATTTATAGGAGATCTTCTACTGAAAGTGTTTTTCAGACTTCCTATAAGTGATCTGTTCTTCTGTATCTACCTTTGTATCTACCTGCGTTGCACCAATGAAATTTCCCCATGTGGGACAATAAAGGAATATCTTAATCTTAATCTTAAGATCTTGGGGATTTGTTCCTTAATGAGACTGCAATTTGAAATGACTGTGGGATATCAGGGCAAGATCTACACTAACAAACACTGGACAGACCCTCAGGGCATGCATGGCATACACACACAGCATAGTGTAGCTGCAGCTAAATTCTGCACTTCTAAGCCAGATGACTTCTTCTAGCTTCACTGGGATGATTATTTCCTGTATGTGCACTGTATTCAGTACTCCTGTGTGACAGCAGCGACAACCTGTCCTATAATCCTGTTGATGTGGACAAATTCCTGCAAAACCGGCATAACGGTTTGTGCCTTTGCACTTATGTCTGTCCATCACTTTACAGCAAAGCAGCAGGGAGAGAAAGACCTCCCCCTCTTTTGTACTAAATGATGTGATGCTATGGACAGTGACAATAATCTCTGTTTAAAAGCATCTTATGTCAGTGGACAGATTTCTGCAGGCTGTGGGACAAGCGCGAGGATGGGCGGGGGCTTGAATAGACGAAGGGGGAGGGGAGAGAATTTGTCCTGAAAGTCAGAGAGCTTTACACCATCATTCAATATTACCCCTGCACATCTGAACCGAGGGACCATAACACTCTTGGTCTTAGTTCAGCTGGACGATGTGATATAGGAAACGCAGTAAGCAGGAAAACCAAATGCATTGTTGTAAAAAGCAAGAGGAACAGAATATACTCAACATAGCAATTAACTGAAATATCAAACTTGTTTTTATCTATTTATTGTTTTGTACATGATTATGAATAGCAGCTTTCCAAATTTCACTTTCAGAATAATGGAATTAAGGGGGGTGTGAAGGTTTTGAGCATGAAAAGTTAAAATATACAATGGATAAAAGGATATACTCAACCGTGAGGTAGAAGAAATTAAAAAGATTATATTAAAAAAACAAAACATTTCAATTCAAATGTAATAATAGCTTAAAACAAAATAGTGACCTCAAACATTTCAGTGGAGTAAATGACTCAGTGTCCAGGAGGCAGAACTGATGTGCAGCTATAACACTGGAAACCCCAAAGTGTTACTCTAAACTATAAAGGTCACTGACTCATTCACATCCCTGCTCTAATGCATGAATTCATACGAAAAGGAGTGCTAAAAATGTACCTTTTCTGGGTTCATTAGAGAACGCACACCAAAGCTCATGCATCCCAACAGCATGCTGACCCTGAAAGAAAAACATCGCACAACTTAAAGACTGTGTTATCCTGATATTAGCTATTTTTACCTGTCAAGTTGGCTTTGCAAATCAATATCTGTTTGGATGAATAAAGCTATCCATCTATCTTATATCAGGAATCACAATGGATAGATGGTCTTTCCATAGATATAAATTGTACTTTACTAAATACCAGAATCAGTGGGAATGTGTAACAAGCATAACAGCATTAAAGTTGGAATTGCAGGCATGACTGGTTGCAGTTGGGGTGTTTAATTATTTATACATGGGAAAAACTGCTCTCGACTACTTCATGCTGGACAGGAAATATGTAGCAGCTGATGTAAATCTTGTGCAAAAAAACAGGAGCCAGTGACAAGTTTCCTCGAAGCTGGAAAGGTTTTTTAGTAGGATGTATAGATTCTCTGCGACCCAGCTAAAGCTACAATCAGTAACATTAGTTTAGCTTACTTACTGTAAAATGAGAATAATTGACTTGAGACTGAAGGCCACCCTTTCTGAACGTAGTATTATTGTGTATAAATCTTGGTTTATTAATGAACCAATTCAGTTGTAGTATTTTTAGAATTGGATTTGTTTTATAAAATAAATACAGAATTGCATTGTTGTTACGGCAGTTAATTAAATCCAACAAAAATCAAAATGTATTCTACAACATAAAAAAGATTTCACATTAACGCTACAACCTCCAAAGAAAAAAGTCTAACTAGTCTTTAAATAAGTTCATGTGCCCTGCGATGTTTTAAATTACTTTTTAAAGGATGTAGAACTAAATTTAAAAAAAAAATCCACTCACAAATAGGCTACTTGTACACCAGCACAAGCTTTATCAAACATGGGGATTATGTATTTGGTGGTATTTTTCTATTTGATGCCAGTGAACATTTGGTTAAAGTGTGTCTTAACAGTTTACTAATGTTATATAAATCACATATCACATATGTGCCCCAGAAACTATCCTGAAATATTTATAGAATTCAAGTCATGAAAATCTTGATTGCAGTTTACTGTATCTCATTAAAATGTCGACGTAAAACTGAACATTTTATGATTTCCTAGCATATATAGTTTTCTTAGTTTGACGTACTGCAGCTTAAACTTCAACCAGCCAGATTTAAATACTGCAATTCACAAATCCTGCAAGGCACACATTTGGTAGGCTCTTTTTAAAAACGTTAATACTTTCAAACACACATTTCCAAAATAAAACAAAAAACTATTTCTAATCTAATTGATTAGCTGTGAAATCTGCACCAAAAATATATTATTGCAAACCTTGTCTTGGTATCGGAGTTCCACATTGTGAAGAGCAATCTCTTGGGAAGAGCACCATCACTGACAACACTGTGTAAGTAGTAAACACAATAAAACATAATAATAACAAAACATATCAATCATGTTGTATATGATCAAATCCTTACAAGTGAAAGGTTTGTAGGAAAATTGGGTTCCCACAGTGAGGAACCATTTGAGTTTTCTGTCTATCTTTTGGTCCAGTCGGTGGGACAATCCCAACCTGTGTGCAGGACAGACGTTATTTGAACTAACAGAATCACTTTTGAAAAAAGGTTTTAGATCGTTATGTTATCTTACCTTCACATAAGAGTCACATTGTCCCTGATATTGTTCGCATATCCCTTTTGCCTCTAGAACTGACAGCAAAAAACACAAATCATAAAACATACATTACACTACATTTTATGCAACTAGAACTACAAATGTAGGCCTTATACTCTGGATCTGGAAATTGCAACTTACCACTGACTAAAAGTATGTTGTGATCATGATTTATGGACAGTTTAAGCTGACCTGAAAAACACATATGGCAATTATATGATGTCATGTTCAGAAATGGTTCAACTGTACGGTATATAGTCTCTCTCTACTCCCAAACTCTACTGCTTAGACTGTCGTGGAACTCTGGAAGTTGACATGGCTACAGCTAACACTGGCTTTGTGCTCTTTTGATGAATTCAGCTCATGAGTAAAGTGTGCCAAAATGTATAGGCCGGCTTTGTAATAATGCTGCTGGCACCTTCGCCCTGGGTAGAAGTGATATTTGTCGTTCCCACATTAAACTTGTTTGAGCTTTGTGCTGCTGGCTCGGGTAAAGAGACTGCTCTCGAAACTCTGTTGAAACATGGCAAGCTTAACACAAAGGTATTTGAAAAGGCAGCTGGCAAATAACATTCATACTCCCGGGGGTTTTGCTAAAATGAAACAAAAAAACACACACACTCACACCAGGTAAGGCAAAATGAGTCATAACAAGAAGAAGAAGAAGAAAAAATGGAACCCTTCTGCACGTTTTATTAATTTATAGGGTCAGGCTCATTACAAGACCAAGCACTTACAGTTCATTTGAGCCCACATGTGATCCGGTTAATTGTTCAAGCTTTTAATTGACTTATATTCTATCTGAGCTTCTCATGGACACAAACGTTACATGCAAATGAAAGACTAGCATTCTTACCATGAGTACTGAGAAGAAGGGATGGTGTCGCTGATGAATTCGATGGGTGATTTCGAAGGTAAGCTCGGAGGCAGGTCATTTTGGAGAAGGCAGAGCAAATGAGGCTTCCGCAGCTATGGAGAAGAGAAGAAGGGTAACTTGATGCTACTATCAGGTTGACTCTGCATTTAAGTGTGTGTAGTTGGACTCCTATAGAAAGATGCCGTGGTTTGGAGATAAGCTGTTGTAATTAAATGCATGACATAGTGCAAGTACAACCAAAAACACACAAAACAAATGACATTTAATGATAACACATTCTAATTCATTGTTTGCTTTGTTTGGACATGCACACCAGATTATTTAACACACCTCTGGGTGAAATGGGACACACAATAACCAGAACTAAAGCGGATTTTGAATGCAGCAAAATTATAGCGTGCAAACCAAAAGATGAACCCTCTCACTGAAGCGAACTAGGTACTAATCCTGATTAAATGGTCACTCACCAGGATCCCCCGAATAAAGCAGAGTTTAGGAGAGGGAGTAGACCACTGGAAATGAGTAATGTGCTTAAAAGAAGATAAAAATAACTATAAAACCCTGCAAATATACTCTGATTATTTGTTTTCCTTTTCAGCAAATGAAAAACAAGTGCTTCCCAAAACTGTTCAAACAAGCTAAAAGGAGGTGCACTGACGCTATATAATTTGGGTGGACACGTGGAAATAGATCACACGTTTTGGTCAATGCCAAACGACAATACTGTGGAAAATGCCAAGTGGCTGTACATAACACAACCTACATAGTGAATATTTAATGAGGGCAAGAGCAAAATCATTCACCTATCTGTGAACTCCAAAATGTCTCTGGTAAACAGTTGACCAACAGTCCAGTTATCGTTGATGCAATGGTACAGCCTACTGGCCATTGTGTGCAACGCCCGGTTCAGTTGTTTCACTTACTTTGAGTATCTTTGCAAATGCTGCGTTTCGTTTAACCAGTGGATTTACGTTTATTTAAACACATCCGATGATGATTGCACCGCAGCGAGGTCCACACAGGGTCAATCGTGTACAGTTTGGATTAAAAAAAGTCAATAAAAGTACTCCGATGTCTCAGTTCTCGTTCATTAAAGATACTGCGCATGCGCTACACCGTGTAACCACGGCAACTTATGTACGCATGTTACGTACGTTGAAAACTGCGCGGAACAGAACAAGTTGCTAGCTAGCCACTCAAAACATTGGAATTTAGCTGATTAGCTCGCTCGGCAGTGCATCATTAACATACTGAAATGCAATGGAATTGATGAATACCGTTTAATACATAACATAATATTGTTCGCTTGCTTGGTTTGGAAATAAAGCAAGTTCACCGCACAGGTTAGTACTCTAGTCAAACATGCGCTAGCTGCTGTTTCCTGATCGAGTAACGCTAACTTTATATCAAGTTTAGCAGTTAAAGATGCCGTTTTTAGCAGTTAAACATGTGTATTTTCACGCCACCTGCTTGTCCCCATAGAGATGTTGTTGTTTTGCCTGAATGTTCAATTTTCTAACCCATCTTGCAGTTATTCAAGTTAGTTAATGCTGCTAATGCAAAAAAGAAACTATCTTGAAAAGCAGTTTGATCTCAACAGAACTTGGCCTCTGCTCGGCTCCGTGGCGATAGATCCGTTTAATGCCCTGCTGTGGAACATTCTATTCAAAACAATAACACCTCCATGGAAATATGCAGAGGACGAAAATTACATTGTGATTCTATAGCTAATCAAATGTTTATTGATACATTAACCTCATTGATTTACAGTAAACGCATCCGCCAACTCCAATACATGGAGCTTCTTCCAGTTCTTGAGCCCCACGACACACCGACAGAAGGAATATGGTGAGAGTTCAGGTTTTATTATGCAAAATAATAATAATTATAAAAATAACAAAGAATAGTCATAATGATACAATATGACAAACATAAATAAAATGACCAAAAAGTCCAACAGTCAAGTCCCATTTAGTCCAAAGTTTATCAAATTTGTCCATTTCCAAATTGTAATTTTTTCCATTTTTGTTTATTACAATGTCGGTCCAGTCCTTGATCGTTGTGAGGTTTGTGTCATTCATTTCCTTGTAATGGCCTTTTTCCCTGCAGCCAAAAGTATGTTCCAAAGGTATCCATTCATTGTGTCCGTGGCAGGAGTTTTGAGGCCCAAGTACATATTTCTAAAATTGAGAGCGATGGCAACGTCAAAAACAGTCTACAGTGCATTGTTAAGTTCAGTCCAGTATTCTTGAGAAACAGGGCAGTCCCAGAACACGTGATTGGGGTTTGCCTCCTGGCTGCCACAGTTTCCTGCATTTCCCTGCATTTCCCTGTGAATAATGAGCACTTTGGGGGAAAATGTGACAGATTTTTCCAACAAAATTTCCTCCAGACATGTGATGTGATCTAAGATGTACACACATTTTACTACTCCTCGTTCAACAAAATGACGACCTCTTTCCCATTTGTTTTTAATTTATTTAGTAGAGTAGATTATTCCCTTTGTAAATTCTGATTTGTAAGCCTTGATGAAAATTTCATAACTCGATTTCCAAATACCCCTGTTTCTCCAAGCCAAAGGATTCAACACGTCAAAGTTGTTCATGTCATCATCTTTTACAATCTGGTGAAAAACGTTTATATCCTTTGCAAATCTTGACATTGTTTTATTCCACTCTTCAAACTGTATAGTTGAGAGTTCAGTTTTTAATAATCTTACAGCTGTGTTGTTGTCTAAATGCTGTGAACCCCTCTTCTTTAACAGGTATTCTTTAATACCCAGAGGCAGTGCACCGGGCGTTAGCGTTGGCCACACGTGTACTTACTGTTCATCTGGAAACGGGGAGAAAGGAAAGATATTCATCGTCGGTGGTGCCAACCCTAGTGGCAGTTTCTCCTATACATGTACAATAAATTTAGGTAGGTTGGGAGATTAAGGCATTTTTTGTTGATCTTACTTTATTACACCACTATTACTATGATTGCTATTTCTACCCCTTACAGATAATTATGAGTGGGACAACCAAGAATGGAACGGTTTGGATGCCAGGTATGAGCACTGCAGCTTTGTGCCAGAGAGTCATCCACACAGCCTGTGGTTGTTTGGTGGTGCAAAGCAGAGTGGGAATCTCCAGTGCATCCAAAATATACAATTAAAGGGTGCGTCTAAACGCCGAATTGTCATAACCATCAAAATTATGGATCAAATTAAACAATTTGTTGTTATTTTTTTTTATCACAGAGAGTGAACCTTCCTGGAAGACTGTTTCCGTCAATGGAGAACCCCCAAGTGCGAGGACATACCACACAAACTCGGCCTGCCTTGGGAACAGACTTTTTGTCTTTTCTGGTGGAGAATCAGGAACTATGCCAGTCTCAGACTCTCAACTTTACATCTTTGATACAGGTTTGTGTTTGAAAGGTATGGGATAGTGCTGCCCCGGTGGCCGAGTGGTTAAGGCACAGCACACGAATGCCGGGCAATTTACTGCATGTCCTCCCTTCTCTCTCATCCCCCATTTTCACACAGAAAAAATAAAGGATAACTGGATACCATAATTGAACATTGTACGCTATACTTTGCCAATTAACCAAAAGTATAGATTAAGTATATATAGTAATATTTTTGGCATTTTATCTTATTGACATAATTGTATTTATAATTATATAATTGACAGTTGTATGTAGTTGATAGTAATAAAGGAAAATTGCGGAAGAACAGTTTGTTTTATTTTTTTATGTAAGATATATATATAATTTTTTTTTTTTTTTTTTACCAGTGTCCCTTACATGGTCACAACCAGAAACCCGGGGTACAGCTCCACCTGCCAGGCATGGCCACATCATTTTAGCGGTGGGGTCCAGGATTTTCATTCACGGTGGTATGGCTGGGGAAAAAGTCTTCAATGACATGTTTGCACTTGATACAGGTACACTTAAAATATATAAACTGTATAATGCTTGTAGTGTAGTTTGTATTACAAATCTGTGCACACTTATGTTTAAAGAGTCAATGACATGGGAGAAAATGGATACAAAAGGAGACATTCCTCCAGCAGTAGCTGCACACTCTGCTGTGGTATTAGACAGGCACATTTATGTCTTCGGTGGATTGACTACAGATGGTGCCTGTAACTTCATGCACAGATTTAACACGGGTAAGTTTGACCTATAAGATTTATATGTACAAGATAAACAAATATTCTCTTAAATAAACAAATATTCTCTTTAACATTTCAGACAATAACCTTTGGACCAAAATAAAATTTGAAGGAGATTTGCCTCCAAACCGTCTGGACCACTCAATGTGTTTGTTTCCATGGAAAGTGTCTGAAGATGGGCAACAAGATATTAAGACGATATACTTGGCATTTGCTTTTGGAGGAATGGACACACAAGGTGTTATTCATAATGACTGTATTGCGACTGTGGTAACATAACTTGTAAATAAATTCAGGCAACTAAAGGGAAAAGTGAACAGATGTGATTTCATCTGAGAAATTGATTAGCCATATATTAAAATGTTAAATCATGGGGATTTTGGCAAATGTTAACCAATCTGCTACATGCAAGTAATAAGTGGTTAAGAAGCATAAACATTTTACTTTGTTTATTGGTGATACATTGCACAATTGATTTACTGGGATTACAGCTTTCACCACAAATTAAACTCGTGAAGTACTTACTAGCTTATTAGAAATACTTGCATTTAGGTCTGATGTCAAATTATTTGTGAAACAGTTTTCCACTGTGGGCTTTAATTTAAAATTTAGTCTATATACACATGTTTTTTTCAATGAGACATCACAAGAGGAAATCATTTTTTAACAAATTTATTTCAGCATCCATGTCCAGATTTAATAAATAAGTTTTAACATTGCCTGTGAAAAACAAAACCATTAACACACAGACACATGAACCCATTACCATCTCCCACTACAGCCCCCCCCCCCCCCCCCCCCGCTCTCCCATCAGAACTGCCTGAGAACAGCAGCAAGCCTCAAAACGTAGGCTAACAAATATCTCCGCCTTCCAGCGAAGAGAACACCTTTCACGTGTCTAAACTTTGAAGTCTTTTCAGTATGGCGTATGGTGGTGGATTTCTGCTCCCTTCCCAAATCAGTACTCACTTTTAAAAGTCAGTTGAACAACAAGCTCCAGTACGAGGGAACGGATGACAGGGGGTTAAAACCTGCCTACAATTCATCCTTCTCATCCTGCTCGCCGCCTTCAGGTGGTGGACCGCCCGCACTGCCATAGAGTTTGCTGATGATGGGCTGAACAATCTCTTCCAATTCTTTCTTCTTGGCCTGAAAGTCCTCCAGCTCAGCATCTTGATGAGACTCCATCCATTCAATTTTCTCCTCTACCGCCTTCTCAATAGTTTCCTTGTCTTCATCGGACAGTTTGCCACCAAGCTTTTCCTTATCACCAATCTGGTTCTTCAGAGAATAGGCATAGCTCTCAAGCTCATTTCGGGAATCAATTCTCTCCTTTAGTTTCTTATCTTCATCAGCAAAGCGTTCTGCATCGTTCACCATACGCTCAATGTCCTCAGGAGTCAAACGGTTCTGGTCATTTGTGATTGTGATTTTGTTCTTGTTGCCTGTGCCCTTGTCCTCAGCAGTCACACGCAAAATGCCATTGACGTCAATTTCAAAGGTAACCTCGATTTGGGGTACACCGCGAGGGGCAGGAGGAATGCCCGTCAGGTCAAAGGTTCCCAGCAGATGATTGTCTTTGGTCAAGGGACGCTCACCTAAAATTGAGAAACTATTAGAAAACTCAACTCTAAAAAAAGGATTTCGATGTTGCAGAGAGGTGTACTGAATTGTTTTTACCTTCATAAACTTTGATGGTGACAGTTGGCTGGTTGTCAGATGCTGTGGAGAAGATCTGGGATTTCTTGGTAGGCACCACTGTATTCCTGGGAATCAGCTTGGTCATGACTCCTCCGACGGTCTCAATACCAAGGGTCAGAGGGCACACATCAAGAAGGACAACATCACCTGGAAAAGTTGACATGCATAAGTTATTTTTTTCCACGCGCTCGTCACAATTTAAGATTTTAAAAAAGCACTGATCACATACCGGTATCCTCCTCTCCAGAAAGCACTCCTGCCTGCACAGCAGCTCCATAAGCCACAGCCTCATCAGGGTTGATGCCTCTTGAGGGTTCTTTACCATTGAAGAATTCCTTCACTAGTTGTTGAATTTTGGGGATACGAGTTGAACCACCAACGAGCACAATCTCATCAATGTCAGATTTCTTCAGGTCAGAATCCTCCAGCACCTTCTGGACAGGCTTCATGGTAGATCGGAACAGGTCCTACAAGTCATAAAAAGGAATGATTTAAAATGCTGGCAATCAAAAAGAAGTCGACTGAAGTGGTTGACAAAAATGTTCAACTTACCATGTTAAGCTCTTCAAATTTGGCCCGAGTTAGAGTTTCAGAGAAGTCCTCGCCTTCAAAGAAAGACTCGATCTCTATGCGCGCCTGATGTTGAGCAGAAAGAGCCCTCTTTGCCTTTTCAACTTCACGGCGCAGTTTTTGAACAGCTCGGTTGTCTTTGCGTACATCTTTGCCAGTCTTCTTCTTGTAAAGCTTAATAAAGTGCTCCATAACACGCTGATCAAAATCTTCACCTCCCAGATGGGTGTCCCCATTGGTGGCCACCACTTCAAACACACCGTTGTCAATGGTCAGAAGCGAGACGTCAAATGTGCCGCCACCCAAATCAAACACAAGAATATTCTTCTCGCCGTCCCTCTTGTCCAAGCCATAAGCAATAGCAGCCGCAGTTCTAAGATATTGAAATATATTAGTCACTTCATAAAGTAAACTACATAAAGCAAAAACATGTTCCTATAGCAGTTACTTACGGCTCATTAATGATTCTCATCACATTAAGACCAGCAATGGTACCAGCATCCTTGGTTGCCTGGCGCTGAGCATCATTAAAGTAGGCAGGAACTGTGACGACTGCATGTGTGACCTGAAAACAAACAAAAAAACATTGCATATCAACAATGTTTAAGGGATAGTAATTTTAAAAGACAACACTTGACCATTACCTTCTTTCCCAAGTAAGCTTCAGCAGTCTCCTTCATCTTAGTCAGAACCATGGCAGAAATCTCTTCAGGTGCAAAAGTCTTGATGGTGCCACCTCCAATGTCAATCTGGATATGAGGTTTGCTTTTTTTGTCAAACACCTGAAGAGGATTAACATTTAGTATCACATTTACACACATTATTTAACAGCGTTAGTGGTGCACTTTAAAGCTCAAACCATACCTTGAATGGCAGGTACTTGATGTCTTGTTGGATAGTGGAATCACCCCAAATGCGTCCAATGAGCCTCTTGGCATCAAAGACTGTGTTCTCAGGGTTAGATGTAAGCTGATTCTTGGCGGCATCACCAATCAGACGCTCACCGTCACTGGTGAAGGCCACATATGATGGAGTAATGCGGTTTCCCTGGTCGTTGGCAATGATCTCCACACGGCCATTCTTGAATACACCAACACTAAAAACAAATGGTTTACATTTTTAAATCTAGTGTTGCAAGAATCTTGACAAAAACATGTTTTCATTTAAAGAGTAATAACTTACCATGAGTAAGTAGTTCCCAAGTCAATTCCAATGACAGTCCCCACATTCTCCCTCCTGTCGTCGTCATCGGCAAAGGCCATACAGGCCATACCGACCACCAAAAGCACCAGCTTCATCTCTTCTAGTTTTCCTTTGGAAAAATGCCTGCGGAGGGTGCAAAAACAAAAATATCAGCACATATACAGTTGGAAAGAGAACTCCAGACTGTGTGGACAGGTGCTGGTTCAGGTGTGAAGCCGTCACTGGTCTGGATAGGACAGACTGCGTTCGGATTCTTATTCTATGGTGTTTTATGGCGGCTGGTCGGTTGCGGATGTTGTACCGCTGCTTATATATTATGATCTTCAAAGCTGTATCACTGCTTTGAAGATCAAATAAATTCTAAAGATTTAAGTCTAAAGCAGTGATGTCATAAATCACTGCTTTAAAGACCAAATAAAGTTTGAATAAAGTCTGAAGAATAAGCGGTCTAAATGAAGTCTAAAGATCCATGGTAATGTAACACTTGGATACCAGCCGCCATAAAACACCAAAGAAGAGACATACACACCATCATGCAAAGGCTGGAGCGCCCCCTAATGGACGCTCCACTAACTCCACTAAGTGCATGGAATCAAAGGAATTATGAGGCCTTTTGTACATATACAGTGGAAAGACATCATTTTAGCAAAAATGTAGTTCAATTTCAATTTAGCCATGCCCCGTTTAGGAAAAAAACGAGTCATGTAATACACTGGGTGGAGGGCCATGGCCTCTTCCACTTTCTGCCGGTGGAAGCAACCACGTTGTTCTCAGTCGACTTCATTTAAAGCCAAAATGAATAAACTGATTAAATGGATGCTTCCTAAATATCTCTTCTTTATTATGAACATATTTAGATGGAACTGATTAATCTAGGATGCGGTGCATATGTCAGCTTGCATTTTCAGTCGCACTAGCAAATAGAAGGCTGCGAAACGAAATAACAGCAGAGCAGATAACAGAGTATATAACAGTAGTAAATAACAGATAATAAACATCTGCTTACCTCGAATCACACTTTATATAAAGACCTCTACGTAGCCTGGACGCACGCCGCACAATGTCCCAAAGATGAATGTTTCTGCCTTGTTCTTCAGTAAAATGATGGTGTGGGCGCTCGGCTCAGTCCATATATAAGCCTTCACTTCTGTCCCATCGTGGAGGAATCCGATTCGCTGCACCGCGGTTCGTTGGAAGATGCTGATTGGTTACCACCAGCACGCGGCCGTCTCTGATTTGTAAAACTCTGTGTGAAGTGACGTCAGTACACTCGCTCCATTGCGCCACGCTGATTGGCTGTGTGTCTACCACGTGCCCAATGCAATCGTGATCGCAGTTGGTGCAACTGCACGCCACTCTGTTATACAAGGAAGCGTGCTTTCAATCATTAGATTCATGCAAAAATCTCATACATTTCTTTATCTTAGCGTTGTTTCACTGTAAAAAATGATAAGCACGTTCAAGCCACACGATCTCTGTTCCATTGTTCACAAATTTAGTCTGCCAAACATTCAAATTCATTTCCAAAGATCCTTGAGTTGGCCCAATATGAGTGTCACAGAATGAAAAGCAACAGTTGCCATGTTATTTGATAGCTTAAACATAAAGGGTTGTCCATCCAAGTAACTTGATTAAGATTATTTTCCAGCCTGATTCTTTTACTCTAATTGGAAAGTTCTAGCAATATCTAGTAGCCTATGGTTGGTTGGTAGAGCTTGGGGGTAGTTGGCCTATAAAAAAATACAGCGATAATCAAACTACCCAAAAATCGAAAGACAAGAATAGCCATCCAACACCCGTTATTGCAAGGCCCCAATGCACAAGTTGTTATAGCTTGACCCAATCGTGTGGTCTATTTGTTTAAAGGCATGATGATTGATGATTGATGATTGATGATTGATGATGATGATGATGATGATGATGATGATGATGGATAAGCCATTTTTACGGCTCATCGCATAGGCCCTGGTTGGGTTTGGTACTATCTAACCTTCTTCCATTTGACTGTAGCTTATAAACAGATTTCCACCCTGGTACTTCTCTTCTGGTTGGAGCTTCCCTTTGCAACGTGTGAAGCATCCCGGCACAACCACAAGGGGGCAGTATTTAGCTTATGAAGTGTGTGTGTGTGTGTCTGTGTGTGTGTGTGTGTGTGTGTGTCTGTGTGTGTCTGTGTGTGTGTGTGTGTGTATGTATGAGAACAACAACAAATATTTAACCCAAACATGGGAATGGACAGCAAAATGTGTCTAGAAATGTATAATAGTCCAGCCTATGCTACCTAAAGCCTTTTATATAGCAGCTGAAACCCATGAATAGGCCAGGTGGGAAATAGTGTCTTTTATAGTGGTCAATCAGGGGTCAAGTGGAGCAGGGGTCCAAACCTTTTCACCCAGGGCTGCATATTCAAACTGCATTCTCTACACAGTCAGATTGTTAACACGATGAGTTATTCAGATGGATGCATTTACTTTGTCAGAGCACTGTAGGCCTACCTTAAACTATAATTTAATACTGGATATTGCTACGAATGAGGATCCTAAATAAATCAATAGATAATATTTGAAATATTAAATTATGTTTTTCAATTTTCATATTATTCATGTTTAGTTGGGATAGAAAAGAATAACGGTATTATCAGGTATTATTACAATCAAAACAATTGTGTAATATACTTGGAATTTAGCCCTTGTTTAGGATATGGTTGCTAGGTAACCTAAGATATGTCTTCTTCTTCTTTGGTGTTTTATGGTGGTTGGTATCCAAGTGTTACATTACCACCAGAATTCATTCTTTAGACTTTATTCCAGAGCTGACTCTTCTTCTCTAGATATTTGTTGTTGTTGTTGTTGTTGTTGTTGTTTTATGGCGGTTGGTATCCAAGTGTTACATTACCGCCAGACTTTATCCCTTAGACTTTATTCCAGGGAGACTCTTCTTGATCTTCCTCTCCGTCTTTGATGTTCGGTGCTTCCACTGTACAGCTTCATTCTTTAGGCTTTGATATTTCCACTGATGTCGCTGTTTGGTTGGTATTCAAGTTACTGAAACGGCGGTAATGCAACAATTGGATGCCAACCGCCATAAAACAACAACAACAACAACAACAACTATTCTAGTCACAAAGACATATCATGACCTCATGGGCTTTGTAACACTACAAAAAGTCTGAGGAATAAAGTCTGGCGGTAATGCAACAATTGGATGCCAACCGCCATAAAACAACAACAACAACAACAACAACAAAGCAATGGAAGGAGTACTCTTACGGACTACGACAGAGTCTGAGGACTACGAAAAGTCTGAGGAATAAAGTCTGGCGGTAATGCAACAATTGGATGCCAACCGCCATAAAACAACAACAACAACAAAAACAACAACAAGTTAAGCGTTACATTACCGCCAGACCAATAACAACAACAACAGCTTTGTCAAAGCACTGGAAGTCAAAGCACTGGAAGAAGAACTTTTTGGACTACGACAAAGTCTAAGGAATAAAGTCTGGCGGTAATGCAACACTCGGATGCCAACTGCCATAAAACAACAACAACAACAACAACAACAACAACAACAGACTTTATTCTTTAGACTTTATTCTTTTCTTTAGACTTTATTCTTCAGATTCCGACCAGCTTTATTCCAGAGCTGACTCTTCTTCATCTTCCTCTCCTTCTTTTAGAATCTTCCTCTCCTTCTTTTAGAATATGTCATACCTGCTGCTAGAATATGTCATACCTGCTGCTCAAACAACAGTCGAAACGTCTGAGGAATAAAGTCTGGCGGTAATGCAACACTCGGATGCCAACCGCCATAAAACATCAACAACAACAACAACAACAGCAACAACAGTCTAAGGAATACAGTCTGGCGGTAATGCAACACTCGGATGCCAACCGCCATAAAACAACAACAACAACAACAACAACAACAACAACAATAGTTAATCCAGGGGAAAATAGGCCTGCATCACAAAGCAGTGTGATGTTCTTGAGGCTAAAGTGGTAGTGGTAGAATAAAGCAGTGGCGGTAATGTAACCAACCACCATTAAACATCGTAGAAGAAGAAGAATTACTTAAATTTGCTACTGAAATTAGCCTCTGTCTATAATAACTTGGGCCAGCTGAGTAGGAGGCCTGGCTGAAGTGGGGCATCAGAAGGTTGCGTCTAGATATTCCGCTTGTAGGTGGACGGGCGCCCCCTCTCGGCAGAATTTTCAGACTGATGACGTGGTTCGGCGGTGGTTGTTCACAGCAGCAGGATGGCCGATCAGAGTAGGCAGATTAAACTCGCTGCAGCTAAGAAAAAGGTAAAACTATCTTCCATTTACTTCACTGTATTGTTGAAACGATAATTGTGTATTCTAGACATGTCTTTCGATGTGTAAAATCTGCTTCCCGGATCTAGAGTGTTGACATTACACGTTCCCGGAGCTCTGAGCCGCGCTTGTCCGGACTCAGGTGCTACTTTTACGGGTCTATACCGCAGGAGAGGACGATGCTCTGTTTGGGCCTCTGTAGATGGCATTAACTTTACCAAATGATGGTCGTTATAGTTAAGTAACAGGACAATACTGCCGATTTGAGTGCACTTGTTTTTTAGTGACACATGTTTCTCCATTACACATGTACTAATACATGAATGTGTCTTTTTAAGCTTTTTTTAAATACATTTTTCGCAAATGCTAACTAGCCTCTCAAGCTAACTAGCTTAACTAATTGTGTACATAAGTATAGTGTTTGTACATAAGTGCAGATTTGCTTTTTGAATTGCCTGCAAAGCTGTTGTTTGACAATAAATTAGCAACCATGTTTGTTGCTTTCTTCGTGTTTTGTGGGTAACGCTAGTAAGCCAAAGGACTGTTTTGACAGCTGACACCCGTGATCCTGAACCTGATGTGCCCGGCCGGCCCGTCAGCTGGAGCATACGCAGGAAATGACCCGTCAACATAGCTGCATGATGACAAAGATTATGATTTTCTGATATGATTTGTAAAGTGTACAGCTTGCGAGTTGCAGTCCGGTATCCAAGTTTGGTTTAAGCGTCTATTATGCTTCATTCTTTGCCCATCAGCTAAAGGAGTTTCAGCAGAAGGGCTCCCCTGCCAGCACTGGAGGAGAAAAGGGAGCAGTTGTTGTAGGGGCAAAGAAGAAAAGAAAAGTTAAAGTAAATCAACTTGATCTGTCCTCTGAAGGAAGAAGCTCACCTGATAATGTTAATGTAAGTACTCATTTATAACTAATGTTGAATTTGCAATGGAGTTGAGAACACAAAAACACATTTTTCAATTGTAATTGATATGACCAATAAGGTATAAATCAAACAGAAACTACAACCTTCCTGGTCTGTTTAAGACACAGGTAATTATTTAAGATGCTTTTCTAGCTACATGAAATACTACAATTCTAGCACATTGGCTGCTGTTACATGCATGTACAGCCACCTCATTAGCTTCACTGGATGGTAATTTTTGGCCCGATAACAATATATTGGCCCGATAACAATATATTGTCCATCGCCAGCATCTGTCTATGGATTAAGAGTGATTTAATCAATTGGGATGTGCACAAATGTTTACATCAGGACTGTAGTTATTTTCTGTTAGTCACAGTGACACATCGCCTTTTGTCATTAGACGATTTAAATTTAAAAGTTTTGTCTTGTCCCACCATTGTGAGGCCTTTGACCAATGTATTTGAGCTATGACCTTCAATTTTCTGTACATTTTAGATATTTGTTTTGTCTCCAGCGGTCAGTCAGTATCTAGAGAATATTTTTAAGTAAGACGATGCATTTGGAGTTGGATAGCCTGTTACTGCATGTAACACTATCTTCAGTAATCCTTTATCATGATGGCCAACTTTAAATTCTTGCCATTTTAAAGCGTGATCAGGTGGGTTGTTTTTTTGTTTTTTTTAATGGTTTTGTTGACGTAAACTAACAATACGTTGTTAACAAAGGAACAATATCTGATTCCCTGCAACCATTCCTTGGCCTGGACTACATTTCCCACCTACATTTCCCAGCCTTCTCTTCTAAACCTTTGCTTTGTCTATAATTACTTCAAAGCTCCCAGTAACTGCTTGTCCTATTCTGAATAGCCTTGTCCTCTTCATCTTTTTCTCTATTCTTTCTCTCTCTCTAGTTTGACAATATATTGAAATCTCTTAGTCAAAGCAATGGACTAGTACTCCCTCCATTTGAACAAAGCCAGGTGAGCTGTGTGTGTCTTTGTTTCTTTCCTGTCTTTCTTGTCTATCGTAGCATTTCTGCATTCCTCTTCTGCCAAGAACTCATCTTATATTAGCTATGTGATAACATGGTTTATTTCATATTTTATGCTCAGACAAGTGATATAAATTGGATCTATGCATTCACTGCATTTATTCTTAAAGACAGAAATGCATCCTCATCTTGTTAGTTTTTTGTTTTTTGTGTAGACCAACCTTTACTAATTTTGCTGCATCTTTCTGATATAATTTCTGGCCTTCTCTTTTTAAATCTTAAATTGTAGTAAGGTTTTGAGCTTACATTGTGTGTGCATTTATGTGTCTAGACCTTTTCTGATGCGGAGCCGTTGCCCTCAGTTCTTCCTATGCACGAGGAGCCAAGTCTCGAGTCGTCCCAGAGCTCACCAGTGTCTAAGCCCATTAACACTAACAATATTAACACTGAGTTTGTCAGTCACAACAGTGAACTGCAGGTGTGTGTCTTGTTTTCTTCATTTTATGAAGTTGAGACAGCTCATGTGAGCAAAATCCAAAGACAAATCATAAATAAAAATGTGCTGTTTCTCTATGCAGTATTTTAAATAGAATGCAAAATGTGTAAAGCTCAGGACTTTACCTTGTGTTATATCCTGTAAATGGTATCAGCAGGGCACAACTTTGTGAGTCTAAACCGAACAGCAAACCTTAATAAAGTTTGTTCTCTTCTTTGTGATATGTTCAGTTATGTGTCATCTTTATTCCCTCAAATTCTGTGATTCTTTAGCTCAACTCATCTTTTTACTCTGTGTGTCTGCAGACATATACCGATGCAAATGGTAATGGGGGTCTATCAGAAGAATTGCGGTGAGTACCTGCCCTTCTTTTTATTAGTAGTTTTTTTTTTTTATCTAATGAGTTATGAGTGAATACTTGTGTATTCTGTATTTTCTACAGACCCTTGTCTTCTACTGAGAGTTTACGGCAGCTTTCACAGCAGCTCAATGGCCTGGTGTCTGGGGTATGAGGGAACATTTTAACTCTATACAACTAAAGCTAGCATGAAGAAAGGCAGATTTTCTCCGTACTTAATAAACCTATTGTGATTTAAACAGTGTGTTCCCCTCACTCCACCAGCCGCAATCCCTGGAGTTTTAAATGATGAAAAATTAGCCCTGTTGCCATAGCCATGAAAAATTCCAAAACAAAATATTGTGTTACAATAGAGATTATATTATTTGAAGGGTGAAAAGTGTTTGAAATTGCACCTATAAACCTCAACCAGCAGTTTACAACTTCCATCAGACGAAATGCATTTTAGCCCATGTTCTTTCGCAGGGAGACCATTAGACTTGCTGCGCTCGTGTGTGTTCATATTGTTGTCTTAATCTGGGATCAAGGAAACGTCATATTCAATTCAATTTACACTTTTTTCTCTTTGTTTTCAGTCGTCCACTACATATGTCAATGGAGATGTTACACCTTCTGTTGGTGAAAGAGAACTGGAGGTACTTTGTAATCAGTTATTTTTGTTCCTGAATTATTTCACATTTGATTCACATTTCATGATTTATCCGTTTGTGTTAAATAGCCTTTTAATTTCTCAATGATGTGAATATGATTTGCACATGTGGGCAGGAACTTAGGTGCATGACACTAAACAAAAACATAGCTTGACTATCTCATACCAAAAAAAGGTGGTAATTCTAGAATTTATAAAAAATTAATGAGCTCCCAGTTTATTATTGTATTCTATCTTTTTCTATCCTTGATGCATGTGTGCATGTGACAGAATCGAATTCAGGAGCTGGCAGCTGCTTTGGAGTCCAGCAACACCACAAACTCTCAGCTCAATACCAAGCTCGAGCAGCTGGTAAGAAGCTGCACTCGCCATCCACAATGAACCCTCAGTGCATGTACTCCCTCACTATACATCTAATCTGACCCAGACACTTATTCATTCATGCATGCTTCTATTTGTTTCCCCACGAAATCCTGCTATTTCAGTTGTTTCTCATCGTTCTACTTGATTATCTTACGCTGAGATAATTCTTGCATTAAGTGAAAATGTGAATTTTAATGACACCTTTTTGTATAACCTTTAACTTCAATGTTTGAAGTGTTTCTTTTTTGTTGCTTTTTAGACACAGCAATCCCAGGACTTTTCTGATCAGTTACAAAAGGTTATTTTCATTTGATATTTTTTTTCTTTCCTCTTTGATCTTTGTGTATTTTACATTTACATTGTACTTAATTTCCCCTTTTCAGGAGCGAAAAGAATTTGAACAGAAGTTTGCAAAAGAGCATTCAGGCATGCGGGAGCAATTACAGGTAAACCTTCTTTTCTTTTTAAATATGTTTTGTACTTTTTCACACTGACGTTTCTGCTTCACATAGGTCCATATCCAGACTATTGGTATATTAGTATCAGAAAAGTCTGAACTGCAGACTGCACTGCAGTATACTCAACAAGCTGCACGCCACAAATCTGGTAAATCAAATGTATTTTTAAATAAAATATTTTATAATATGGAAGTCCTGTTATTCTCAGTAGTTGATTGTAATTGTTGTGCGTAGCGGAGGCAGAAGAATTTAACAGTCGATTACAGTCAACAAAGCAGAGAGTGTCCGAGTTGGAGAGGACCCTCTCCACTGTTTCAACGCAACAGAAAATCTTAGAAAAGGTTTGTTTTTTATTTTTTTTGTGACAGAGTCCGTGAGTTTGTATATCATATGTTTTTTTTTTATTTTTCAGCATAACAAAGAGCTTGAAAAGGAGAGGAACAACCTGAGATTGGAAGTGTTGAGAATCAAGTAAGTCGATGGCTATCTGCAAGAAATGGCCGACATTAGACTGTATTGTATTTACTATTCTGGTGCAGGATTTATGCTATAACTCAATATCTATGTTTTTTTGGTAAAGCAATGCAAGTGAGGAATCAAAGCAGCAAAGCTCAGAGATGTCTGAACAAATTAAGATAATAACCCAGGAAAATGCATCTATGAAACTGGAGCTCCAGGACCTTCACAAGAGGCTGGAGCTCGCTGACCTGATGTTACAACAGGTACGTGTGGTATATAGTTGAATTGAAAGCATCAGTCTTTAAATTAGTTAAAATACATTTGCTTTATTTTCTCAGTGCTCATCTCAGTCAGATCCAGCCAGCGCTAATCAACAGGTCCAGGTAATATTAGAAGAAAAACAGCAACTAGAATCACAAAACCACCAGGTATGTTCTATATTATGAGATGTAGAGTAAAAACTGTTTGTGGTAAAGTTGGAAATCAGAATAATGCCTTTTTTTCATGATTTTTGTAGCTCATGGAGTCTGTTTCGCAACTAAAGACAGAAAGAGACCGCTATGTGGAGCAAATCCAAGAGGAGGGCTACATGTGGAAGGACAAAACGGAACAGCTTCTAACCCAAGTAAACTAGTTTAAAAACTAGTATGTTATTGTCCAATGTTTTAAATCATGGAATCTAATTGTGCATATTTGTGCAGGTTGCCTTAGTGGCTGAGGAGAGAGACATGAATATTAGCAGAGTTGATGAACTAGAGGCAAGCATTAGCAAGCTGAAAGAGTCTATAAGTGAGTGCACTGGCTTACTTTTGTTTGTATCCTGTCCAAATATGACATGAAATACAAATAACAACATGAAATTAAACAAATTCTGTTTGTTGCAGCATCACTTTCCCAAGAAAAAGAGACTCGGAATGAAATAAACTCAGAGTCGTCTGGCCCATCAGAGAGGGAAGTAGCTCTTGAGGAGGCGCTCAACAATATACAGCAACAGAATGAAGCCTTGAATGCACAATGCCAGGCACAGGTAATGCCACGTCCCGTCTGGAGAGACACGACTCACCTGTGACTGTCTCTTTACACTGTAAACACTAACATCTTTACAATACCACCTCATCCTAATCCTGTTGTAACATTTGTTCTAGTTACGAGATAATGAGCAGCTGAGTCGCCTGTGTGCGGAGAAGGAGGCCCGTCTGGGAGAGCTGGAGCGGCAGGTGGAGAGTCAGACCCAGGAGGCCGAGGACCGCCGGCGCATGCTAGAGGACGTTCAGTCTGACAAGGCCACTATTAGTCGCGCACTCACCCAAAACCGTACTCTCAAAGACCAGCTGGCGGAGATGCAAAATGGTTTTGTCAAACTTGTGAGTAATTTGATCCCAGTTTTCGAATGTTTTGATTTGCACGCAATAAGATGGGTCAAGCCGGTTAAAATGAATGGTCTTATATCACAACCATTGCCTCGGAGGGCTTTGCAGCTAAACCAAAAACAGCCCAACAATTAAACAAGCAATGTCCTTATAATGACCTCTTCTGTTGTTTGGAAGTTCAGCAAAATCTAACAATGATCATTTTATTTTATTAGACTAATGAGAACTTGGAATTGACTACGGCCATCCAGTCAGAGCAACATGTGAAGAAGGAGTTGGCTCGAAGAATGGGTGAAATACAGGAAGAGCTGCACAACGTAAAAGAGCAGGTATTAATGTTAACACTTTTCTTACTTCATTAAAGATTATACATTCATAACGAGGGATGTACCTAGAGCCATGATACTGCAATATCCAAAGAAGCACAATCTCATCTACCAATCAGATTGGAGGCCCCTTCAACTAAATGTATTGTTTTGTTCAAACACTACATAAACTTTACATTGTTAATATGAAAGTAATGTTACACAAAAGGCTTGTGGAATTTAGAGACTAAATGGAATTCTTCAACACTTTTGAGATTTGGAAATTGTAATCGTTCATATTCATAATATATTCAAGTGAAATTGTGTTATTTGTGAAATAACTAGTGTGCTTCTATTTCTCAGCTTGTGTTTGGATCACTCTTCCCTTCCACATCATTATTATTATTATATCTTATGATAATCTAATTGAGTTGTTTTTTGTTGCTTTCAGTTAGAAGAAAAGGGTAAAGACGTGCAGGGTGTGCTTGAGCAGAGGGAGCAGTTGGTTGCTCACCTGCAGCAGTACTCAGCTGGATACCAGGCCCTGGCCTCAGAGCGAGAGCAGCTTCACAGTCAGTATCTGCAGCAGTGCCAGCTCATGGGCCGACTCCAGCATGATGAGAGCCAAGGCCGTGTCCAGCTGGAACTCAGCCACGTTCAACTCAAAGAAGCACAGGTCTGTATTTCCACTGGACTTTCTTCTCATGAAAACAGTTTCAGCAATGTCCGTCTCACTACAGGACCACTTGGAGCAGTTGGTGAGAGACAATGAACAGTTGAAAGCTGAAGTGACAGAACTGCTCAACAGTTCAGCGCTGGCCACTCCGCCCAGAGTTCAAGGTATGGTTTATTTTTGCAACACAACTGTATGTAATTTTTTTTACTTGTCACTTACAAGGATGTATAATTTTGGTAAAGAAGATATACATTAAATGTGCTTCTATTATTCCTATTAAAATTGTAACTAGAAGAAGGCGTTTTAAAAATTACTTCCGAATTAATTTGAGTCGTTTTGGCGAGATTACATTTCCTAATGGACCTTGATTGTTTGACTGGTTTCCAACTGTTTAAATTCAGTGTGTTTCTTATAGAAGACATATTACGCTTTTGCATGCTCCTGAATCCTATGTGTATCAAAGACAAAAAAAAAGTACAAGCACTGGACATTGAGGGTCTGTGAAACCGGGATATTGGCGTCTTCGTTATAGTAGAACAAACATGACACGAACAGGCATTAATCGATCTAAATACAACTTTGAGTTTGTAAATGAGAAGGGAAAACAGTTATTATAGCATTGTTAAAAGTTGTTTTACATTTGTGTCCTCTAACCTGTTTGTCTATGGCAGGGGGTCTCCAATTACGTTTCCTAGGGGGCCAGATTTGTTAAGTAATCTGGTTTGTGTAAGCAATTAGATGAAACCTAGTAGATTGTTGTCAAATCCAGACTAATCTTTTGACTTCTGTCACCAACGCTATATCTTTGTTTGCAGTGTATCATTGACCAGCTTTGATTTGAGAGTAACATTTGCTTTTTGGTGTGTTGTTTTAGGTGATGGGATTGAGAGTCAGGAACCTGAAGAAAGTCAACACATGTCTTCCTCGATAGTTATTCCTGAAGATTTTGAAAGCCAGAAAGACATGGTACAAATACCTGCTGTTACCTCTTGTGTCGGTATTGCGCTTCGTTTTGTTAAAAGCCTGTTATTTGCTGCTTGTGCTGGCCTGTAGGAGGACTTTATCCGTGGGGCCATAGCTCAGGTGGAGGCAGAGCGAGATGAGGCCAGGAGACGGCTGGAGGACGAGCACAGACTGCACATGGCAGCGCGGCACCAGGCGTCTCTGGCCCTCAGCCGTGAACATCACACTCACAAATCTGACTCTCAGGAGGAACACAGCCACTGTCAACACAGCCACGACGACGCAGGTATCCACCCAAAACCAGTGCGGACGATTATCAACGTGGCCTCGGATACGAGCTGACACTCTCTTTATGTTATTTGTGATCTAGAGGGCGGCGTGCCAGTGGAGGTCCATCAGGCTCTGCAGGCTGCCATGGACAAACTTCAGCAGCGTTTCACTTCCCTGATGCAGGAAAAGGCCGACCTGAAGGAGAGAGTGGAAGAGCTGGAGCACAGATGCATCCAGCTGTCGGGCGAGACGGACACCATTGGTGAGTGAAAAGGCAAGATTAGGTACAGGGTGTTCTGACTTGATGTAAACAAAACGTCTGTCTGTCTGTTTAGGAGAGTATATAGCCTTGTATCAGAACCAACGCGCCATCATGAAGCAGAAACACCAAGAAAAGGAGCAGTACATTAGTATGCTGGCCCAGGACAAGGAGGAGATGAAGGTCGGGACATATTCATGTAGAAATCACTTAAGACTTGCTATTTTTCAGCTCAACTTGTTTGATGTTTTTATTTTCTATTGTGTTTATTGACCAGGCGAAGTTAGCTGAGCTGCAGGATCTGGTTATGAGACTTGTGGCTGAAAGAAACGAGTGGTACAGCCGCTACAACAGTGCCGTTTCGGGCAAAGTGAACCCTGATCTGCTCCCTCTGGGCCAACGCCACGTTCACTCTGAAGACCATTTTCACACGCAGACAGAGTTAGATGCCGTCAGTGGAGAAGGTAAAGACAATACTAATGTTTTTCATTGTGTAACTGAACAAAAAGCTGACGCCCATTTGTAATCGCAGAAGCCATGGAGGTCGTTCCTTTATCAGAACCCTCCACAGCTGTTGAAGGCCCTCCGTCACAAACTCTTGCACCTGGGCCGTCGCAGACCGAATCCAAACCTTTAGTGCCAAACGAAGATGGGACGGCGCAGCAGATCATGCAGCTGCTCCACGAGATCCAGAACCCCCAGGGAGGACCTCGCGCACCCCCTTTCCTGGGCGAAAATCCCTGCATCCCATTCTTTTACAGGCCCGACGAACAAGACGAGGTGAAGATCCTTGTGGTGTGAGCTGCGGTTTGAGAATGTGCGTCTGATCTGACCTTGGACGCGGCTTGAATCGGGAGAGAGATTACAGTACTGTCCGCGCCGTTAAACACCGCTGCACAAAACTGTTCAGAGAATTAGAATCGGCTTTGAAACACCAGTGGAAGTCTTTCTTTCAGTTTAAGACATTCTTTTTCTACATTAGTCTATGAAATTTCTCCCTACATACTCCGTGAGCATTTTGAACGCAAGTGCAATAAAGGGCCTTAATGGAGCCCTTCACATTCGCAGCACATGGACATTTATCTGCTAACGATCATTGTGTTTGAATGTATTAAACCATTATATTAACTGTATGTAGTGTAATTAGCAGATGTTAACTAATGTGACGGCATGAGCGGATGAAAGTGGGCAGAGCTGGAAGTATTTATTTAGATATTCGGGTTTAAATTCAGGCTGTGGTTTGTCACATCGCTGTGATTCACGGTGTGGAAACGATGAAGTCGTGTACTATTTACGCGGAAGAGCTTTATTTTGCCGGCACGATAGACTTACCATGAAGACTCGTAGACCTCCGCTACATTACTACGAAGTCTTGTCGCGGCTGCTTTTGAGCAATATGAATATGAAAGATTCAGAAAGTGGACAGAGGAAGGACATTAAACGTTCACTACAATGTCTGTGCATTGTGCGTCACGTCCAGGATCACTCGTCTCGATTAATCGCCACCTAACGTCATATTTCTCGTAGGAAAATGCGTTAAAGGGTCTCTACACTAAGGTTTGCTCTTTTCTGTTACATTTTGCTCATCAGTTGACAAATGCAATAGTAACCGCGTCGCTGCAATGTGTGTGCATTCCATGAAAACCAAAACGTTCATCTCTTTTGGCCAGAGCGGCGTCTGTAGAGATCTATCCATGAAACACGATTGCACTAAAACTGTACAAAGCTTCTCATTTTTAATCTTGCATCTCACTCTTTGGACAGGGATTCTTGGTTTCTTTCCCAACTCTGTGGCTCCGTAGTTTGACGGAGTAGGAAAGAATCTTATGAAGCCAGAGAAATAAAAACTCTGTGCTGAGGGTTTGGCTTGGTCCAGATTTATTTAAACTGAAAGATGATGGTGGTTATACTCCATTTAGTGTCGGACCAACAAGCGTAAAGAGAACGTGAAAACTGGTTGTGACGAGCTCATATTGGGCTTGTTTTAAAGGATGGAAACACTGATGTGCTGCAATGGCAATACCCCGTTGACCATTGAATATCTGAATATCTCACTGTCGGATCGTCGTATAAACATACAATAGAGGCTTTGATATTTAAATTAGAGTACTCCTGTGAATTAATTAACTTGCACGCTTTCTATTCAAAACAGTGTAAAATGCGCCTGTAAAAATAATGAAATGAGGCTAAAAAGCTGGAAAGTTGATATTGTCTTTGCACTTTGGCTCGAACAGGTGGTCACAATTTATAAGATTTCTTAAACGATTTCTTTATTCTGTCACTTTTTACATAATTTTTCTTTTTTGAAAGGGGGTTTAATGATTTACATATTTACTGTAGATAGACGAAACCGATGAGAGCATTTATTGTCCTACTGTAAAACGCTGGTGTATATTGTGTAACATATTGTATTATAATGCCTGGTGTGTGGGGACTGTGTCTGTTAATGGGAGAAAGCGCTTACAACTATGATCTATTAATGTAATAATTGACAACAAAAAAAGAGAAATTATTTATTTGTTTTTCTTTGACAAATCAGTTTTATGTTGAAATGACAGCTGGGTGAAAATGAAGGAATAAAGATTGAGATTGAGTATGTTTGTTTTGTTCTCTGATTCTCCCCGGAATAAAACAGGTTGAGCAAGTGTAATGTTTATTTTACTTTTCGATACAGAACGTAAAACAGAGTGGCCTGATAGGCCTCCTTCTTCAGTCTGAAGGAGGTCATCGACAGGTATCGGCAGGCCAAGCGAGCCGCGGCTCGTGCTGTCGCAGAGGCAAAAACCCGGGCCTGGGAGGAGTTCGGGGAGGCCATGGAGGAGGACTATCGGTCGGCCCCAAAGAAATTCTGGCAAACCGTCCTGCGCCTCAGGAGGGGGAAGCAGTGCCTCACCAACACCGTTTACGGTGCGGATGGAGGCCTGCTGACCTCGACTGGGGATGTCGTCGGACGGTGGAAGGAATACTTTGAGGATCTCCTTAATCCCTCAGTCACGTCTTCCGAAGTGGAAGTAGAGACCGGGGACTCGGAAGCTGGCTCATCCATCACCCAAGCTGAAGTCACTGAGGTTGTTCGCAAACTCCTCGGTGGCAGGGTTCCGGGGGTGGATGAGATCCGCCCTGAGTACCTAAAGTATCTGGATGTTGTAGGACTGTCTTGGTTGACACGTCTCTGCAACATCGTGGGGCGGTCGGGGACCGTGCCTCTGGACTGGCAGACCGGGGTGGTGGTCCCTTTGTTCAAGAAGGGGGACCGGAGGGTGTGTTCCAACTATAGAGGGACACTCCTCAGTCTCCCGGGTAAGGTCTATTCCAAGGTACTGGAGAGGAGAATCCGACCGATAGTCGAACCTCGGATTCAGGAGGAGCAGAGTGGTTTTCGTCCCGGTCGTGGAACACTGGACCAGCTCTATACCCTCCATCGGGTGCTCGAGGGTTCATGGGAGTTTGCCCAACCAGTCCACATGTGCTTTGTGGATCTGGAGAAGGCCTTCGACCGTGTCCCTCGGAGTGTCTTTTGGGGGGTGCTCCGGGAGTACGGGGTCCGGGGCCCTTTGCTCAGGGCTGTCCGGTCCCTGTACGACCGGAGCAGGAGCTGTGTTCGCATTGCCGGCAGTAAGTCAGACCTGTTCCCAGTGCATGTTGGACTCCGCCAGGGCTGCCCTTTGTCACCGGTTCTGTTCATTGTTTTTATGGACAGAATTTCTAGGCGCAGTCAGGGGTCGGAGGGTGTCCGGTTTGGGGACCACAGGATCTCTGCTGTTTGCAGACGATGTTGTCCTGATGGCTCCATCAAACCCGGACCTGCAACATGCACTGGGACGGTTTGCAGCCGAGTGTGAAGCAGCTGGGAGGAGAATCAGCACCTCCAAATCCGAGGCCATGGTTCTCGACCGGAAAAAGGTGTCTTGCCCTCTTCAGGTGGGTGGGGAGTCCTTGCCTCAAGTGGAGGAGTTCAAGTATCTCGGGGTCTTGTTCACGAGTGAGGGAAGGATGGAGCGTGAGATCGACAGGCGGATCGGTGCAGCGGCTGCAGTGATGCAGTCGCTGCATTGGACTGTTGTGGTAAAGAGGGAGCTGAGCCGAAAGGCAAAGCTCTCTATTTACCGGTCGGTCTACGTTCTGACCTCACCTATGGTCATGAGCTTTGGGTAGTGCCCGAAAGAACAAGATCGCGGATACAAGCGGTCGAAATGAGTTTCCTCCGCCGTGTGGCTGGGCGCTCCCTTAGAGATAAGGTGAGGAGCTCGGCCACACCGGGGGAGCTCGGAGTAGAGCCGCTGCTCCTCCACGTCGAGAGGAGCCAGCTGAGGTGGCTCGGGCATCTGTTCCGGATGCCTCCTGGGCGTCTCCCTCGGGAGGTGTTTCAGGCATGTCCCACCGGGAAGAGGCCCCGGGGAAGACCCAGGACAACGTACTGCGGGCTGATCTCGTATGAAGTTACAAAAAATATATATACCGGTACATAACGGAGTAATTAAACAAAACTAGATGTTAAAGTCTGAAAACAGGACGAAGTTGAACGAATCAGAGTTGGTGTTGATTTTGCATGATGATAATTAAGAAACTGCTATTATTTTGTGTTAAATTTCAATCTATTGTTTTGAAAAAGTGTCTTAGCAGCGTGAGTGGCATCAAAATTGGCATCGAGTATCAAACCTTTTCCTTGATATTGAAATAGAGTCTCAAGTGTTTGTATCGGGACGAGACTTAAACATGCATCTGATGATAAAGTGACTAAAGCGATTAAATGTGAGTACAAATCCCGTGAAGTTGTCCCCAGTTCCAAACCTGTGACCAAACGTGTTTATTTAGATGGATTATGTGCGCTGTCCAAGGTCCTGACGTTGCAGATCCGGGCACATGCAACCATTTATGTATTACATCCAAGAAAGACATTTACAAAAGCCATGTTTCCATACGCTAAACGTTTATTGTGTCGAGAGGGCACAACAGTTTGACATGTTAAACGCATCATAAATTATCAGGGAACACATTTACACCATCCATTCTTCTGCGGCAAAACAATGTGTTACAAGCTACAGTATTAAAACAACTTCACTGCAATAAATAATATAGTACTTACACAGCTTCAAAAATAATTGAAATACATCCTGGGCATCCTGTTTGAAACCCTGCACACTAAGAGACCTTGACAAACATGTGTGGATGAATAAGAAGGATGTGTAACAGTTGTGGAGTACAACACAACTAGCGTTTTTAATGGGAGGACGTTAAAACGAAGGGGGGAGAAAAACACACACAAACGGAGGGTTCGAATACAAAACACACTGGTACAATTCACAGTATCTCACACAGATACGGAGGGAATTTGTGTACCGTGACTTCACGCTGTCACTCACCCCCGTGACCACTGAGACAGGAGGAGACAAAGAAAAACAGAGAAAAGCAACACATTGTCAAAACACTCAAACGATAAAGAAAGAGGATCTGCGACAGCCACGCGTCCTCTGTAAAACTGTTGAAAGAATGCTTCTAAATGTTCCGTCATTCTCAGAAACAGTATAATGGTAGCGACCGGGCGGGTATGACAGGAAATCAAAACAGGACGTTGTGTTGTTGCATAGCTTCTGAGAGAGCGTTTGAAGTTTTGAAGAGATTAGTTTTGAGAGTCTCGAGCCGTTTGTCCACAAAAGCATTTGTGTTGTACTGTGGAGTTCACAAAGCAGCGGTTGGGCATGTCTTTGATGGAGGTGGTGGAAAGATTATGCATGTGGTTAAAAGAAAAGAAAAGGGAGGAAAAGTGTCTTCTAGGAGTTGAATGGTGGCAGGGGGCTCTCGGGCCGAGTGGGACTGCCTCTGGTCGAGCGGCTGTGCAGTGTGAAATGCAAAAAAGAAAAGGTTTGTTGATCTCAATGTATTGGAGATGCTTCGGTGTGGATTAGAACGCACGCATGTACCAGTCCAGCTTGTGCCAGTTTGGTTCATTTGTCTCCCAATATTTTCCTCAGAGGAACTCGTCAAAGTGTGTTTTTACATCGAGCAGGTGTGTGTATCGAGACTATTTACAGCAACACATAAGGCAACGCTTGTAGCTTAAACCTATCGTCATTCTTTACTGTAGTGCAAGTTGCCTTTAGATTTTAATAAAATAGATTCTTGATTGAACTGAATAACACAGTCTAACTAATATATATCACAAGCAACATAAGCCACATTTTGGACAGTTTTGTTTTCGGACCATAACCGTAAGTCAATCCACTTTTCCATGTATACGTTGGATATTTCATTACTTAGTGGGTGCAGTATTTTGAGCATGCGGATATAGTTCAAATATTCGCTGAGCATAAAGTGAAGGAGAGAGTGGGAGAAGACGGGAGGCAGCTCGGGCGGAGGAGGAGCAGGTACAGTAGGTGGCACTGTTGTCCTGGGTCTGCGGCAGGCGGATGGGACCGTGGGTGGGACAGAGGAAGGGTAAGAAGAGCTGGTCTAGTGGGTCGGAGAAGGAGGGGGCCTTCGACTGCCACAAACAAACAGACACAGGAAAGTTTGAGTTTGAACTAATATGTATCAGGTAAATATGGGAATGCTCGCCTTGTCAACAAGATGTGCACAAATGTCAATGTATGTACTCAATGCAAGTTATGTAAACTTGCATGTTTTTAGTCTTTTTTTTTTTTTTTCAAAACCATGCATTCAGACAACATTTACGACTTATACATCAACCATAGTCAATACAAAAATTTGAATGTGTTAGGGACAAATATCTAATAGTGATAGTTAAGTATTTTGCTGTATTTAGGTTTCTATAGAACTTACTACAATACTATATATAAACAATGAGGAGTTATTTTATGTGATTAGAACGGCCACAAACTGAAATAGTCTAATTCCCCGTCAGTGAATGTCTGAGATAATAGTTTTTTACATGAAGCTAGTGCCCGCTCAGCAGTTGAGCATAGGTTTACCCGTTGCCACGGTGATGTCCACAGTGTAGTGATACAGAATGTGATTAACTGTTGCCGGGACTACCTGTGCGTTATGCAAAGTTATCCTATAGATTTCTCTCTGCCCGTGGTATATGCTATTTTAAAGCAAATACGTTCAATGTAATTTGATTCTGAAACTTGGTTTTAGTTTGCATCACAGACACAGAGACTGTTATTTTTTCAAGCACCATAATTTCCCCCACAAACAAAATATCCTGTTTTATTCTTTATAAAACTGCCCACACGGTAGTTTGGATCTGTTCTGAAACACAACATTATTTTACTAGACGTGTATCAGTCTTTTTGTCAATTCTCAAAATATAAATGCTTTTTATAAAACTGTCTAATCGTCAATCTCGTGAGAAAAATCAGATTGATATATTTCCCCTTGAATCGTTCAGCTCTGCACGAGACCAAACTCACTTGACCGCCACAATAAGGATGCTTTTACGATGATGTGCTTTTCAAACATCCACTGGAGGATGTGTGCTGTGCTCATGCCGTGCACTGAGAGAGAAACAGAACATGCGATGGAAGAACGCCCTTCGGAGAGAAAGGGAAGTGTTTTTTTTATTTTTTGGGATCACGGTCACGGGGACAGAACCAGACGTACCAGAAGCGTCAGTCCTCACTGGTCAGATACAGTGATTCTGTAAAGAGGTAAGTGATGTGTAGGACAGAGGTGAGGTGACGGGGGGGGGGGCGGGACAAAGAAGAGAAACGTTACGGAGCGGGACCATGAGCGGGACAGGGCCGATGTCACGTGTGCTCAGCTCTTAACCCACAATGCAACAGGGGGAGGGTGAGAGGTGAGAGCAGTGACGCCAGGTTCCAAAAGAGGCAAGCTTTCATACGGAGCTCAACAATGCCGTCCACTCCCAAGCTCGCCGAAGAGTTGATTCATTTTTGCCATTGGGTTTTAGAGACATTGCAATTGCAGTTTTAAAGCAGGAAAGCAGCTACTATGCGGTAACTAATGTCCATAACGCAGATGCTTCAAGCCCAAAAACACATGTAAAATGTGTACCGTATTTTTCGGACTATAAGTCGCACCGGAGTATAAGTTGCACCAGACAAAAAATGCATAATAGAGAAGAAAAAACATATATAAGTTGCACTGGAGTATGAAATGTGGTTGTAAGTGTGAAAATAACAAATAATATCACATATAAGTCGCTCCGGAGTATTAGTATATAAGTATAAATATAAGTATAAGTCGCACCCCAGCCAAAACTATGAAAAAATTTGCAACTTATAGTCTGGAAAATACGGTAATAACTCGTCTTGTGCTCATTACTTACCACATAGCGGATTATAAACATTCGATATAAATGTATGGAAAATGTACTTCCGGAAACAAGCGGTGGGCGTCACTGTTGAGCTCCATTGAGTCCGTTTCTATTTTGAAAGATTAGCTGGTTCGCAAACACAAGCAAGGATGAGGCAAACGACTTTTCTAACGCCTGAACTTTTGTGAAATAAGAAGGGTTTTTTTCGGAAAAGATGACAAAAAGTATAAACCCAACACTTACCTACCTGCCCACCAGAGGTCACACAATCCTGCATTTCTCTGTCTCTCTCTATGACCTTGTTATTGTCAGGGGGATCTACACATTACTCCAGTGGTGGAAAGTAACAGTACAAAAGTAAAAGTACTGTGCTCAAGTAAAGAATTAGAAGTTTGAACTTTACTTCAGTACATTTACCACTGGGTATATTTTACTTCACTACATTTGAGAGCAGCATCTGTACTTCCTACTCCACTACATTTTTGAACTGGACTAAAAAGTGAAAAGTACTTTTTAGTTTGTTTGAGGAGTTATTTTTAATACCTAACATCCTGGGTTTTGGGTTAACCAAGATACACACATGAAATTGGCTAGAAAAATCAGGAAATTGATTGAATTGTTACTGTTGACCAAAAATCTGCACAATTCTTTGTCAAACGCAACACATTTAATGCTTTGACAGTTCGCTGGGTGAAAATCCTTTACTTTTTACTCTTAAAGTACACATTTAGACAGTTATTTCACAACTTTTAATTCAGTAGATTATTGCATTTGCTACTTTTACGAGAGTACTTTTTGCTCGTGCCTCTGGACTTTTGCTTAAGTGATCAAATTGAGTACTTCTTCCACCACCGCGCTACTTTATCGGGTCACTTCTCTATTTCCTACGTTTCAATTACCTCTTTCACCCCATCATCCAGGAGTCTTCACATCCCCCTTTGCAACAGAGAGCATCCACACGTGTGAACTAGTGGCTAAACAAATAATGACTTGCAAAATGTCACTATTCCACGTTGCCTCCCGACTACGACCGAGAAAACGAGAGTGGATCTCACTGACCTGGGCACACTGGGGGGCGCGCGATTGGGCCTGGAGGGCACAGCTGGAGGAGGCCCACTGCCGGGGTCTGGAGAGGCTCCGGGGCGTGAGGGCACGGGGGGGCCGCCCGCAGGAGGAGGGCCAGGGGGAGGACCACGAGAGCCGGGCCGAGATGGGGGTCCAGGCGGGGCGCGGCGGTTGGGCGTTGGACTGGTGGCGGGAGACCTGAGAAGAGTTCATTCACGGATTGGCTTGGTTTCGAGCTCATGACAGGAATTGTGACTTTGCCGTTTGGTTTGCAATGGTTACAGATTTGTTGTGCGAAGGAACCAATAACACAGAAACTGCACAAACAATTTCAATTATACCTATGCTTGAGTGTCCTTTGTGCGTCCAAGATCAAAGGAAATAGAACTTGACTAACCTCACCATGACGGCTTGAACTTGTCATGGAATGAGATTAGGATAAGGACAAAAATGAATATCTCGATAACAACATTCGATATCGACGATATTATGTCAGTCCAACAGAAATGTGTTAAAACATGTCTTTAAATGTGTTAGTTGAGGTTTAATTATCAGACAAATTGGAAATGTCTGTAAAAATGTGCAGAAATATAACCGTTTAACCTTATTTGAAAGTTTTCAGTTTACTTTTTAGTTTGCGCTTTTGTAGCATGTATAGATAATATACTGGATTTTTAAGTTTTGCATATCTTCAAAACAACATTCTCAATATTATCGAAATGTCCATATATTGCCCACCTCTAGATGGCATTAGAGATATTAACAAAGAATAATGATTATGAAAAAGAGTAAAATCAAATTATGTTAAAAAAAAAGTTCATAAAAAGCATTTGTTTATTAATTCTTGTCCTGAGATTGAGCTTGTGTAATTCATAATTCATAATTCATATTATTCAGCTTCTTAAAGGTGCACTATGTAACCTTTCTGGTGGAGTTTCTGCCATCCACTTGTCTCCCTGAAACGTCACACAGTTTGGCATTACATTTACTAATCTCCATGGTGACAAGCTTGTGAAGCCACCGGGTCAGATCTGTGGAGAAGCGACGCCGCGCACAATAATAATGTCTTTTTTTCCTTTGCACTTTTGAGCAGTAAAAATCCCCATAATTCAAGAAATGCTAAATATTTAATGCTCTTTTCTATGGTGAGTTACTTGTGTCGAGCTGTACCTTCCCCCGGAGCTGCCGCGCTGCACCTGAAGCCAGGAGTCGTCGACGGGCGGGGGCATGGAGGTGGTCACTGTGGAGGTGCTGATGTCTCCAATGATGCCCAGGCCCTCCTTCAGAGCAAAGTACATCTTCAGCATTTCGTCGCGGTGCTGGGCCTGCTCCTGAGACTCCTCCATCATCGTGTTCTGGTCCCCGCAGGAGTAGATGCTCGCCAGCAGCTCAGCATTGATAAACTCCTTAGTCTGCGTGTGTACAATACAGGTTTGGTAAATATTTAGACCGTTTTTGTTGTTCGAGGGCACCTGCAGACGATTTTAGTCACTCACGTTGTTGATCATGAGGTGCATGATGGTCTTGGGCATCAGGTCGCGCACCGTTTTGTTGACAATGGCCATGTAGGAGTCAACCAGATTACGAATGGTCTCCACCTGTCGCTCCAGCTGAGGGTCAATGCTGTGGCCGAAGTTATCTGAGCCATTCTCATCACCAGCATCACTCTGCGCAGACAAAAGGAGAGGGTTTACCTGCTTAGTTTGATTCCATTTTTGGCTACATTTGAAAGAAAAGGATTAAATATGGGCAACAGTGGTGGAATGTAACAAAGTACAAAAGTTAAAGTAATGTAATGAAGTAGAATGTTTAGCCATCTGTAAGTTACTCTTTTTTCTTTCTTTTTTCTTTTTTTTACAGTAGATACTTTTTACTATTTACTATTTATTATTACTTTTAGCATGTTTATGGTGATATTCTGTCTTACGGTTTTAAGTTCACTTCTTGAATTTGAGAAACTAAAAATGATTAAAAATCTGTGGAAAATACTAAACATGTACTTCAATACTATTATTTGAGTAGGTTTTTATATGTGATACTTTAATTTTTAATGATGTGCGATCGTTTCTCATAATCCGTGTTATTTTCATGTAGTTTGTTTGTATGTTGTAACGGTGTGAGCTTTTGCTGTCTCTTGTCCAGGACTCCCTTGGCAAATACGTTTTTAAACTCAGTGGGACTCTCCTGGTTAAATAAAGTTTAAATAAAAACTACAACAAGTATGCTCCTCTAGTTATACCTTGAACTAAATTGAGTACTTCTTCCACCACTGTTTATTAAGTAGCATAATTAGGCAGGTCATTATTAAATACCTTTCCTTCCTTCTCCTATAGGCCATGGAAAACGTACAGGAAAAAGAAGAGTCAAATGAGACAAGACAACATTTACATTCTTGTTTACAGACAGTAAAACCAGGATTAATGGTTTATTGTAAATAGGGACTTCAAGACTATAAGTTAACCGATAATCATGATTATTACGGTCACAATACAATAGTCAGAACTAAGAAATTATAGTCTGACTACTTTAGAAGCAGCATTAAAAAATAACTTTTATCTGACTGTTTTTGTCACATTTATTTCATTTTGTCATTCAGAACGTTTGATTTGATTAAGCTGGTCACCAACTTGAGGAACAGTATCGTGTTAAGACCTGTGAATAATAGTTAAATTGTGATGTTTTCCCCCCATAATAATCGTCACGTAAAAGTTTTATATCGTGACATCCTTAATTGTAATGTATTCTAATTGAATAAAGTGTTGTCACATTGAATGAAGTGATGAAAAACAAATGAGGAATATAACATTTAGAACATTTAGGGAGGACTCCTTTTACCGTGACGCGTTCAGGATAAACTCCAGCTCTGAGGAACGATGCCTTCCAAGCGTCGATATCCTCCTGACTCTCACAGGCCAGCTCCAGCTGACGGTAATCTTTGTACACGTTTCTGTGAAGGAGCCAAGAAATCATTCAACTACATTTTGCCAAGAGAAAAGTGTCAGTGCGAATGTTAACGGCTGCAACATTCTGAAAATAGATTTGTAACCTGTGCTCGGTGTTGAAGAGGGCAAAAATTTGCTTGCTGGACATGAAGCCTTTCTCTATATCCTTCAGCCTCAGGTTGTCCACAGGCAGCATGAACTTCTTCTCTTTCTCCTGCAGGGGGCGACACAAAGATGAAAAGAGCAGTTAGAGAGCCAAATCCACTCTGTTAAAAAATATTCAGTAGAACAATATTTTAGGGTAAACTATATCAAAAACACATGTATGTAACTTTGTGGAGGTGGAATGTCACCTGCATAATCTCATGAAAATAGACAGTTAAAACCAAACAGTAACACTCTCCGAGCAGACAGATGCCATATTATATGAATATTATTGCTAAAGCAACAACATTTCAATGGAAATAAGAGTAAGAGTGAATTTTGTGGCAATGCAAGCCCACTCACAGCAAGGTCATGATTCTTAATACATTTTAAAAGCAAAATGAAAAAGGTTTATTTTCTTGCTAAAAAGTTTCATAATCTGCCTTTAAATAATGTAAACTGTAATCTGATGCAATATTAAATGTAAACCAAAAAACAGAAAACATTATGACCAGTGACACAACATTACAGAGTCCGTAAATTAATACATTTAATAACGGCCCAAAAGAGAGAAAAAAGACCAACGGGAAAGCTGCACACTGTCCTTGGGTCTGTGGTTTTGATTACAGTTGAGTGAAGGTTAAAGAAAGAGAAAAAAACTCCTCGCAACAAAATGAGAAACACACACTCAAAACTGTACAGAGCAGCGTAAAAGGGGGGTCAGTGCGGAGCAAAAACCCCTGTAAAAGCAGGCGAGACGTCTATTTCCTGACACATCCAGTCATTCCATTGTGTTATGTTCTTTGCAGTATGGCAGCCACGTTTGTGAAAGTACCGATTACCAAAAATAGTCTTTTTTTTTTTCTTCCTTTTTTATTCACCATCCTGCCGTGAACATGCAACACACTTGTCTTTGCAAACAGCACCTTTTCGCCAAGTCTGTAACTACTAACCTTAAAAACGCATCTGGTATGTTAACCACTGACCCAGCCCTGCCCAGTCACAGAGAGACTCAGGGGAAAGAGGAGGAGTTGGGGGTAACCAAGCTCCTTCATCAAAGGGTTTATGGGCCGTGGAGCCAAATGGTCATATCCCATAAAAGCATGTTAAAGAAAAAATTAAAACATAAGAAGCACACGCCCAGGTGTCCCCTCTCTGCCTCGGCCCGCACTGCTGACATCATCGTTTATGCTTGGGGCAAAAAGGTTCCTCGCTGTGTGAATGAGAAGATCGTTTTTTCTTCCTCTTGCTTTATTGGCTCGCCTCTGATGAACCCTTCTTTGGACTGATTCCTTGTATTTCCCCTTCAGTCTGGCCGGTACATTCTGTCACAAGAGTTGAGAGGAACAAAAATGTACAAAAAAGTTACGAGTGAAACGTATATGTGACAAGCGCATGTGTAGATCTTCATTGTTCTAGTTTTGTCTGTAAATGCAACCAGCTCTCAAGTGCCTTTGCATTGAAACTAATTCAAATTCCATTTTGTTTGTTTGTGTGAAGACCACATCGTTTTTTTTGGTAGTTGTCTATAGTCAGCCATTGCTAGTCAAATGATTATTTCTACTGTCATTTCTACTGAGACTTTTCAAATATGGCACATTTTTACCCCAATAAAATGTTGAGATATGGCAAGTGAATGCTCTAGATTAGAGTATTATTGATTTAAAAACATCTTGATAATGCCACTGTCTTTGTTATAAAAGGTATTTTTGTGTGTGTTTTAGAGTCTGTACAGCCCATATTACGATGATCAAAATACGATCACAGTGTTGTAAGTTTTTTAATAAAGAAAAGCCACCTAGATGCAGGAAACTCTATTGCCCTCTGGTTTTGCCTATTAAAAAGCTTTTATTGTTGAGCGTCGACTCCCTGATGAAGGCTCGGTGCTACAATGGGTCGGACTCACTTTTACAGGGTTTAATATGACCATGTCCTGACAATAAATCCTTTTAATGGAGTTTCTTTAGTACTTACAGAAAATAGAGCGAGGAACGCATGTCTAGTAATTTCATTTGGACAACTTCAGTGTTTTAGCTTCCGAATGAGCCCAAACCTTAGTGCCTGCGTGTCATTCTCAGGATTATTATTCTGCCCCAGCGTTTGAAAGTCTTGAAAGACTGTGGTGACTCCATGTTTCCACTCTTCCGCGCCGCCATCATGCAACATTTAACTGATCGCCAGCAAGACCTGTTTTATTGAGTTATTATTATTAAGTGTTCTGGAGTCATCCCACTCCATCCACTCAGCCATTGAACGTGATGAATCTGGTGTGTTTTGAGCCATTGAACTTGATGAATCTGCTGTGTTGTTCGTGGCGTGTGGCAGTGTTGCACTTGAAGGTAAAGGTAACGTTAACGTTTAAATGTTACGGTCATAATATTCACTGTATTGGCTCTGAAACGGAGTGGACATAGTAATGTAGCATCGTGTTGTTGAGTATTTCTGGGAGTATATTATTTATTATGTATTTATTATGTACATTATGTCGTCTTTCAGTCAAATTGATAACTGTTTGACACTCTACACTGTAGTGACTGTAGAGTCTACAGTCACCAAATCCTTCTTTAAAACACATTCAATATTCGATCTGCTGCCACATTTTGTGTCTCTAGCTGTTCTCTCAGCGCAGCGGTTTGCAAGTGCATGCGAGAAAATGACTTTCCATGTTTTTGTTTTGATTGTGAGTAATAGCGGTATCATTAAGAGAAGCCGAAAGGAAGTTCGCCACGGAATTCACAAAAGCACTTAACTTCTCAGTGCGTCCCTCTGAAATGACATGCGCACAATTTGCACTCGCCAAAATATGATCGTTCTCACACAGACTGACAAACGGAAACACCACCACATGTACGGGTGGCAACAGAACGAAACAAAACCCAGGGGCCTTTAGAAAACACGAAAGAAAAAAAAACCTAATTAACGCTGCAAAACAAATCAGGCTTGTTTGGTGTACGGAAAAACCTTGAAAAGACAACCGTTTAAGGCGTTCTTGTTGTTTTAAGAGGTTTTGGTGTTTGCGGGGTGGAGCGCATGTTGATGAGAGTCTGATAGAACGGCGCTGGGGACTCGGACCATGTGCATCAAAGAGCAGCAGAGAAACCGCGCGGCATCTGGGAGAAATAATGTTGCCTCTAACCCTTCATTACCACAAGGCCCTGGGTGGCAGCCAATGGCAATTTTCACAATCCTGCTCCTCACCTCCCTCCCACTCCCTCCCCCTCCGTTCCTTACCCCTTGCCCCAATTGAGTTTGCCCATTAGGATCGCACTTTGAAATTTAAGTTACAGCCAAAACATTTAAAGGAGATATATGTTGCGTTTTGCACTACCGTATTTCCTGCACTATACGACGCACTGGATTATAAGGCACATTAAGCGAAACAAAACGTCTACCACACAAAATCTCTTCGAGGTCAGTAAGCACAGCCAGAATGAATCCATATATACGGCGCACTGGATTATAAAGCGCACTGAAGTTTTTTGAGAAAATTAAAGGCTTTTAAGTGCGCCTTATAGTGCGGAAAATACGGTACATTGTAAGTATAGATCATCGTATTACATTTTGTCCAATTGTTAACCGTGGTATTGATCTACGAACCAAATCCATTAATGTCCTGTTCAAAAATGTAGACGGAATAAGCCCCGCCTTCATTGTGACACGCAGCAGATTGTCATTTACATGTTCTCATTGTTGGAAAGTGGCTCCGTAATGTTTTAGAACTCTACACGTGTCACTCAGAGTCTTAATTATTCAGCGCAAAAAAAGTTATTGCAAAGAAAGTACATTTTGTTGGAATTAATGGAAATATTCGGACCCGTATTTGACGTCTCACAACACTGAGGCCGCTATAGACTGGTGTCCAAGTGCACGTATGTTGTTTTGTGTACTATAAGCGCTTGGACTAGATGGTTGGAAAACTGCTGGATATCGTAATTATAATGTCAAAAAGTGAAGAAGAAAAAAATACAACAACCACAGAGTCTGCAAGTAACATTCCCGTAAATTCCAGTAATTTGGAGAACATGTGTAAAAACTCACAACTTCTCATATCCTGTGCAATAATACTCTCAGTAAATGGGGTTTGTGTTGTCATTAAAAGTGTATGTATCATCATTAGTGCTACCTGATAAGAGTAAAAGACTGAATGAAAGTCTAATCTCACATACCAGTTTCACGAGGAGAGCGTTAATTCTCACATTTTCTGACGTTAATTGAACCTCTGAATTCAGCAGCTCATATGTAATGGTCCATCTAGATATCTTTATGGTGGCTCAACCTTTTCTCTTAAAAAAGCGACATCCTGCATTTTACGGCTCCTCGTGTGGGAAACAGAACAAACAAAAATAAACTTGTAGAAAAGACAAATGAGACGGTGCGGTAAATTCAGGCTAGCACTGCGGTGATACCTTCCTGTTTAGCGGCTAATTGCTAAAAAGTTAATTAGCAGACTTTAGCTGCTTGGCTCAGTGTTACAACCTGGAGCTGCCTCGACATGTGATCAATCACCGGTGACCACCAAAGAGACGGAGAAATGGGGGAGGGTTGGAGCCTAACCACATAAACACATGTGAAAATCTGTACATGTCTAATGACTTCTGTCTGAAGAAGGGGAAACACTCCGTTTAACCTGAGATTGGCTGCTTGGCCGACAAATCAACTAAAACCCAAACACAAATCCATTCCAGACCATATAAACTTTAACGTTTAAAGAGGTCAACATTTAAATGAATTGACTTTAGATAAAACAATGTGTGGTCATTGGGTATTAGAACATTAGATTCTAAACCAATTTAACAGACACTACAATCATTTGGTGCACTATTTCAAATCCAAAATGAGAAAATAAACAAAAAGAGGAGCCCATCGGTTTATACTGACATGTTATATTTATCTAGATAGTGTTTCAAATATGAGTCATAACCATAGAGGGTGAATAGGGGGGTGCACATAAATGTATTCATTGGCGCTTTCTGAAATTTCCCCGTTGACACATTGACCTCTTGTATTTCGCTCGAATAAAATATCGGGGGGTTCGCGTTTGGCTCGCTTGTGCCTTTTCTCTTCACAGACGCTCGCAATCTCTGCACGTTCATGTAAAACACAAGAATGTGAACTCACAGAAAGGTTGAGTTTAGTGCGGTATCAAAATACAAAGACAGGAAAAGCCCAGTCAAGATTCCGCGGTGGTTTTATGATGATATTCTACAGCGGTGACCCGTTAGCCATTATCGTGCCTTCGTTCATTGTGCGCGTACATACTTTTTCACTCTTTCTGACTTCTCTGACTAAGAGTTTGAAGCCGCCAGCCTGGTCATCCAAACAGTGGAAACAATGTTGGGGCAACCGCAGCTTTCCCCCCGCCCAGCCATTAAAATTCACTTCTTCCAATGCCTAACCCCAAACTTAACAGCAACACCAAGTCTCTCATATTGCAACCAATGTAAGTCGTAAGTTGCGCCATTCGATTTGGTGTTTTATCATTGAAGATCGTTTAATTCTTCACTGGCTCTCGCAATCTTTTAATCTCTGTTTTCTTTCGCCGCCTTGTGCGCTCACTTTCCCCTCGCTGTGTGCCAGTTCTGCCGAGTCGTCCCCCTCGAGATCAGGTCTGCTTTGATTCAGGGCTCAGAAACTGTAGCTAAAGCAAACACAGAGGCCACCGCCGCCATACACCTGGAAACACTAGCACTGATCAGCGACGAGAGTATAGTATGCAGTGGTGTCTCAGGTAATGTTGAACTCGTGCCCTCTAAAATAACTTTGTTCTTTGGGTTGTTTATGGAGACCCCAAGTGCACTATCTAACGTTGGCTGCAAGATGTAACAGAAGTGCCTTATTGTGTATAAAACTGGCCGACTCTGGAGTTTCGACCGCTACAAATTATTCCAAAATGCGCTGGATCCTTGGGTTAGTTTAGCAGTTCATATTTCAGTCTGCTCTCAAATGTTGATGCTCCTGGGAATGTACAAAATGTGCACTTTCTACAGAATCCAAGCATTAAAACGTAACATAAATCTCAAATCTAATCGCAATTGGATGTTCGGCCAAAATTGCTCAGCCCTAATTGGGAGTCAGTTGTGTTCAGAAAATCTGGGGTCGTGTAGATTGGGATTTCAAGTGCAATCCACGGCAAAATTTCATGTATGTTTGGATTTGTATTGAAATGTTGGCAATGCAGCTCCAGTGCTTCAAAATGCAACTGATAGAGCGTGAAAAGCCACAGTCGCTACGTTCGAAAATAAAAGGTTATACCGGTAGATGAGTTGCACATTCTAGTGTTAAGGTATCCATCAGTTTCTACTGGATACGTCAGGCTTTGTCTGTAGAGATACTTTTAAGTCAAAACGCTATTGGCTTTACAGTGGCTCATGTAACCTTTGCATACACTAAATCCAAATCTGCACACTTTACTTTGCTATTCTTTTTCATGCCAGATCAAAAGCATAACTGAAGAATTTAAAGTCTGTCTACTGTCGGGAGTCTAAAAGATTGTGAAACTAGAACCTGATGTGAACGTGTGTGAAATGAAGAGAGTGAAAGCTGCTCCCTGCTTCTATAGGCCCTGTTTCTGATTTACCAGTATATGTCACCCTCCAAACCCCCGTCCCCCCCTCCCCCCTTTGTGTGTGTGCGCGTGTGTGTGTGTGCGTGTGTGTGTGTGTGTGTGTGTGTGTGTTGGGAAGTCTGCGCGCTGCATAAAGGGCTCTTTATTCCAGTCGGACAGGGAGAGGAAATCAGCGTTGGAAGTAAAAACAGAGGGACCAGAGGAGAGCGATGGAGACCACAGGGCTGCACATCTGGAGTTGTTACCAGGCTTCCTCCCGCTTGCCAAAAAGACGCAGACATTCCTTGCCCTCGCTGTAAAGACCACGGAGCCAGAGCTCAGGTCCAGTCCCACTCCCACACAGGCACGGCTATAACGGGGGAACCACAGCGACAGAGCACTTACGTAGCATACTGCGAGCTCAAACACTCGTACCCCCGAATGCATCCACAAACACAAGCGGCTGCAGTTAGGAAGCTCAGCGTAGGAAAATGTAGAATTCTGAATTGATTTATTTCGTCTCTTAACGGCTGTAGTTGCACGTGCACTCAAGACCAGGTTATTGTCAGATTTTTTTAATTAAAAGGCTATCAAAATGCTTCCTTTCTGAACATCGTCACTCAGATTTGAATGATCTTAAACCTGCAGAATTTGGCAATTAATCAGATTTTGGTGTGCATGTGAACATAGCCGTTATTCAGTTACTTGCAAAAATACACTTTAACATTGTTGTGTAACACCGGATTATATATTATACATCAAATATACAGTCGTCTTTTTAATGCTGCATGTTTTTTATTATTGCCTAGTTTGTGTCTTTTAATGTATGGTCTCCTATGCAGTTTTCTGAGGACGATAATGTTCATTCTATCATATTCTATATTCAGAAACATTGTATATATTACCTTATCATGAATATGACGTTACATTTTATAATATAGCCTGCTGAGTATAACAAAATATAGTAAAAGCAGTTGCCTAAACCAGATGAGGAGGTTTCCATAGAGACATAATGGTTGTTTTTTAATATATGCTTAAAATAACAATTATAACAAAATGCAAAAAAAAACTATTATATTTGACTTAATCGTTCTGTTTAGATACCTATAATTGTGACATATTAAACCTTCTTTCCTCCCTTGCCAACAGTTTAACCCTTTGCAACAAACAAATAAAAGCATCTCACTTCCTGTTCACCTTTGACCTTGTACTTTCTCTCCCAAAAGCCAAAGAGGGGAAAAGGCAGTACAAAAGTGTCCCGACTGAGGGAGGGGAAGCGAGGAGAGGAAAAATGGGGGAGCACTGAAGCTCCTCCCCCCGTGCTCTGCCTATCTCCACTTCACTTCTTTGAACCCTTTTCTTCTGCTGTCTGCTCGGGGAGAAACTTAGTGGACAGTCTTTTGCTTTGCCACGTCGAGCCGCGGCGACTTTGAGGCGACGCTGAAATCTCAAGAAATTATACAAATGTAATGAGCGGTAGCAGACCAAAAATAGGATAAAAAGACTAAGGATGCTCAGCCATGGAAGAGTAATCAACAATGGAGACCAAGAAGAAGAAGAAGAGGAGCCAAAGTGTCCAGGTATTCATTATAGTAAAGGTTTTTCATTCTACATAAACTTGAAATGTTCTGTTCTAGCCAGCTGACAACTCAAAATGTATGTACCAAGAGATATTTGCCCTCAACTTAAATATATATATCGTCTTTTTCTACACCGTTTTGTCATTCTTGGACGTGCGTTGACTTTATACTCTGCTAATTTGTGTCCTTACTCTAAATTTATCACAAGTTTACAGTATGACGGAGCAATTTGCGTTCTTTTACATATAGTTTATTTCATGTATTGCCATTGATCGATTTTGCATTAACGTATAAACCCCCAGGGGATATTAACGCTGTGTCTGTTTTTTTGCTTCTGTAAGTCAGGTCTGCAATGCCGCTCTTCTCAGCAGGAAGCTTTTGTTAGTGTCACGTCTGCCACTCAACGGGACTCGCCTCCGCCTAACCTCTCGACCAACACTCTTTAACCTGTACAGTTCAAACCAAACAGCAGCATGTGAAGAAGACGAGCTTAGAGGGAAAGACTTGCAAAGCGTGTTGATGAAAGCTGCCCTGGCAACGTCCTTGTGCCCGGCCCGCCTGCCCAGTGTTCAGACTACCTGTTCAGGAAGTAGTGGTTGTACAGTAGTCTGCACATTGGTTAGGCTGGCGCAGGGGAAAGACTGCGACGGCGCTGGATGGGGCGAGCACACCAAGGAGCGCCACCCTTTCGCCCATCTGGATAAACATGGGCACAAGGCTAAATAAAGCACCCAAAGGCCCCACCGCAGAAGACTTGGACGGACTTCTCAAGCGACAAGGCTATAAAGGTTTCATGCACTATGTTTGCTGCATCTTTTGCCAAAGATTTCCAATGATTTGAATAAAGTTTTTTGTATCTGAATGTAACGTTGTGGGTCTAATCTCTTGAGCAATTTTGTCACTTTGAACTTCAGTCTGACTCACTTAAAAGGAGCTGAATGAAAACAAAAAAAACATCATCCCATCACCAAAATACATCTCCGCCTTCGCTAAAACCGCTTGTGGCTCTTTTACCTCAAACGACTGTAATATGCAGGGAAGCAGGAAGCGACTTAGCAAAAATATATATATATTTAAGAAACCGACTCGCCCGTCATCGTCTGAGCCCCATTTTTATGAGTCTTTGTTTAGCTTCTTCTAAAAAAAGTAACTACAAATTGTGGTTGCGGCTGACGTCATGAGAAAAACTCACGAAAGACCCCCTGCTTTGTCCTGTCGCAAGTATGTTTTCCATAATGAAATCCCACAACGCTGTGCTTTTATCCTCAAACTACAGCCTTGAACATTCGCACGGTGTTGACATCTCACAAAGATGTCTGCAGGAATGAGAAACCACAAACCGACCTGTTTCCATTTAAAGCTTGGCCTGTGTGTATTGTTGTGTTGTTTTTTTGTTTTTTTGACATACGTGCGAGACCAGAGACAAGCGGCGCTCGCACACAGCAGAGTCTGACTAACCCCCAGGACGTTTACAGCTGGGATCACCGGGCCAGTCTGGCTTTCTCGACTCTTTACAAGCCGAGAAGGGAAACCCCCCCAAACGCATTCAAACATTATCATCAAATCATTAGATCACAACGCCTACAGTAAAGTTAGTGTTTCATTTGAAAGCGACAGCATTAACCCTAATTTCTGATCAGCCTCGGAGACGTTCAACCGCTGTGTTTCGTGTTAACAAATCTGGAAACTGTTTGAGTTTAATTGTTGACGATTTGTTTACTTATTATGACATATTATCACATGACGTCTGAATTAATATAAGTACGTAGTGAACTAATAAAACTAAATGTGAGTGTTCGATGTACAGCTCAGTCGTCTCAGGGCCAGAATATTGCAATTTGTGATGATTTATAATTGACTTTTTTTTCTTTATCAGCGCTTTGTTTATTAAATCTCACACTATTTACATTGTTTTTTGGCTGCTAATTGAATTGCGCTGCGACTACCACAAACGCGATTCACAGACCTTCATGAATCATGTTGTAGTAACCACCTCTTCCCAAATACTCAGCCCCCCCTCTTCACTTTAGGCTACAGCTCTGCCTGATTCAAAGACTTTGACATGTCCTGTGGTAATAAAGACCAGAGACAGACACACACACACACACACACACACACGGCTTCACTCACTCACTCACACTCGCATGCGTTTAAACCAAAACATCCTGGCACCGCTCTTTGCCTAAAAGTTATTATTAGTGTCTGGGGGTGGTGAGTATTTCTCCTAGTACCAGACTACGGCAAGGGTTTTCCCCAGGTGGCAGCCAATAAAAAAGTTGCCGTACTGTTTTGTGAGTTTAAAAAAAGCGTCTGAAACTGACTGTATGTAAATGTGCAGGATGTGCAGAAATCTGTGCATGTAATTTTCCAACATGTGAGTAGTAAATCTAAACATTTTACTGCTTCCAACTTTTGATCAACGGTGTGTACATTGGCAACAGTCCACCCAGGTGCACGTTTAAGTATGCTCACTTGAGTAGTGTAGCCCCCTGTGTCAATGTGTGTGAGAAGGCTACATTAAACATTCTGTTTGGAAAGAAAACATCATGGAAAGTTTCAACTTTTCTGCTGTTTCTGGTCTTTCAACAACTCGCTATGCCTTTGGCGCAAGCTTTGGTACTACCTTTGTGTGACTTTCTCCCATAAAACAATAGTAGAAATAGGAATGTATCAAATCTAAATGAGTTTATGTTATGTGTCTAGACAATTGGAGGCTGGATACGATTTATATACAAAAATTATAACATGCGAAACAAATTACAAGAATAATTGCACACTAAAGTTCAGCAAACTCTTCAATTTTTTTCCATTTGTTCTTCAACTTTCTCTACATTCTCATGTTCTTTGTAACTCCTGCAAACCTCCTCTCACTCGCAGCTCTGTGCCCTTTCTTTCAAACCAACCAGGTTTATTAGAAGCAGCTTGTGTGTGAGAGAGTGTGTGTGTAATTGGTAACAGGGCAGGGCAGGGGGCTCTGGTATGCACATGTGGGTGCCAGCTTCAGGGTCTGACATTCTGGGGGGTCTTTGGAGAGCCCACTCTTCCCAATGATACAGGCACATACAAACACACAGCCGGGGGTGAGAAAGCGGCTGTGGCTGAAACACGGAGACACTGAGACTGTGGCTGTGTCCAGGAGCTCTGCAAAGCATCATGGGACACCACCATGACCAGTCGGAACATGATTGTAAAATCCCATACTGGACACAGGCCACAATTATAGTCCCTCCATTTAATGATCTATAACCAGTGGTGGATGAAGTACAGAGACATGTGCAAAACAATTACTCAAGGCAAACTAGCACATTTTTAAAACGTTAGTAAACTTATCTGTTTGAAATTTAAAATGTAAAAGTATTTGTGCAGATTTTTGCAACAGTGGCACTTCCAACCTATTTCTAGTAAATGTATGTGTATATTTTTGTTTGCTCAAAACTGAACGTCACAATGATCATGTTAAAATAACTCCTCAAATCACAGGTACTTTCTACTTCTCAGTCCAGTTGAAAATGTAATGGAGTAGAAAGCAAATGTAGTGAAGTAAAAGCGTGCACCGTGAAAATTGACTTAAGTAAGTACAGAGCTATAAAAATGTACTTTTAATTTTGTACTTTCTACCACTGCCTATTACTCTGACAAAATGTACAGTTTGTGAATGTGTGTATTAAGATTGAGACTGTTCTACTGTTCATGAATATAACAATTGTCGACATTGGCATCTCGCTTTCTTTCAGAACTATGTACAATATCTGGGCCTCAAAACTCGAGAAAAAAAAAAGGATGACAAAAACTGAACCAACAATCAAGACTTGAACGGACATTATAATTGACAAAAATGGAAGAAATTACATTCGGACTTAATGAATAACAGACATAGTGTAAAGAAAACAGAAAGAGCAAAAAAACAAAACTATTGATACAACCCATTTGAACTGTGTCAAAATCACAGCTGTGACATCTAAAAACAATACATTTATTGCGTTACATCAGTCTTTGATCTGCCTGACCCCGTAAAGTGAATGACTAAAAGACTAAAAGCTATTTGCAAGTCGGCGTTTGTTTGTCTGGCGGCTCTCCAGCAGATGATTCACGCTGTCCAGCCCAAACGGCGAGCGCAGAGGAACACATTTGCACTTCTGCTTACCTCGTCATCCTTGTACCACGACAGGGACTCGGCGGTGAGGATAAACCAGTACTCTTTGGCTCCTCCCTTCATGATGCCGATGTTGTTGATGGTGAGCCAGCCCTTCCTGATCACCTGCAAGACGGAAACATTAACAATCTTGCCACTACTTTTTCCACACATCCATTTAGTTTCCACGTTATCCTCCAAAGACTACAAAGGCACCAACAAAACACATGTTCAACTTTCACTCTAGTCTAGATTACTCGCAGCCTAAACTACTGATCATTATGAGTCCAGTTGTTTACCTTGAAGCGATCGCTAACTCCTCTCTCAGGCTGAATGAGGATCAAAAGTGTGTTAAACAAAAAATAAGGCTAAATCTGGGCCAATCTTGTTTAAGATAAGATAAGATATTCCTTTATTGTCTTATTTTCAGTCAACAGGGAACAACGAGGGTGAGAAAGAAGCAACTTCAGGGAATCAAGGAGGCATGAAGTAGAGTCAAATCTAACCTTTAAAAATGTGTTAATAAATGCTTTATTAATTCATATTTGTTTTTCAACACACATAAATTACAGCCAAATTAGTGTGTACCATTCAATATACAGATGTTTGTTAAGACTGTATCATATTGTGTGTTTGAGCAACTATGTAGTCATTTCCCTGGTGGAGCATTGAAATACAGACAATGTAAATCCAAGAGAAATGTGTTAAAACATGTCTTTAAACATATCATTAGGTGAGGTTTAATTATCAGACAAATGTGAAATGCCTGTAAAATTACAATTAAATCACAAATGTTCAGAAATATTACCTGAAACACTTTAGTTTAATGTTTACATGATACTTTTTTCATGTTTGTTTTTAATCAGCTCTTTTGTAGATACGGTACACTCGATATTCAAATGTTGTATACCTTCCAAACAGTGGTTAAAATATTACTCAAGCGTATGACGTGTAAATAATAATCTACTTCAGTAAAAGTTTTGAAGTATCAGTTGAAAAGTAAAAGTATTCCTGACAGATTTTTTAGCACAATCAAATCGTCAAAAGTAGTGATCTGGATTAAAATGTTTGCTGTTTTTTGATCAACTGAAACAACTGCATTGAATTCATTCAATTTTTAAAAAAAAAATTGTATATTTTTCTTTGCTCAAAGTTGGGACATTAAACTCAAACTATGAGTGTGCTTGAAGTTTTTACTTTTTAGTCCTGTTAAAAAGTGTAGTGGAGTAGAAAGTACAGATACTGCTCTCAAAGTAAAGTATCCCCTGTAATATGTACTAAAGTAAAGTTCAGATTTCTAAAAATGTCAAAACAACTTTTCCAATATTATTTAAAGTTTACTATATTGCCCACCTCGTCAATGAATATGCAAAGTAAAGTGTGGCAATCTTAGAATATACAGCATTATATTAGATAATTAGATTATTCCTACTTCTTCACTCGAGTATTTACCTTAAAGCTACACTCTGGGTTAAACAAATAGCCAAATATCATTGTTAGTTGTGAAAAATCCCAGTAGCGCTCGCCTTCAGGATCAGTGCCTGGCAACAGAGACTGGATGATCTTAAAAAAGGACCAGCTATATACATTTTTAAACAGGAAATATAGCTCAATCCTGTGTTTACAACAAGAGCCTGACCTCTGACCTCAGGCTGGGTGGCTGTTATGACAACCGATTACTACTACTACTAGTACTACTACTTTGTCTCTTGATGGAGTTTTACTTATTTTTACTTATCTCCAATATGCTCTGTATTTTAGTATTATTATTATTATTATTATTAGTTACTTGTTCCATTACCTCTGAGACTCTAGTGTAAAAATATTAGACACTCTATCGACAAAGACTTACCATGATCTCATCCTGAAGAAACAGAAGCCCCAACGTACCAAAAAGGAAAGAGAAAGAAATTACTCATAAGGGAAAGAAAAATGTAGAAAGCAAAGACGCACAAAACACGCAATTAAAGCTACAGTTTTGAACGTTTTTTGTCTCCGCACGCAAAAATGCACAGATTATGTTCCGCTCTATTGTTTTCTGCTGCTTTCCTGTGGCTTGTGGATAATACAAGTTTCGTTCAACCCTGCGAACGATATGGATTGTTGCCCCGAGCGACAAAGCACTGTGAAGTTGTATCACAGTTAACACTGGAAAACACAAACATCTGACAGAAGCGACGCCTGGAAAGACTTCAGATGACAGGACTGGCTGGGTTTTTACACTCCATAGTCCATGCTCACTCTTCAATTGTCTGTTTACTCTGTACCTGATTACCGGCGGCCTTCTTCTTGTTCATTTGATTGATCCTCTGCTGAGCGCTGCAAGAAAAAGAAAAAAAAAGCAATCGCAAACTGTATCTTCAAATGTGCGCCGACACATCTGGCAGCAATAGAGCGAACCACGAAATCCTAAACTACTGGAAATGTTTGGGATTTGAAAACGGCAACTTACTTGGCAAAACCGATAAAGTCTTCATGATTGGTGTTCATGTAGGACAGCTCGATGTCGATCAACAACAGCACCTGAAGATGTTGGCTAAATCATTATCAGGCCCTAATTTCAAATGGATGTGTATATTTTATAACGATAAACAGTCCTAGTGAATATGCTGCGTATGTGAGATAACCTTTATTTGTCCCACAATGGGGAAATTCCAATGTTGCAATACAGATTTACAGAAACAGATTGGGCACAGAAGTATAATAATAAAAAAAATATATAGCCGCAAGCGGCAATGATCGGCCCTCGCCACGCCGCCGCCACACCGCCGCCACGCCGCAAGAGGAGGGGGCGCTAACGCGCCCCAATTGTCCTTTTATTACGCCTACTGCTGAATCTGTGACGCTGTCACATCTTCTCCCCTTTGTTTTACCATCAAAAAGCTATTTTATTTTGAATTCTTGGCAAAATGTGCGGCTTTGCCGCACAGACACCGTGACTCTTTGAATGAAAATGTGGATAACTTTTGATGGTCCACCCCTGAAGATGAGTCTCACCAAATTTCAGGTTAATAGGGCTGACGCCCTGGGAGGAGTTTGTGAAAGTCTAAAGTGTAAACATGTTCTGGCGATTTCCCCATTGGAATAACATGAAAGGTTTCGGTCATCGTTACGGCAACGCCATAACAATTATGACATGGGTCTCATTGACTTTTTTGATGGGGATGCTAAAATTGAGTTGTGTGTCAAATTTCATATAATTTCGCAAAACTAAACATTTAACCTCCATATAAAATCTGTAGGGGGCGCTGTGGCGCCAAATGAATTTATTTCACTTCAAGTAGGTTTAGGGCAAAGAGTTTAACAACTGATTCTAATTTGACGCAATTCGGACTTTATCTGCGCAAACGGCAGAAATTTTAAATATGGGAGATTTCTGAAATTCTAGCTACAGTTTGCGGCTTCGCCGCACAGAGACCGTGAGAGGTATCAATGTAATTTGGATAACTTTTGATGTCCCACTCCTCAGTAGCATTTTCACCAAATTTCAGCTTTTTAGGGCCAACGCCCTGGGAGGAGTTCGTAAAAGTACGACGTTTGGAAAAACTCCGAAGTCATGTTTAGCCATTTTTGAAGCAATATGGCCGACATTTGGTTGGGCGGACGGCGTTGCCGTAATAATATTTTTTACTTCTCTTGTCACCATCTACCTCTGCGCCAAATTTCATGATTCTACGATCAGATTTTTTTGGGTCATTTCCCATCTCTCAATGCATTTTTGGTACATTTGGGGGCGCTGACGCGCCAATTTTTTTTTATTTTAGAAAAGGGAAATAGCCAGAATGTAGAAAGGCACGATTTTTAGAGGTGTGAACATTTTTGTGACTTTTCGTCAATGTTCACTGGGTGAAAAATAGGGGGGTTGGTCCCGAGAAGAAGAAGAAAGAATAATATTCCGATGCGAAAACAATGTTTCCCATTTTTCAAATATCATAAACTATACATTTTCGGAAAGCGCTCGCGCTTTCCTACCTCATGGTGTGGGTCCCTGGTCACTGACGAGTACTTTCGTTAATTTTGAGTGGGCTCCGCCCACTTTGTGTTTTTGGCCCTCTATACAGTAATAATGTTCAATTTTTGCATTACATGCTTATATGCACGGAACATGCAAGAGATGGGGAACGTATTCGTGAGCTACTTAGCGCAAATGAGTGCTTTATATATCTCAATGTAAAGTGCTCGTTTAGTGCGCACTTTTGCACGGGCTTCGCCCGTTTACAACGGTAATGTTCCATTTTCCTACTACTAATTAGTATGCACGGGGCGTGCATGAGTGAAGGAGTGCGTTAGTGAGTGTTTGGAAGTGGGCGAGCGCATCGCGCTCGATTTCGTGCGCACTACGTGCGCACTTTCGCAGCCGTGCTTCGCACGGCCTTACGAGATTAATAGGCCTCTCGCCAGCTTGTGGCGCTCGGGCCTAAAAAAAATAAAAATAAAACTCTTATAAAATAAACTATTATACTCGTAATAAAAATAACACTCGTATTTACAGCTTTTAAATTCAAATATGTTTTAATATAAAGAAATTAACACATTTGTTGTTTTTGGTCTTAATGATATCAGTAAAAATGTAGTCTTATTTTGTTTACATAGTGAATACAGTTCTGTTTTTGGTTTGTGCACGTCTGTGTAACATGATTTGGTACTTGAATGCATGTGGTATATTTGGGGTCCTGTTGCTCTGGTTACCTGTTCCTTAGTGCGGCTCTCTCTATCCCTAATGTGCTGAGTGACAATTCTCTCCATCTCCTCTCGAAGCATGGGATACTGAGCCAGCTGTGAGCACAGAAAGCAGTGGGTAGGTAGAACCAAACATCGGTCACACCAACGCCGTCACAGATCCACGCCACGGCATCGGCAAAATCTCTCACTGAACCACAACACACAGATCCACTAATACAAACCAAACATGGATAAACACAGTCAATCCCACACTCTGCTCTGGTATTAGTAGACCCCGAAAACAATGGGTGGGTTTTCATTAGAGGGATTTGTGAGTGAACTGTCCAATGTGGAACTAATGAAGAAGAATAGAGCAGAGTCTGTGATATTGCAGCACAAAATCAGAACAATGTTTCTGGCAGAAAAGATTCCCTTTCCCAGCACACTGTGGGCCTTTTTCCATGAGCTCATTGCAAATCCACAAATGCAGACATTGGTGGGCTTCCAATGCGACCCAAACACATTTGGAAAAGTGTAAAGGAAAGAGGAAAGAAAAAAAAGGTCCAAATGACAGAAGAAGAAAAATATACTCTACACTGTTTTCTTGCAAGTTACAATGCAGCTTTGGTGCGGTTTTCAGAGCCAGCTCATGTCAATAGACTTCTTTCTGGTTCCGTGATTTACAGCTTCCTGGCGCGACTCCATGACATCCATAAAGAATAGCAGCTTTATAACAGGAGCACTCAAAGTTAGACGGAATGCCACTCAGATTCCAGGCAATAAAGCCGCTCAAAACATGATCATCGCTGTGTGACCTGAACCAACGTGAACCTCTTTATACGGAAAGTAGGGAAATGCTTACGTGCACAATTATTACACACTATTTAATTTGGCAAGTACGTTCGACTGAGTGCATTTTGTTGAGGCCTTGGATGCAGAATGGCATTATTGCTCCAAAGGAAAGAACTTTGATGGGTAAATTACATTTTAGACGTATGCACTGAACATACTGACGATCTGAAAATACAACAAACACTGCATTGCAACTAAGCGTCATACACTTGTTTTAAATTGTGAATTAGGAGTCCAGATTTGACTTGGGCAGCAGGCACGTGATGAAACACTGACATAAAGTGACATGCAGAGCTGTGTGAGGGCAGGAGACAACTGACCCCTTTGTCGATTTGCCCAAATGCTGTTTAGTGTAAGAATGATGATTGTGCCTTTAGCTTAAAAACAGTGAGCATTTGAGAAATCCAAAGGAGGTCGTGGAATCTTAAGGTAACTTGCTGAGCTAAGAAGCAAGAGGTTAGAAGATGACAAGATGAAGAAGAGAAACAAGAGAGAAAAATAAAGAGACGTTTGTCAATTAGTGGTCGATGAATAGAACTACACAATCATTCACATCACTGAAGTAAATTAAAGTCAGAGAAACAGATTTATAGTTTCAAAACAAATTAAATCAGAAGTGGTAACTATCTAACATGCATTATATTGCCATTACAGTCAATTTACAGCTGATTTATTGACGGATTAAAAAATCTAAACTATGCCAAATAATAATATGTTATATTGTTATATTGTTATATGCGCAAAAGGGATAGACCGATATACATCTTTCATCAATATGCACAGGATCAGACATATGCACTACATATACAACAGCACATGGTTATCTTTACTGTACATTTTAGAGCAAGTATCTTAAATCAGCATTACTTCTTCATCTTATATTTAACTCATTAATCAAAAATCTATTTCAAATGGAGTATTTTACATTTTTAACAATATAAAATCAGGATTTTTCCTTCTGTAATTTAAAAGATGTATAATCTTATCGGTCTAACCCTGCCTTACATGTGAGTGGAGCCTAAGTGAGATATTTTACCTTTAGGCTACTCTTTCGAATGGTGGAGGTCAGTTCGCTCACTACCATATCTATACACTTCAGGCAGGGCCCCTTCAGCTTAAGGATCAGCTTTTTCACTATAGCCTCAAAAGCCAGATCAGGGGTGAAGAGCCCCGTTCTGTAGAGATAGGCAAGGGCACGGGAGAGAGGGGACAAAGCCACAAGGATTGTGGGAATAAATACAAACTCAAAATGACTCAGAAGTGTGGATGGCTACACCAAACCAGTCAAAGAAGTACAGTTTTAGGTGAAATAAAGGATCAAGTAGTGACAAGTGGATGAATATGGAGTGTACCAGAGTGAGGGTTAACATCACAGAAGGAAGAAAGCACGGTGAGACATTTAGTTTCTCCTGAAGTCATTCTTCAAACAGGATTGTGTTTGAGTCTTTCTCTCAAAGCTGTTTTCACCTGCATAATGACCAGCCAACAACTCCACACAAAAGCCACACAGGAGTAGCAGCTGTGCCCCTAAACAGTCGTCCACTGCACCAGATATCTCTATATCTCGATGTCTCATTATCCACTCCCTCGTATCTGCCCATACTTTGAAAACTGGTAGAGCTTTGCAATGGAGTCCCATAACAAATGTGGCCTCTTTCTGCTGCAGGTGCACAGCTGCAAACCTCCACATAAGAAACATCTGCAAGCTGAGGTCATCTAATGTAGCTGCCAGTTTGCTCAATGATTGGCACATTAATTTATAATCGTGTCTGTGTGTACATTGAATGCTTATAAATCAACTTCACATTTGACCTTTTGACAGTAAATATTGAGTAAGCCACTTTTAAGGTGAAAGTGAAGTATTTTCAAATGAAATGATTTGCCTCGACTCAAAAGAGAGCTGTTCTTTTAAGCTATAGTCAGGAATTATAGTCAAGGGACAATAGCTTACTTCTATTTTCTCTGTAGGCAACCACATTCTGATGACTGCTGGTTTTCACACTGTTTTTCCTGCTCAGCTCCACTACAAACAGCCTGTCCAGCCAAACCCATCCAAAGCAGAAGAGGTGGGTAGACAGATGGCCACAGCACCAGGGAATACACAGCAAGGGGCACTAGGTTCAAAGAGCTATCCACCGTCAGCTTTGTTCTCTTTACCTTCTTGGTACACTGTCTAACCGTATTGACTAGCTCAGATATGACCATGTCCACACATTTGGTGCAAGGCTCTTTAATCTTCCCAATCTGCCTTTTTACAATGGTCTCAAAGGCCATGTCCGGAGTGAAGAGGCCCGTTCTGCACGCCAGCCAGAAAAAACAGCCAATGGGCCACAGTGGAAGAAAAGGGAGCGGATGAAGAGAAAAAGTGTTAGTTTGTAAATAAGCACAATGTCTAACAGTGTCACGTATCATAATGTTGTGGGGTTAAAAAGATGAATTTGTTATATTGTGCCTTTTCTTTGTGTTCATATAGCGACATTGAATCAACTTTGGTAGCCCATTTACTTAGTATTTTTAGGTCATGGTGGATGACATAGGTTAGGTTTAACAGTGGTTAATTTATTTAAAGCAATGAAGGAAGACTGTAACATATCAGACAAAAGCCGCAGACAAACAGGGCTCCACAACAAAATAATACTATGTCCCTCTGTTACTGTTTCGTATTTAACTGTATCTATACTATATATTGCAGAAAGGAAAGGGCATAGCAAAAGGACATTATACGGTTAAAATGAAAGGAAGACGTGCCTGATGCCGTGAATGTTCTTGATGGCATAGCTGATTTCTTTACGGAGCTCTTTCTCATTAAACTCCATCTGAAAGAAAAAAAAATGGCATATGGAGAAATGGCAAAACAATTTTAATATGGTGAGCCAAACTTGCTTAATATTATGCTTTTGTGACTTTACTAAAGTGTAGATGTCGTGCTTTGTTATACCCTGTGTTTAGTCTGACTAATATCTTTGAAAGTCGTCGGTAACATTTCCCCAATAAATGTCCATACTTTTCTCAAGGCTACATTACCAGTATAAACATATAAAACATCAAGATGAACGGACTTCTCAGATAATGTCTCTGGCAGACGCTGAGGTTTCCTGTATTTGAAGCAAAGCTAATGTTTTGTAAGCATTTTTAACATGGCCTCAGACAACAGCAGGGAGCTTTACGGCCTCAGAGGGAGAGGCAAAAAGGAACAGACCAAAAGGAAACAGAAAATACAGTTGATATCACAAAAGTGGAAATCTACTTAAAATGGTGTATAATATGTATGAAATTCGATGAAAATCTTACACAATTGAGTACACATAAATTGCATCGCAACATTGATTTTCTTCTGTGTGTGTGTAGTTCTGTGGACTATATTGTTGACAAAGTCTGACTGGGAATAAACAGAGGAAAGTAACGCACCTTGACCAGTTCAAAGGGAAAGCGCTCATGAAAGATCCGGTTGATCCTTGCACCGCCAGAGAGCTCGGCTGTGTCGATTTGGTCTCCAGAACCTTCTATGCACTTGTCAAAGTCCACAGAGAACTGCTGCACCATTCTACAGGTAATGAAGTGCACATTAGTAAAACATGCATGAATGGTGTTTTTCTAAAATGATCAATGCACGCACTGAAGCAGAGCCTTGGTTTTACGTGATGGATCGTCAGGCCTGAAGTTCTTGTATTCTTCCACCTCTTTCTCAATAGAGAGCAGTTGACTCTGTAGCTTGGCTCGTAAATTCGGCAGTGTGTCCCGAATGTGGTTGGTCAGTTGCTGAACAAGAAAAACATTACACCAAAGAATGTTATTCATCTTGAAGTAAAACAAATCATTGTAACAAAAAGACGGGCATAAGCACATTTTGCATACCTGATTGAGGACTTTCTGGAGGTAGGCCGTGCCCATGCGGTCAGCCAAGTGCCGATACGAAGGGTGAGACAGAAAGAACTTCCTCTCTGCAGCCATAGCAGCGTTGATGTCCTTTCTACCGTCAATGTCTTTCTGGCTTCTGTTCACTACACCAACGTAACCTGAAAATAGCAGGATGGTCAGACTGAACAGCAGCCCTGGCTTTCAATTAAAGTTCAGTTTGGTTCTGTTTATTGACCATGTTATCTTATGCATTTTCTTTCATTCTCGTCCAGGCAGAGTCCACAGCAAAAGCTAATTGAATTCTGTCAGACATTTTTGTACACAAAAGGAGCAGGAAGAAGTAACATACTTGTGTATTCCAATCTCCAAAGTGCTACTTTAAAAAAAAAACTTTGGTCTAGCCATAAATGTTTCCCCCCAGAAATGGGGGAAAAAAGAATAGTATGAACAGCTTGATGAAAAATACATTAATAATTACAAGCTACACCAGGGGTCTCCAGCCTGTTGCCTGGGTGCTACCCAAAAGGATTAATGGATTATTATTGAAATTTCAAATTTGATGAATCACTTATCTATTACCACTGTGAACGTATAATTTAGATGCCTAACTTTGTACTGATAAAAGGATGATAATATGTTTTAGGGGCATCTAACCGTACACTGTCACGATCAGATCAACTCAATGTCTTGTGACCGCTAAAAGAAGCTTGCCCAAGGAAAAAGATTGGAGACCCCTGAAGTACACAGACAAAGTAAAAACAAAGGTAAATCATGTCTTTTGTATCCGTTTCACCTCCCATTAAAGTTTCTCATGCATCACCCCGCTAAAGCTGTTTCATGCTCTGTAACCAACAGTAACTGTGTGCCAGAAGCCTTGTAAATGTGAACGTCCACACAGTGAACTGAGATGAGAAGGGGGGAATAAAAACAGACAGAGCAGTGGAAAGTATACCCATGCCTTTTGGGTTATACTAAGTGCAAATGGAAACAAGAGAAAGCACTGAATCAGCACATTGCAACGACAACTACCCACAGAAAGCAAGCAGTCTTTTCCAAGACATTCTCATCACACCCCTTTTACCATCCTGCACTCAAGCCCCTTTCACCTTTTTAACTCTGTTCTTCTTTTCCCCATGCACCAAATCCCATCATCCAAATACTTTGGAAGTGGTATGACCACAAGAGGGAAACAGTGTGTCATTGCATGTCAAGCACTAGGACTTACCCCTTCTGAGAGGAAGCAGCTTATTCTCAAGAATGTCCTTGGCATCTGTGCCTTCATCCATCAAGTCCAGCTTGGTAATCACGCCGATGGTCCTCATGCCTGAATACACAATAAAACAATGTATAAGATGACAAATGGCAAACCAGCTTGAGCTGTTTATTTAAGAAATAAGAGAAGAAAAGCATTTTGTTGGAGCCATTAAGTTGCATTATACTCATTATACTTATACTTATTGGTCTATTCAGGTGATGCAGGGGCCAAAGAAGCTGGTCTTTACTGTTGCTTTTAACCTCTCAATAAGGACAAAGGGCTAACGTGCACACTGTATAGATATCTAACGATGACTTGCAGAAAACATGCCGCAGGAAGTACATTTAAAGCACCAACATTACTTAATTACTTAAAACATAAGAATAAGGAAAACATACAAGACTTTCTTACCATAAAGAAGTGTGTTCATGTATCCAATTTTACTTACCCTGAGGGTCGACCTCTTTGGCAATCTTCAAAGCATCCGAGTTGGCTAAATCTGAATTTGCTGGGGACACAGCGAGCATCAGGCAATTCTCTTTGGTGACAAACTGACTTAACATCTCGCGAATCTGAAACTCGATGTCTGCAGGTTGGTCTCCCACTGGTACCTTTGTCATGCCAGGTAGATCCACCAATGTAAGGTTAAGCACTAGAAGAATGACAATGTTGACAAGTAAGATATAATAATAGCAAAAATGTATGGCAGCTTTCTTTCAGTCTCACCATGAGGAGAGTAAACCCGCAGGTTGATGGGCACAGGAGAAATCCCTTTGTTAGCTCCAGTCACACGATCGGTTTCCGCTTCAATCTCCTGACGCACCTCATCAAAATCTGTAAACTTCTTTCCCTTGCAGTGAAGGAACTCAGCGTACTCTGAAAGAGGGACATATTTATCAGTAAAACGATGGCAATCCTTTTCAAAGACTGTGTGGATCTGAAAATGAACCTTTTCCCTTTTGGCATGATTATTTTATAGTCTAAATATAGACCAAATATAAAAGCTTTTTGAACGTGAGTCAATATCAAATATGCACAAACAAAATATTGACAAGCTAGAGAACAAATGTAAGTAAAAGTTATTTCACCTGTGGGGCAGTTCATGAGCTGCAGCACAAGAGGGCGACGGGTCACAATACCAGAGCCACGAGGAAGAAAGTCTCTGAAACACAAGTTAGATTATCATGGGCAAGTAGAAATTTACACTGAACATGAAAACTATCTAGTTTTATTTTATTGATGAAACCTATTCTTTGAACAACACCAGCACATTGCAGTTTACGTTAAGGTGCATGGCAACATATGGCAACAACAGCCCCAAACATTTTACCACAATTATGTAACATCACAATGAGTCCACTGAGAGCAATATTGTAAGCATAAATGATAAAGGTAATGACATTTTAATTAAAATCTATTGATGAAAACAAATCAGAGTCAGAAAGGGTTTATTGCCATTGTCAATTAACAGAATTCACAAACATAGGAAAATAAATAACATGTAATAATTACATGCCTAAATGTAATACAAATAAGGGATGAATCAGGGGCTTTGTTTAATTTCAAACTGAATATTTAAAAGCCTCTCAAAACGAGTCTTAAAATCAACAACTCAACATCTTCATCTTAATCTTTAATTGTATTTTGACTAGAATAACAGTTCTCTAGATTACTTTATTTTATGGATTTAATTATTTTGTGCTTATGAACAGACTTTTTACACTAAACTTACACCAAATTTACTCCAAATGTATGTATCAATCTTATCTATCTAGGGAGAGGAAGAGGCAGGACAAAGTCATCAAGAAGTCCAGCTCCGTCCTAGGGTCCTGGCTAGATTCACATCTATGCTGGACCATGAGTCTCACCCCCTGCAGGACACTCTGTCCGCTCTGGAGAGCAGCTTCAGTGAGAGACTGATCCACCCTCGCTGTGTGAAGGAAAGGTTTCGCAGGTCTTTCCTTCCTGCTGCTGTCAGACTTTATAACAAACATTGTTAGTCCTGAACACTCGCAATACTGACCTAACCTAATACTGATGTGCAATTCCGTCATATGTGCAATTACTGTTGGAATTCATGTGCAATTACTGTGAAATTCATGTGCAATCTATGTGCTGTCGTGACACATATTCATGTGCAATTACTGTCGTGATCACATGCAATGGTATTTATGTATTTATTCATTTATTTATTTATTTGTCTATGGGAGTTTTTATTTATAGGAGATTTTCTACTGAAAGTGTTTTTCAGACTTCCTATAAGTGATCTGTTCTTCTGTATCTACCACTGTATCTTCCTGCGTTGCGCCAATGAAATTTTCCCATGTGGGACAATAAAGCATTATCTTATCCTATACATCAACTGTCTATATTGCTTACAGTTTTTAAACCATCAGATGCTTCTTTACAAACTCTAACAAAATGTGCCGCTCTATTTCCTTATTATTGTCCTGTAGTAAGGAAGGATTAGTGAAGCTGAAAAATACACAGAATTACTTCTTATGGCAACGTTTAGAAAAAAGATCTGCTACAGACCTAACGTTAATGTTTCAAGCCTTATTTGAGATGTGGGGGCTCAGTCAAACCCATCATAAACATTTTGAATGATTCAAATCAATATCCTGTAGTCTGTGGCCCTCTGTTCTGTAAATGTTTAAAAACCTGGTCTATCTTAGAATATGAGTTTTCCAATTACAACAAAACCTGAATAACAGGTCAAAGGTCAAAGGACAGGGGGTACCAGCCACTCATACACACACAGTGCAGTTAAGCCCAATTTGACTGCAACTGGTTTACTTTCCATCGCTTCATCCAATTTTAACATGATAATTTGAAACAAAAGCCTCTGACAGGATGAACTGCAGTGGGACATTGACTGGTTCATTTTAGGCCCACAGACTACGAGGCGGCTGCTGCTGCTGCTGCTGCTGCTGCTGCTGCTTATATTTATATGACTAATGCTGCCTTTTTGAGTTTATACATTAAACAGTATCTAATTTAAATCAGTATGTGTAGCTAAATTATGTCTAAGCTGATTAAGTAAATTCAAGATGAAGTTAAGCATTGTCTTTAACTCCTATGGATTGATTCTGCTTCATAACACAGTGTGTTTTCTCAGCGGCGACAGTGGTGAATGTAGCCAATGAGGTGAACGGTTGCTTTGAAGCAGACGTCCAGATTAGGACTGAGCCAATAGGAGAACGTGATATGTAGGTGCCCAAACACAGATTAGAGTTAATCTGTGGCAGTGTGAGGACAAACACCCAGCCATTTTCATTTAAAAACATGAATTCTTCCTGTCTGAAGCTCAATCGTAACAATCAAACATAATGTACCAATAAGTAGACTAAAGCCGATTTTAGAATAAGATTATCAGTAATTAATGGTATTTTTTTAAATGGAGTATGAATCAGAAAAGAAACCATTACAAACCACTTAGCCTTAAATTCAAATTTAATTCAGATTTTATCATTTTATTTTTAAAATGTAATTCAAGCAAAAATCTGTCTTGTATTTCAACAAGAGTGAGGATCCTGATGCTTCAGGCACAATGTTATGTAATACCAGTGTGATACTAGCTCTGTATCATAAACGTAATCCTTGTGGGGGAAGGGTTCATTTTCAGTCTTGGTGGTACTTTTAGAAATCTACACAAACACAGAGCCAAAGTGCACTCATGGCACACCACCATCTGCAGGTGGAATTATGAGCAAAAATGAATATGATCTGCACCAAATTATATATCTTGTTTATTCAGTGTGAATCAGCACTATGCAAAAAAACACAACTTTGTGTGTTGTATACATCACATACTTCACAACATCACTTTTAATTTGACGTATGATTAATTAACCAATACTAAAAAGGTGGCTTTACACTTGTAAACCAAAGAGCTCTCCGTGGTGCTGAAAATATTCTTGTCTCTTGTTACTCTGATAATAGAGCCGTGCACGTGTGAATTTTTGCCACGTTTATGTTACAAATCTTCTTACATTGAATCTGTTTGGTCTTACTTTGAAAATGAAAAAGCTTCTACTTATTGAGGTGCTATTTTAGCACTTCGATCATACTCTCTAAGAGCTGACAGGGGAGAATTCTCTGGGGATTTGTAAATCTGCTTTGTGATAATTAAACTCTAGGGATAAAGTAATACAATTAAAAGCACAGAGTAGAGCCATGTATTTAGTAGTTGATACAAAATAAAACAACCATCCTGAACAATATTTGTATTTAGTATAAATATATTGAGTAATAATGGTAGAAGACAAATATTGTATGTGTGTTTCCATTGTGTAAAACATCGTAAATAAAGAAAGGCTGCAGAATGCATGTTCACAATGACAAACACATCGGAATACTCTGTAAACAGCTCTAAGGACGAGGGCCAAAGCTAGGTGACCACTTACACAAGGCCAGGAATAATACAGGAAGTATTTTAATGATAATTGTGTCCTTATCCCATTCAATGCTGACAGTTGTTACTGATCCTATGCTCGTAGTAGATGTACAGCTGCTCCTGCTTTCTGTGCATTGAACCTTTCTAGCATGTGTTGTCTCACATGTTTAAACATTGGGAGTATCTAACTTGTTATCTGTTGACACAGGGATTAGTTCTCTTGGCCATGTGGCAAACTAGTTTTTTGTATGTAATGTAAGAATGTAAGAAACACATTTTGCTGCATCAGTACTAGAGTGATGAATCCTTGCACTGCGAGGCTATTGGTGCATCATTATGTCCAGTGCACTGAACATGCTTGTCTTTATTTTTGCACACATCTTGTGCAGTGGAGGGGGAGGTTATTGAGCAGAATGAGCACTGGCATAAAGCCACACTCTGACCTTGTCAATGCAGGCAATACTGCTGAATCACAGAGTTTGGCATGGATATTTTGAAACGGTCCTAAATAAAAGCTCTTTTTTATGTTATGGCCTTGTTTGTAGTTGCAGGTTCCTAAGCTTCACCTCAGTCTAAGTCCTGGTGGACAGATGGATGCGGCTCAGAGCTCAGGTGCCTCTATCTCCCTTCATAACAAGGTCACACTGCAGTAGTGATCACTATTGCTCCCATTGATATATATGTTTATTTATTCTATCAAACTAATGCAGTAGAGCAGTAATGGTTTACAGTTTGGTTTATACAGTATACAAAATAAAGTTTATAGACAAGCCATTTTATGCCATCAAAACTACAGTAGTCAGTAGTGGTAGTGTTTGATTATGCAGATGTAAAGAGTCAACTTGTCTACAAACCTATAGTTTGTATTGTTTTTCCAATTAATTACCAGGAACTCTTGGGATTGAGTAGGCCAAAACTAGTTCGTACAATTTGAGTGCATTTCTCTGAAGGAAAAAGGTGACCCAGCATAAATATTGCAAACAGATCAGCTGCTGTTTAACAGTGATTATGCTGTGAGGGCCTCATAGTCAAAGGTTTAGGCTTCTGGGTTTAATAGTTCGTGGTTTAAGGCTGCTAAATGAAAGCTCCGCAGCTGCTTCCTGTTGTGATGAAGGAAACCTAAAGCTACTTACTTCCCCACGAAGTTCTCCAGAACCGAGCTCTTCCCGGCGCTTTGACCACCGACCACCGCGATCTGCGGCAGATCCAGAACCGCATTTTGGCCGATGGACGAAAAGGCATCCTGCAGGCGGTTCACTAAAGGAATCAGGTCCTCCATGCCCCGGTTCCCCATTTTCGATCAGAGCTATCGGCTTGTGATTTCCTTGAAAAATCAGTGTGGGTCGAACATTTATGATCCGCCCGCACAAAACCTAAGGACCACAGCGCTAATGACCGTGGCGGATGATCAGTTTGTGGGTGTCCTCTTCATTTATAGTCCTCCACGGTGTTCCCTCTCCTCTAGCACCAGGGACCTGGAGAGGAGGATGAGGAAGATGAGCTGGAGCTCCTCGCCTAGGAAATGGATCCATGCAGTTGCACCAACATACCGCGCGGTGGCAAACTTATTCTGTCAACAAAGCGCGTGTAAAATGTGCACATTTCATAATTTAATGAATTAATATGTATGCTTTTTCCAATAATTTTCCAGTTTTTACTGAATAGGGATAGATTGTTGAGCAAAACAAAACAGCATGTGTGCATGTCCACTGGGGATAGGTTTTTAGCATGAACGCTAGAGGGCGCCATGTGATGCGAGTCCTCAAACGTCGTATTGTATTTTCTGCTGAGTTGCAGCACGGCACCGGTGAAGAATACGAGCTAGTTTTCATCAAACTGGGATCCAACGATGTCATTTTACATTTAGTCAGAGCTGGCAGTGTGATTGGTAGGTGTTATGAGCCTCGAGACTCCAGGACAAAATAACAATTTCACAAGTGAATCGAGCTAGGCCTGCACGGTGTGATGTTAAGCTAGCAGTGGCTAAGAAGCTAACATTTGTTTGTAGCAAGTGTAGCTTAGTCGACGGTCATTTCTAGCTTTATTTCCCATGATTGACTGTAAAAAATAAAAATACGCAATCGCTCATGTTTAAAATAAAGTTGTGTTACACGTAGCAGTAAAATATGACCGCCACCGAGACAGAATATGTTAAAACGGCCTGTTGTCAGCAGGTGCACATGACTGACCCGGAGTAGTTTCATGTTGTCTGACAATAATGTTTTTCTTCCTAGACAACTTTAACGGTCTGAAACGATTGTGTACTGAGCGGCAGCGGTTCTGAAAGGCGAGCGTGATGTTTAACCCGCACATGCATCACCAACAACAGCAGCAGCAGTTTCACCAGCATCTGAGGCAACTTCAGCAGCTTTTCCAACAGCAGCCTCCGCCTCCGCCACCCCAGCCCTCTGCGGGCCGCCATGTGCCCCATCCACACCAGGCGCACCAGGCTCACCAGGCGCACCAGGCTCACCAGGCGCACCAGGCTCACCAGGCGCACCAGGCTCACCAGGCGCACCAGGCTCACCAGGCTCACCAGGCGCACCAGGCTCACCAGGCGCACCAGGCTCACCAGGCGCACCAGGCTCACCAGGCGCACCAGGCACACCAGGCACACCAGGCACCGAGGTAAGAGAAGCACTGCATCCACACCAGACACGAGAGCAGCGCCGCATCCACCCCAGACACGAGAGCAGCACCAGACACGAGAGCAGCACCAGACACGAGAGCAGCACCAGACACGAGAGCAGCACCAGACACGAGAGCAGCACCAGACACGAGAGCAGCGCCGCATCCACCCCAGACACGAGAGCAGCACCAGACACGAGAGCAGCACCAGACACGAGAGCAGCAGCAGACACGAGAGCAGCAGCAGACCCGAGAGCAGCAGCAGACCCGAGAGCAGCAGCAGACCCGAGAGCAGCAGCAGACCCGAGAGCAGCAGCAGACCCGAGAGCAGCAGCAGACACGAGAGCAGCAGCAGACACGAGAGCAGCAGCAGACACGAGAGCAGCAGCGCCGCATCCACACCAGACACGAGAGCAGCAGCAGACACGAGAGCAGCAGCAGACACGAGAGCAGCAGCAGACACGAGAGCAGCAGCAGACCCGAGAGCAGCAGCAGACCCGAGAGCAGCAGCAGACCCGAGAGCAGCAGCAGACCCGAGAGCAGCAGCAGACCCGAGAGCAGCAGCAGACCCGAGAGCAGCAGCAGACCCGAGAGCAGCAGCAGACCCGAGAGCAGCAGCAGACCCGAGAGCAGCAGCAGACCCGAGAGCAGCAGCAGACCCGAGAGCAGCAGCAGACACGAGAGCAGCAGCAGACACGAGAGCAGCAGCAGACACGAGAGCAGCAGCAGACACGAGAGCAGCAGCAGACACGAGAGCAGCAGCAGACACGAGAGCAGCAGCGCCGCATCCACACCAGACACGAGAGCAGCAGCAGACACGAGAGCAGCAGCAGACACGAGAGCAGCAGCAGACACGAGAGCAGCAGCAGACACGAGAGCAGCAGCAGACACGAGAGCAGCAGCAGACACGAGAGCAGCAGCAGACACGAGAGCAGCAGCGCCGCATCCACACCAGACACGAGAGCAGCAGCAGACACGAGAGCAGCAGCAGACACGAGAGCAGCAGCAGACACGAGAGCAGCAGCAGACACGAGAGCAGCAGCAGACACGAGAGCAGCAGCAGACACGAGAGCAGCAGCAGACACGAGAGCAGCAGCGCCGCATCCACACCAGACACGAGAGCAGCAGCAGACACGAGAGCAGCAGCAGACACGAGAGCAGCAGCAGACACGAGAGCAGCAGCAGACACGAGAGCAGCAGCAGACACGAGAGCAGCAGCAGACACGAGAGCAGCAGCAGACACGAGAGCAGCAGCAGACACGAGAGCAGCAGCAGACACGAGAGCAGCAGCAGACACGAGAGCAGCAGCAGACACGAGAGCAGCAGCAGACCCGAGAGCAGCAGCAGACACGAGAGCAGCAGCAGACACGAGAGCAGCAGCAGACACGAGAGCAGCAGCAGACACGAGAGCAGCAGCAGACCCGAGAGCAGCAGCAGACCCGAGAGCAGCAGCAGACACGAGAGCAGCAGCAGACCCGAGAGCAGCAGCAGACCCGAGAGCAGCAGCAGACCCGAGAGCAGCAGCAGACACGAGAGCAGCAGCAGACCCGAGAGCAGCAGCAGACCCGAGAGCAGCAGCAGACACGAGAGCAGAACTGCATCCACACCAGACATCGCGATAAGGGCGCACTTGCCTTTGAGATGGTGGTTTTACAACTTAATTACGTGACAAACATTGTGTTTGTTTGGACATTGCCTCTAGGTTTGTGCATAACAGAAACCCTTTGTGAAGCATTCATCATTGTCATCCAGTTAATTAGAAAACTGTTCTTGTTACACCAAAAAACGCTGTTACATTTCCAAGTCTAAAATGCAAGGGAATCTCTTGTTTTTTAATGCTTCTGGCTGTGTTGAAAAAAAGTGTACAACAACTTAGTATTTATTTATTTCCAATTATTTTTTATTGCTTTTTTGGTTATTGTTGACCTCAAAATCTTGATATTGACTAATGCTCTCAGCCATATCAGTTTAGATTGCATCCAATAAAGTGCTATATCTATCAATGTCAGTTTGTTTTCAATCTCTCAGCCATTTGTACTGCCTGATTTTAAAATTTAAAAAAAAAGTCACCAGAGGGCTAAAAAAGCCATTTCATAGGACCGCCCTTAGTTTGTATCTTGGCACACATTCACTTCACGTCTTCCCATGGTTTTGCCAGTTGGTTTCAATACATTGTTGCAGCTGAAAGACAATCATGCAACAATTATTCACTTGGGGGCTTGTACCTATCTGCGTATTTGAATCAAAGTTGCAACTTTTTTTGGCTGGGCAATGTATTAAGAATGACACTTCTTCAAACTATGTTGTTTACTAAAACAAGTCGTGCACACACATTTTAAATCATTTCATATTCAATTCTGTTTTCTGTCCAGAGCTCTTCCTGTGCCTCCTCCAGCAGCCCCCTCTTCCAGGATGGTCAATTTATGCCAGACCACTCAGACTACGATCATTGCCCCCAATCCCATGCTTCAGGGGGCCCTCCTGATGCAGCAGATGCAGGGTGTGTTGTATTCAGCTTTAATATATCGGTACACATGTGTTTGTCACTACGGTAATCATTGTGTTGCCTTCATTCTTTAGGTAATATGCGAGGATATAGAATGGGTGGACAACAGTTCCGTCAGTTCTTCGCTGCTGGAGCACGTTCTTCTCTGCTTGGGCCAGTCCCCATGGGTGTGGGCATCAAGTCTCCCATGATGGGATTTCCACCTGCAAGACCAGTCTATCCTCCTCATGTTCGGTACTATAACAATAACAATAACAGCAGTGTTCCCGGATCCTCCTCTGCCACCTCAAGTACCACGGTAATTATAACGGGAACATGTTAACTGTAAAACTCAATAGATTAAAGTATTAAGCAAATATAGTCATTATTTTTAATGAACCTTGTATGTAGGATGCTGTTGCTCGTCCGTCGGAGCGCAAGAGGGACATTGAGCAGGTTAATCCAGAGCTTAATGAAGAGCAACCGGGACCTAGCACTGCTACTGAAGCCAGTAACGATGGTAAAGCAGTTTCACTCATGTTTAGTTTCTATTATATGTATGACTTATACAAGTTGAATTTCTAATATGTTGTGTTTGTTTCATAGGCAATATTGTAAAACCTGATGATGTTGATGGATGCTGTACAATATCTGAGGAGCAACTTGAAGAACCTGTAAAAAAGAAGCAGAAAACACGTGGGTATGTATACGTGATTATTATTTCTTTACTTTACACAAACTGACTGATGTTTACAGGCGTTTACAAGTTATAGCTCAAAACGGAAAGTGGAAAACATTTAAAACAAAATATAAGATTGTAAAACATCTTTTGTCTGTCTATGAAAAATACTCTAAAACCTGTGTTTTTAAGTTGCATTTTAAAATGAAACCTATCCTAAACTCCCTAAATTTTACTTCCTGTTTTTATGACATGATGTAATATTTTTGTTGTGATTTTCAAAACATGCTTTTTTTAGGTCTGAGTTGATCACAGAGCAGCCTGTTGTCTCTGTAGCTGAGGCTGATTGTGAAATTCTCTCTTCAGACAGTGAGACTCAACCTGAAGGTGAACGCTCTTAAACTGAATTCAGATCCTTAACATTTTTAATTCTTCAGAAGCCTTTATTGATTGTGATTTTCTAAAAGAGATTGGTTCCATTGTGTGCTCAGAAGTTCATGAATTGGAAAATGAAAGCACAGTAGTAGAGGTGAGCTTTATGTACACTTTATATAGTAGCAAATGGGGTCATGTGTTTGACCATATTTTGACAGTTTCTGAAGGTTCAAGGATCTTTAACTCCTGCTGAAGACCAGCATGTTGATATGCCAATGGTGGAGGCGCCACAGAAAGAAGGCTCTTTACCACCTGCAGAAAGTCAGGAAGAGGGAGAGGATGATGTGGATGATGGAACCAACCAATTTTACTGCTATCTTTGCAGCATCACATGCCATAACCAACACGTAAGAGGGTTGTAAATGTTATCTACTGTATGTGTATTCAAGACTGACATTATTTCTGTCTCTATTGTTTGTCCCTTTAGAACTTTAGAAGTCACATGAATAGCATTTCCCACCAGCAGAGGATGATGGAAATACAACACATGAGCAATGCTTGCCTCGTTTCACTCCTTCCACGATTAAAGGACACTCTTCAGGGAACCAGCCAGGATGGGTCTGTATTACAATATGATAGAACCGTTGGTTTGCTCCATGTTTTTCCCACTGTAGAGCAAAATGTTCTCTTTTATAGTGAGAAAAAAAATGAATTGAAACATTGGTGTGGAACCTGCCAAACACACTTCACCAGCAGCGTCGTAGCGCATCACCAAACAAAGGAGCACAAAGTAAATTCTCTTTCTGTCTGAAGCATTTATATCGTATTCATATTAATTTGACACAACTTTCATCTCTTGTCCAGCTTGCTAGAAAAATGGCGATATCCTCCTGCACAATCTGTAAGAAACACTTCAAATCTTCTCAGATTTTTATACAGCACTTGCAGTCCATTGAACACAGAAAAAAAGTGGAAATGGTATTTTTCTCCTTTATTTTACAATGGCTCTGTTTACACACTTAAGCCTGACGCTTCATGGGTTTGTTATCTTAGAGCCAGGAAAATGAATGCTGTGAAGACGTGACACAAATCCCGGATGGTTTTTTGGTGGAAGAAGGTGCTGAGCTTGAGGATGATGAAAATGTGCATTTAAGCAACGCAGAAGATCAAGAAGACTTGAATAAACAGGTGGGTTTGAAATATTATTTGCACTTTTTAGAGTATCGCTATTGGCTTTGAAGCTCAAGCATAGGCTGATTTGTTTTGTCTGTGCCAACCACCTGACTGAAGGACACAGGCACCTTATAAACCGAGGTTATATTCATTTCATAAAATATGATTTGGTGAAAAATATAAAATGTTTCAAAATGTTTGCCTCATTGTCAGAGCTTATCAACTTTGGAGTCTAAAAACCTGGCTATCAAAACTAACCAAAAACCCATTTTTTTAGGATGAAGGGACTAAAGAAGTGGCCCTGGAGGACATGGATGACAGCATGCAGTATGACCCTGACGTACTCTATGGTTAGTGGAGACCCACATGCCATTTTCCTATGTTTATTATTGAGGTAACTGCTGTGGTTTATATACAGTGAGTCATCCATTTATTTTTGTGTTCACACAGGTGGACGTTTCTTTGTTCCAGTTGCAGGGTTTATCTGCAAACTCTGCAATAAATTTTACCATTTTGAGTCATCAGACCTGAACTTGCACTGCAAATCCTTGGAGCACTTTGAAAATCTAAAGGTGGTTTTTTGCTTCTTTAAATTTGAATTATATTTGGCAGTATTTGTTTTACACCAAATATTTGTTTTGTTTTTAGAGGCACAAAACTGACAAAAGATATGAAGCAAGCAAAAAATATGTTGGTGACGAAGAATCCATCACAGACTGTTCAGATCCCAGCGCAGAACTGAGCTCCAAGCAGTTGTGTGTTTCTGTCTGTGAAGTGAGGATGGAGGATTGTGAGCCAGATGAAGCGCTGCAAGATGTCACTATTTCTACACCAGGCACTAGTGCTGCAGATGAAGCGCTGCAAGATGTCACTATTTCTACACCAGGCACTAGTGCTGCAGATGAAGCTCTTCAAGATGTCACTATTTCTACACCAGGTACTTGTGCTGCAGATGAAGCTCTTCAAGATGTCACTATTTCTACACCAGGTACTTGTGCTGCAGATGAAGCTCTTCAAGATGTCACTATTTCTACACCAGGTACTTGTGCTGCAGATGAAGAACACACTTGTGTGGAGGAGGCAGCCACATCACTGACTGATGGAGATCAGGACAGTGAGACCGTCCCAGCAGTGACCAAAGACTCGGCACCAAGCGTTTCTGATGAAGGAAATGTAGAGGACCAAAAAGTAGTGAATAAGAAAAAAACTTCAAAGGCAACTCCAAGGCGGAGGACAGCGAGAGCCACAAACAGACGCTGAATTAGTCTGGTATAAGTAACACATCTGTTACAGTAGTTAATGCTGTTTTTATGAACTGGATTTACAATGAGTAAAATTGGGAGAAACTTCAAGTAGAATTACTAAGAGAGGACATTATCTTACACCGATTTAAGGCACTGACTTTGGCCAGTTACAAAGCATATTTCAACACAATGTTCTGTTAACATTATTCCATATTCAAAATGTCCTTACATACTTGCCTTTTTGAAAAGGCATGTATAAATCAAGAAACACAGTGAAAAGTGCAGTAGTTTAGTTTGATCTGTAAATCACACTACAGTTGTACCTTATGAAGATATTGAACACACATTTTTAACTGCTGCTTTTTCTGGGAAAGCTGATTTATGACATTGAAAAACAAATAACAATGTTGCAGGCCTGCAACATGAATAAATCATAAGGTACATAATTAAGGGGAAAATGCTTCTTGAAAGTATTTTCATCAAACAGTATGGAAATTTTATTAAATTACTTTAAGAATTCCTACATTTTCTAGAAAAACAGTTGGTTTTATGGTTTAACGTTTGATTTAGGCTTGTTGTATATTTGACTGTCAAAAAATGTATCTCTTGCTGGTGGTGAAGCTAAATGGCACATGGTAAAATCATGCTGAAACACAACTTGTTTATAGAGTTTCAAGTGTTTTCAGCCAAAGTGGAAAAATATTGTAGCAATTGAGTGCAATTTCCTTGAAACTGTCATATTTTAGAGGGCTCCTGATTCCTAAAAAATGTTCTCTTAATTCCTATCTACCGGTACCTATCATATCTACTTTGTGGAAAGCCCCTTGCTGACCTGACCTTCACTCAGTCATGAGACTGTCACGAGTGGTAAAACAGAGGAACTTGTAAGTTTTACAAGGTGACATTTTTATTCTTGGACAATGTTGTACATTTTATGTATTTTTTTTTGCCACTACTGATAACTTTGAGATGAGTGGTAACTTCTACTTTGAGATGAGTGGTAACGTCTACCTTTATGAAATGTATTTTTTTTTCTTCTTTTTGGATTGTTATAGTTTGAGGATTGTTTTAATAAAATTACAATTTCCATAGTTAATTATTTTTACAAGTTATTTATTCAACATAATCATCATAACTTTTTTGTAATTACACACGCATTAACAAACACAATGGCATGCTTTACATTTTTTTGCATGCTTTCTGAACATGTATATAGTGGAATGTGCATTACAGCATAAGAAATAACTTACTTTGCCTCAACAGAACAGTATTTGTACAGTATGCACCGGCATAATATATAAACGTGGTCAAACGCAGTATTTGGAGGTGGGGGAGTCGGACGTAATTCCACTGTTAAAAGGACCATTGGGGAAAGTTAATCTAATCATTGTCAGTAGTCTGGGGTCCACTGGTCTCATCGCTGCCCTCGTGCCCGGGGGAAGGGCCGCTCGGGTCGGGCTGAGTGGATCCATTGAGCTGGGCCCTGAACTCCAGTCGCGCCTGTCTGTTGGACTCCAGCAGTTCGTGTAATTTGCCATTCAGTGCATCGTTTTTCTCCTCCAGGTCATCAAGATAAGAGTTGATTTGATCCAGCATGGAATTGACAGCATTGTACTCTGGAGAAAACAAACATCACACATTATCAATACAAAGTAGATCGTTTCATGCGTGACAAGGTCAAAGTTTACCTTCATCATCATAGTCATCTTCGTCGTCGATGATGCCTTCCTCTGCAGACATGTTGGGGTCTCCATTCGGACCACCCGACATTCTTGGACAGTATTTGTTTGATGTATATTTGAGAATATTTAGGGCTGAAAAGAAAGGCAAATCTAGCTTTAGATAAACTTGTTATCAAAACTACGATTTCCAAAGACGCATCTTCATTGTTATAGCCACATGTCCCGTCACTACCTTATTTCTTTTCTGAAATGTTAAAATGCGTTCTTTTGTTATTGAACCCGATTAGCGTTCTTCTTCCTCCTTTATGCTTTACGGAAGATTCCCCTCCTCCTTCATGCTTTACGGCAGAGTCCTCCCCTCCTTCATGCTTTACGGCAGCTGGCAGTAAGGTAAATATAGCTAGAAAACTCATGGATCTATTATGAGAAAACTGGGTATACCATTCCAGTGGCGATTGCAGCAGCCATCTTGTAACTGTTGGAGGGGCAACATTCAAGTTGTGTCCTTCACTTCCTTCACAAGTTACTCATCAGCACAGGCTTAACTACCTGCTGTCTGACTCAAAAGTCAGGATCTGTTTTCGCGAATTAGGAAAGTCAATATCTATTCACCTAAATCATACGTTACTGTTCCATAATTAATGCAGAATTACAGTGTATTTGCAGCATAGATACTACACTAAATTGGTCTTAGCCAAAAAGGCAAGTAGGGCGATATGTAAACTGAATTTTAACCAAAAAAAGCATGTATTTCCAAGCAAATGTACTATCATTATTCAATGGCTGGGTTTAAGTGTCTTGTCATTAACTTATCAGGCTAAACCTTTGTGAAATTGTTTGTATAATCAGTCTTAGTATTTACTATGTTTATTTTTATTTAGTTAACCAATGTATTCATGCATTATTATTTATTTATGTTTTAGGCCCGAGCACTACAAGCTGGGGAGAGGCCTATTGTCATGGATCTACTATTCTGCAGACCCTGAAATGAGACACAGCAATGGAGCAATGGAGACCGGGGAAAGATGGCGTTTGACTGGTGCAGTTGCCATATTTCAACAGTAGGTGGCGCGCTATTATTATTCTCCATCTACATGTCACGAACCCACGTGTGTTTGGATTTCCTGAATGAGATTTTGGTTAGCCACAAACATCCAAAGCTCTGTTTTGGCGCAGGTTTAACTAGTCATGGATGAATTATCGGCTGAACTCAAAACCTTTCTTCGAATCCATCCGTGCTTTGAACTTACGGAGGAGAAAAAGGTTCGTGAAACGACATTCAGGCCGTAAACCGCATGCGAGTCGTAAAACAGCGTTGCTAAATGTTGCTAATCTCTCAAGTCGTTTGCTAAAAAAAAACCACACGTGTCATAAATATCACAGTCTTGTTGACGTGTGTTTTTTGTCATTTCAGGTCAAATGCACACTGAACGGACACGAGTTTCCGTGCAGTGTGACAGAGCTACAAAGATTTACCCAGGCAAAGAAGTTCAAAACATTGTCTGCCGCTGCGGAGTTCAACTACAGCCAGTATGAGCCACACGTTGTACCGAGCTCCAAGCAGCCGTAAGCCTGTGCTTCTAATGCGTTATATCAAAGACTGACTTATACAAAATCATAGTGTAAAAGTCATACGTCTTAGCTGAGATTGATTACAGATCTATGCCATGTGTTCATTATGTAAACAGTGACCAAGTGAGAGGCAGCGTGTCCTCTACTTACTTATGACTTTAGTGCTTATGTTGTGTTAAATATGTATCATAGTTTATATATGTATCAGTCAAGTGGCAGTTTGTGAAAATTAGAAAAAGTTAAGTAGAGCGGAGTTCAATTGTCAATTGTGGCTCTACAAATGTGTCATATCCATCTCAAAGTCCTTTCAGCTGACAGTCACATCATCCGAGTTGAATAATGGCACCACTTTCTGAGGCTATTGTGGGAAAATAAAACAACAATTTTCTTTATTTATGTTGATGCATTTAATGTCAAGTTTTTTTTTTAATGTGGATATGCCTTGTAATTACAGAGATATCAACCATAATCCATGTAAACAAGTGGCCCTTGTTTTCAATATGGTTGCTGGGTAACAGCAAACTGGGGGGAAAATATGCAGAAAATGTAGTAAAATCTTAAATATAATCATGCTCTCTACGTTGTAGTCAAATGTGTAGTAGAACCTGCCGGATGCACTTTAAGGCTACAACTAATGATTATTTTAGTAGTCGACGAGTCAAACGATTATGCCTATTGTACATTGAGACTTTTCAAATACATACAATACACATACAACTAGTCTTATTGATTTAAAAATCCAAAACGTTTTGACATTTTTATTTAATAATTCCGCTGTCTTTTTTACGATGATTAAAATACCACTACAATTATTTTTCATTGTCAACTAGTCATGATTAATTGTTGCAACTTACTTCCATTTCACATAACTCGTCAGCTTTGGTCTTTAATGATCACTCAACATAAGTCATAAACACTGAATTTTACTGCTTAGCTCTGTGTTGTTTGTAACACTGATACAAACTGTAATGTTGTTTCTTGCTTGTTTTTCAGTAACCAGCTCTTCTGTAAGCTGACTTTGAGGCACCTAAACAGACAGCCAAATCATGTTATGAGACACGTCAGTGGCAAACGTTTCAAGAAGGCTCTTGCTATTTGTGAGTGGCTTGTTTAGAAGCTTTGTCATTGATAAATCAAATGAGGCCTCTTGATAACAACATCTAAAATGGAGTTCCTGTCTTAACCTGTGATGGCTTTGTTCTTATAGATGAGGAGTGCCAGAAACAAGGAATTCAATTTGTTCCTGCCAGACTGAAACAGAAAAGACCAAAAGTCTTTGAAGATAACGATAGACATGGAAACCCTTCAAAACGTGGAAATGGCCAGTGGGAACCTTCCTCCAGTGAAGGAGAGCACTCAGACTCTGAGGACAGCTTGAGTGACCTTTATCCATGTGAGTATTTTGGCACACAACAATGTTTGAGGAATCTGGCTGCAGACTTCCAGATGACCAGCAGGATGCCCCTCACGTGACTCCACCCACACTTTCCTAATAGTAAACAAACAGTGGTCAAATGTTGGTGATTTCCTGGAGGTTTTTTTTAATTTAACGTTACAAAAGTAAATAGTCCAAATTCTGTTACTTTGGCATTACAACAACACATCAACAAACTATACCTAATATACTATATTTACACAGTTGTACATGTTGACAGTTAAATATCGCTCTTATGTTTGTGAAAACATGTTTCAAACTACTAATTACTAAATGCAGGTAGACTAGCAGAGAACATGATGGAGCTTGTTTATTTCAGATAAGTAAATTATTTAGTAATAATCTTTTTAATAGAGCACAGACTAAGGCACCAACTGATACAAATGTTAATTACCGTAAAATTGTTTAGACTTTCTGCAAAGTAAACAAATGGACAATAGTCAGGGACATGTCAGTGGAGGTGCATCCTGGTGAAGGTCAGAGATTTGCAGCCAGACTCATGTTTTCTGTTCTTCAGCTAAATCTTGTTTCTCCACAGCTTCTATGTTTACATTAAAAACTTCTGCTGAACCAAACGATGGGGAATGTGCTGAGGAAGATGATTTTATGACGGATGAAGATGAGCAAATAGAATTGGAGAAGCCAGTGGTTTCAAAACGTAAAAAGGTTAGTATAACTTTCAAAATACAAAGATAATTATAACAAATGTATTCTGCTTTAATCTGAGTGAATTTATATTGTATTTTACAGGCTCAGAATTCAGGTTTTCAGAAGAAATTCAGGAATAACAACTGGAAAGCGCCTCATTCTAAGAAACAGAAAAAAATGCCACATGTAAAATAATGCACACATTAGTACAATAAATGTTATATTAAAAAGGAGAGAAAAGAAACATTCTTGAAACATTCATTTGTGCACCTGAATATGTAAGCACTTTCTGTAGTCTTACTACAATGTTCTGAAAGTTACACCCCACAACACCCTACTGAGTGGTGTGGTAGTATCTGGTACTGTTGGCAGAAAGTGCATGCGCTCAATTGGAAGTCACCAAAAGGAGTTTCCCCCACATGTGGCATGGTGCTCCTTTAGAAATAGGGTGAGGAGTTCTGAATAGAGCTGCTTCTCCTCCACATTGAGAAGTCCGGTAAGTTCTATGCCTACAGGAAAAAAATGTTGTAAACTACATCAGCTGCTGTCGTTGCTCCACTATTTCATATGCTGAATGTATGCAGCTCTAAAAGCGGTTTATTTCAGGAGCAAATTTCATGTCATTTAAATCTCACTGTGTTTTCTATGTAACTTGGGTAATTGAGGCTCCACCACTTGCTTGGCTTAATGGAGATCTTATGGCTTTAAACTTCATCTTCATGGACATAATAGAGGTCAGATCTGTGGTGAGGCGATTCTACTCAAAGTAAGAACGTATCTGTCAAGATCGTTTTGAGCAATTAAAAAATATGTATTTGCCTGAACGTAAGATGGCCTTAATGCTATACTGTGGAACATTGTAAAGTGTTCTGAGAAGGCAGGAGCCCCCAGCAGAATGTGTACCTTTTTTATTGTTGGAATGTTACTTCTAATGAAATTCTCAATTCGAATATCGGATTTACCTCCATGTATGTTTATTCAGTAGTGTAAAAAAGTAACTTTTCGACCAATTACATTTTTCCTTTGACGGCCTTTTGGGGTCATGAGTGGCAGGCCTAGATGTATTCATGGCTTTCCGCTTCCTGTTTATAGCTCATGTTTTAGAGTACTTTTTGAGGAATATATCGTTCCAAAGAGGCCTAAATTTCGTTTTGAATTGTCATTTGCTGGGGCCATTGTGCCACATTTTCACCACCCAGAAACCCATAGACGGGCAGTAGGCACATACATGATTCACAAATATAACTCCTGGTGAAAAATAACCATCTCCTGATACAAACTAACGCGATCAGCGAGGGCACGGGGATGCTTCGGCCCACGAGCGGATCGGCATACGTGGCAGGCAGTGGTTGCTGTCCCGCTGGGGGGGCTTTCGTCAAATCGCGGGGCATTGTGGGGCGGAGGCGGCCTTTCACGCTGCTCTGATCGGGAAATCTTCAAGTAAATAACGCTTTACGGGGAGTGAACCGTGTGCTGCTTTACGTGGGATTAAACGACACGCGAAAACTGTGTTGCACCCGAGCCGTGTCCATCGCAGGTTTCCATATTCCAGAACTATGGGACAAGAGGACCTAATGAACACCGCCGAAGACGTGGCAGACCAGGTAACTTCGTGTTAGCATACAGTTGTTAGCGCTAGCGGCTGTTAGCATGTAGCCGCTAACTTGAATCGACATCTGTCATGTTGACGTGTTGCAGTTGTCCAGGTTTCACTTCGTGTTTCAGAAAGCCGAATGTGCTGGATGTTTCCGACCTTTATCCAGGCAACTTGGGAGTTTAGTTATTTCGATGGTGCGTGACAATATGTAGCCAGAACTTGCCAAGTAACGTTAGGCATTTATATACAGGTTGTTTTCCCATGGCAAAACAAGCCAACGCGTTAACATTGTACAGTGGGAGCAGTTTAGATAAGTTAATTATTAATATGCATGTATATTCAGATGCTAGTCGCCGTAGCCATTCAGTTTATATTTAATTCTATCCAGACGGAGCCAGTCTGCAGTTGTGAAATCACACCTCTGCCTCTTAATTGTGGGTCATTATGACAAATAACGTTACTCTGCCGCTTTAGGGATTAGTAACTGGGAGAGGTATTGGTTTTTACCACACAGTATCCTTGAGAAATCGGTTTCCTAATTCCCTTGGTATTTACTCCTGCTGTATGTTACATGTTGTGCTCACTAAAGTTGATTAACACACCAATATCCGACACTCCTGGACTTTCTCTCTCTTCACATTTGCAGTTTGGATGACGAGGAAGCTTCCATATAAAATACTTCCTTATTCTAATTATCTCACGCTAGTTTGATCACGTTCTCGAGTGACATTTCCGGTGCAGTTTTACGCAATTGCATTCGTGTTATCAATCAAAAAGCGTTGTTTAAACATGCAAAATTCAAACATGTATTGGTTTTAAAAAGTTTCTCAGCAGTCAGTCTATTTCTAGGTTGTTGCTGTAACTTCACCCTGGAGTGGGATTGGCCTGAACTCCTCTCATTCATGCTCTGCAGCAGTTTAGTTGGAGTTGGGAGACCCTGATTGGCTGCTGGTCTGACTGCTGATGTGGACTGCCAAAGGGGCGGGGAAAGGGGCGGGGAAAGGCTGGACTCCCTGCAACAAACTATACTAAGGAACACACTGTGACACAAGTGATATTGGTTTAAAAGTGTGTTTCTAGCAACCTAATGCCAAGTGATCTACATTTTCTCTGAAATAAAACATGTTCAAATAATGGAGTTTCTACCAAAACATTGATATTGTGATTTTCTTGGAGACCGAGAACAATTTCGATTTTAACACAATATAATTTGAGCTGGGATATATCATGAAAAATGCCGATGGAAACTAGCTATAATCCTGTGCAGAACATCTGTATATTGTCCTTTCAAATAGAGGCTAAACTAACTAAAAGGGAAGGAAGACGGAGATCATTGCTAATTGCTACAGCATTAGCTTAGAGTGGCTCTGCAGAGGCTAATAATAATAAAGTAATTATAAAAGCTTTAAGGTGGAGGAGAACTAGTAGCGGTAGTAGCTTGAAACAAATATCAGAATTTTTAAAAAGTGACCATCACTCACCAATTCAATTAAACATTCATGACATTGTAATTCAAATCATTTTAGTATTAAGTTGATGTCTTAATAAACGCATAATAAAACTTTTATATTATAGGAATAACATTTTTCTCCAGCTCAAATTATTTGATTTTCTATTGGATACAATAATAGTCGGTAATGGCCATTGCATTGCAAGATCACAAACATACTACTGTTTGTCGGGCTGTTGTCCTACAGTCATTGATTAGATTTAGTTGATTAGTCGGTCGATTGTGTCTTTGTTTTTATTACGATTTATAAGGATTTATTGGCACAATTGCAGAAGTATGATGTGCGTTAGCGGGAATTTTGGGAGTGACTGGTCTGCTTAATCTACCCTTTTAATTTATTAAGATGTTTACTTGTTCTTATCTGTGTACAAAGATGTTTTTGCACAAGATCTTAACATATTTCAAAGCTTTTTCCATGGTCACACCCCCTTTAGTCGATTCATCGATGCACAGGTGGAAATGTCTAGTCGACCAATCATTTCTACAACACTACTGTTTATTAATGTTCTCCATTTCATGTTTGGTTCTTTCCATCCACAGTTCCTTCGGGTCACAAAGCAGTACCTTCCACATGTGGCTCGTCTTTGTCTAATCAGCACCTTTCTTGAAGATGGCATCCGCATGTGGTTCCAGTGGAACGAGCAGAGAGATTACATCGAGGCGACCTGGAGCTGTGGCTATTTCCTGGCAACGTGTTTTGTTCTGCTTAACCTTGTAGGACAGCTCGGTGAGTTGGGTTGTTTTCACACGTTAGTGCGCTCTGTAGAGTGGCCTCAGAGCACTCCAGATTTAGTTCTGTGTACTTCACTTTTGGTTAGATCCTGTTGACATGTGGCGCTCCTCAGATAAGTGCTCACCGTCGCACTTTATTTCCATGACAACAGGTTTCACATGGACAAAGCAGAGTGAACGTGCACATGCTCACTTCCCCCGGTTCTGTACGCGCTTTTCTTTTAGTAAATGCACAGTGAGAGTGATGTGCGATGTTGGAGCAGAGACAAAGCTATCTGAGCGTCTCAGAGGCTTTACCTGCTGCGCATTGATATAAAGTTCATTCAACTTGCCTCGTCAGATTCATGCAAATACAAGTGCATCTTTGATCAAATTCCAAGCGCTTTTACGCTCACAGTTGACTGTGTGGTGACGTTAAGGACGGCCCGGGGTCCACACGCTCCACAACCGAATGTGAAAGAAGTCGCTCTGAGACTGCTAAAAATAGGTGGTCTCAAAGCAACTTCGCCGTTTACTGCGGCTGCCACATTCATACTGGAACAGTCACACAGTTCCCCGGGCAGGTACTCTTTTACGTCGACCTAACCGTGTGAAAATGACCTTGGAGCAAATAGTTGTTTTGATTTTATTTCACTGTTGCAAAAAAAGTGCGTCTGTACCTATTGTTTCACTTTCGATAACAAACACTATTTACAAAGATGTTTAGTGAATGTGTAGGTTTTCCACAATATCTTACAGCTGTGCTCCCTTCCTTCTTTAGCAATACTCCAGCTCCTTTAACTGATGATATGGGAAACATTTTAAGCTTTTTGATCGTCGAACAATTTGAAGCAGGCTAAATATTGCATTAATTTCAACCTGAAAGAACCTGAAGACCACGCCCAGAAAACTCAAGAACAAAATAACATAAAAGGCAGTGCAGCAGTCAACTAAACCTTTGTATTCTTAAATGAATATTTAAGCTGTCAGATAAATGTGTTCCTTCACAAGAGAGTACTAGTAGTAATAATTGGTTGTTTTTAGTAAATACATTCAGGATGGCCCGATCAAGCTTTACCTGGGTCAAAATCTGTTTAAAAAAATAATTAATTCTTCATTAGATCACAATGATGAATTAATTAAAGGTTGAATAGACGATTTTTTTTGGCCCAAATCTGAGTCTTATTTCCTCGCGGCATGGATCTATCATAATATAGTTCCCTCAGTGTACGGGGCAAAATGAAGATGGAGAGACTGTTCGAGCTGTCTCAGAAGAAGACGGAAATCTACGGGAGACGAGAGATGTGATGCGATCCGTCACGCTAATAAACAAACGCACGTGACTGTTGTATCAGTCCGCACGGGGGAGTGGCATGCGCACTTCGCCTGCGTTCTCAAATCACCGGAAAATCGTCCATTGCGCCTTTAATTTAAAAAATCACCTGATTAATCAGATGACATAACAATTGTCATTTGCTGCCCTAGACTGAAATATATACTTTCAGACACTGTAAGACTGCTGTACATTGCTTCAGTGATTATGGTGACTGTCAGGAGGCCTCACCTCTACAGACATGTGATTGTTTAATTGTTTAAATTATGTGCAAATTATCTCAAACATCTTCTCATTTAACTATGATTTTAACTAGTTTATTTTCTGTGCGGCTTAACATTTATATAGCAATAAGATGGTCTTGTTATAAATAACCAATTGTTCCCTTTTCTTGCAGGTGGCTGTGTCCTTATCCTCAGTAGAAATTTTGTACAATATGCCTGTTTTGGACTATTTGGGATCATTGCGTTACAGGTGAATATAAAGTCTTATTTTTATGTAATTTTTAAGTTTTTTTTTTTTATTAATTTGTAATTTGGACTTCTCTTTTTAATAGACTGTAGCATACAGCATTTTATGGGACCTCAAGTTTTTAATGAGGTGGGTGTCTTTTTGATATTTAAAGTTTGGTGAACACTTTGGTCAATATCATTTAGACAAGTCATTATTAATCCAAAGAATTTCAATCATTTAAATGCTGATTAATGTTGTGATGATCTGTTCAGAAACCTTGCCCTGGGAGGCGGTCTGCTATTGCTGCTCGCTGAGTCTCGTTCAGAAGGAAAGAGTATGTTTGCTGGGGTCCCTTCAATGGGTGAGAGTTCACCAAAGCAGTACATGCAGCTGGGGGGCCGAGTTCTCCTGGTGCTCATGTTCATGACCCTGCTTCATTTTGACTCCAACTTCTTCTCTGTGAGTATGCATTGAATTCACTCAAAGCTCTTTATTAGGATTGCCAGTGCAGGAAGACAACTATGTACTGATCCAACAGTGGGAGGAATGCAAAATAAAAAAATTGAAACACTAAAACCACCTGCTGCTTCAGAGAGTTCATACTTCACTGTGATTGGTTAAATCCAGCTGTCACTCAGAGTTTACAGAGGCTGATCAATGGGAAGAGTGCTTGTTGAACATTAAACAGAAACTGACTGAAAATAGTACATCGTCACATGGTCGGATCACAGTTACTTTTTTTTTTTTTTTTAATTCCATTTGTGACTTTCAGCACTTATGACCTTATGGGACTTAGTGTTTGCTCAGAAATTGGTCGAGGCTTTTAAAGCTTTACTTTACTACAGCAAAAGTTTTTGTTCTGTAGTGAGGTGGTATTAAGCATATTTAACATGAAACTGGGTGATGTTGACCCTATGTTCCTGCATCTTGTATAAACATCGAAATAGTCTGTTATTTAGCGCTGTTGAACATATTTATTTTTATTTAATGATTTTGATGTAAATTGGACTCAATGTAAAATATGTTTTATTTTTCACAATATCACTTAAAGGAATAAGAGGATTTTTTTGCCGATTTGAGAACTCAAGCGACTGTTAGTCCCTTTTTTTTAAATGCGCACTCACCCCCACCCTCCTGTTCTTTCCAAGAGGCCGCCTACCGTCAAACCTCCGCAGATTTTCGCTGATTACCGTAAAAGCAATAAAAGATAATTATGAAAATGTATTGAAATTTCCTTTTGAAAAGATGCATGTTGCTAATCCCCACAACTAAACCAGTTTCCAGGACATTTTACAGTGACTTAAGAGATTAGGTGCAGTGTTTCCTGGAACAGACTAAACATCCTTCCTATCACTTCTTTGTTTTGTCTGGTTAGAGGTGTCATAACCACGTCTTTAACCTTCACCATTTCTTTTCAGATCCTGCAGAACATGGTGGGGACTGCCTTGATCATCCTGGTTGCCATCGGCTTCAAGACCAAACTTGCAGCCTTGACACTTGTTATTTGGCTTCTGGCAATTAACGTCTACTTCAATGCTTTCTGGAGCATCCCCGCCTACAAACCCATGCACGACTTCCTCAAGTATGACTTCTTTCAGACCACCTCAGTCATTGGCGGTTTGCTGTTAGTGGTGGCACTTGGACCTGGCGGAGTCTCCATGGATGAGAAAAAGAAAGAGTGGTAAATGTTAAGGTGGGGTGGACTTCACAGCACTACTAGGTTTCCCCCCACTGCCAAGGACAAAGGACCCCCAGTTCCCCCTTCAGGGTACACGTTTTTCTATGTCCTCAGACCACCTCAACATTAGATTTCTGATTCTTTTCCAAAGTTGTTTAAGTTAACATGCCATATTTTGACATCTTTGCTGTATGTAATTTTAATAATATAGAGAGCCCATTGATTGAATTGTTGCTAATTAAAGAAAGGATACTATACATATTAAAAGAAGAAATCTATGCTCATTGTGCCACAAAGATGTATTTGTGTTTTTTGTTTTGGTGAGAAGCCTGTTGTGGTGACAGATTTTACAATCCATGAATGAAATCGATTGGAAACATGCCGACTTCTGCCCTTCGTGCACACTCATCTGCCATGGAGATTGAAGACGTGATCATATCAGCCTCCCGACTCCTAACGAGCTCCAGACTGAACAGACATTAGCCTGTGCCTCTTCCTGTCACTTCTGGTGTTTGTGTGGGAGAGAAGGATCCGGAGAGTTTATTGTAATTCAGTGGCTGGTGAAGTGACGTCATTCTTAAACATTAGATGTTGCATAAATACATGTTAGTTTCTGGACTTTTAAATGGATATTTTGTACTCAATGGCTGTCTTTGGCAAATGCCAACTGTGTGCAATTTGGATTAACAAGCAATGAGGCTCTACCTGTAACAAAGCATTTGTCATCCAGAGAAGTAAAGAGTGAGCAGAGAAGCCACTCTGTCTTTGCGCAGTGCTTTTGGCTGTGTATAAAACTAAAGATTCATGTATTCATTTCAGAAATTTATATTGTTTTGACCAAGAGGTTTTTTTTTTTTTTAAAGTACGTGGCAATGAAATAAAAATAAACAGTAAATGTTTTGTCTCCGTTGAGTTCTAATTTGTGAAGTTAGTTCGACTCTAAACCTCCAAAAGCTGTAGCACTAGCAAAACAAGTTTACAGGGAAAAGTAACGCTTTTAACGGCTCCAGAATAAACCGTGTGGTCACGTGTGAGCGCGGTGATTGGGCCGCGTGTGGTTGGCATCAGTCTCATTCACAAACCCGTCATCATTTCCCCACACGTGGCCGCGCCGCTCGAGGACTGACCTACGGAGACTTATCTGCGAAGTAACTGGCCGATTATTGCTGAATAACTACGGTATGTTGCATTTTACATAGACCCATCTTATTGAATATCTCGCCGTTATAAGTCTCGTGAATCATGGCGGCGCTTGTTGGGCATATTTTCTGTTATATCTCATGCTAAGCGTTTGTCTCACTTAAAATCTATGCCATTCTACATTTGAATGAATGAGGTGAACGGACCGTTTGGTTTGCATAATGTGACACCGCAGCTGTTCCTTTGGCAAGACATATGTTATAAACGACATGATATAAGCTGCAAATCTACAGTCGATCCAAGGGGGTCCATCATGCTTGTCACACTGCGTCACAAAATGATATTAGGAAGAGATCATGAGACATCTGGGTTTTATTCAAAGTTCAAGTTAAAAGACGATTGTTTGTTATATAAAAAAAGAAAAAAAACTGATTTTTAACACAGCTAAACCAGGAGTGGCTCAATTGTACAAACAAAACCACTGTCAAACCGTAGATAATATTTATGATCGCTTTCACAGTAGTACGTGTGCTATTACTTATTTGAACAACTTGTACTTTTGGCAGTATTTTCAAAAGTATTAGTACTCCATTTAGCCAGTTTCAACTCCATCCATCCATCCATCTTCTGCCGCTTTATCCGGGGCCGGGTCGCGGGGGCAGCAGTCTGAGCAGGGACTCCCAGACTTCCTTCTCCCCAGACACTTCCTCTAACTCCTCCGGGGGGATCCCCGAGGCGTTCCCAGGCCAGCCGAGAGACATAGTCTCTCCAGCGTGTCCTGGGTCTTCCCCGGGGCCTCTTCCCGGTGGGACATGCCTGAAACACCTCCCGGGGGAGGCGCCCAGGAGGCATCCGGAACAGATGCCCGAGCCACCTCAGCTGGCTCCTCTCGACGTGGAGGAGCAGCGGCTCTACTCCGAGCTCCCCCCGTGTGGCCGAGCTCCTCACCTTATCTCTAAGGGAGCGCCCAGCCACACGGCGGAGGAAACTCACTTCGACCGCTTGTATCCGCGATCTTGTTCTTTCGGTCACTACCCAAAGCTCATGACCATAGGTGAGGGTAGGAACGTAGACCGACCGGTAAATAGAGAGCTTTGCCTTTCGGCTCAGCTCCCTCTTTACCACAACGGTCCGATGCAGCGACTGCATCACTGCAGCCGCTGCACCGATCCGCCTGTCGATCTCACGCTCCATCCTTCCCTCACTCGTGAACAAGACCCCGAGATACTTGAACTCCTCCACTTGGGGCAAGGACTCCCCACCCACCTGAAGGGGGCAAGCCACCTTTTTCTGGTCGAGAACCATGGCCTCGGATTTGGAGGTGCTGATTCTCATCCCAGCCGCTTCACACTCGGCTGCAAACCGTCCCAGTGCATGTTGCAGGTCCGGGTTTGATGGAGCCATCAGGACAACATCGTCTGCAAACAGCAGAGATCCTGTGGTCCCCAAACCGGACACCCTCCGACCCCCGACTGCGCCTAGAAATTCTGTCCATAAAAATTATGAACAGAACCGGTGACAAAGGGCAGCCCTGGAGGAGACCATCATACACTGGGAACAGGTCTGACTTACTGCCGGCAATGCGAACACAGCTCCTGCTCCGGTCATACAGGGACCGGACAGCCCTGAGCAAAGGGCCCCGGACCCCGTACTCCCGGAGCACCCCCCAAAGGACACCCCGAGGGACACGGCCGAAAGCCTTCTCCAGATCCACAAAGCACATGTGGACTGGTTGGGCAAACTCCCATGAGCCCTCGAGCACCCGATGGAGGGTATAGAGCTGGTCCAGTGTTCCACGACCGGGACGAAAACCACTCTGCTCCTCCTGAATCCGAGGTTCGACTATCGGTCGGATTCTCCTCTCCAGTACCTTGGAATAGACCTTACCCGGGAGGCTAAGGAGTGTGATCCCTCTGTAGTTGGAACACACCCTCCGGTCCCCCTTCTTGAACAGAGGGACCACCACCCCGGTCTGCCAGTCCAGAGGCACGGTCCCCGAACGCCACGCGATGTTGCAGAGACGTGTCAACCAAGACAGTCCTACAACATCCAGATACTTTAGGTACTCAGGGCGGATCTCATCCACCCCCGGAGCCCTGCCACCGAGGAGTTTGCGAACAACCTCAGTGACTTCAGCTTGGGTGATGGATGAGCCAGCCTCCGAGTCCCCGGTCTCTACTTCCTCTTCGGAAGACGTGACTGAGGGATTAAGGAGATCCTCAAAGTATTCCTTCCACCGTCCGACGACATCCCCAGTTGAGGTCAGCAGGCCTCCACCCGCACCGTAAACGGTGTTGGTGAGACACTGCTTCCCCCTCCTGAGGCGCCGGACGGTTTGCCAGAATTTCTTTGGTGCCGACCGATAGTCCTCCTCCATGGCCTCCCCGAACTCCTCCCAGGCCCGGGTTTTTGCCTCTGCGACAGCACGAGCCGCGGCTCGCTTGGCCTGCCGATACCCGTCGATGACCTTCGGAGACCTACAAGCCAGAGTGGCCTGATAGGCCTCCTTCTTCAGTCTGACGGCATCCCTTACTTCCGGTGTCCACCACCGGGTTCGGGGGTTGCCGCCACGACAGGCACCGGAGACCTTGCGACCACAACTCCGAGCAGCCGCATCAACAATGGAGGCGGAGAACATGGTCCACTCGGACTCAATGTCCCCAACCTCCCCCGGGACATGGGAGAAGCTCTCCCGGAGGTGCGAGTTGAATACCCTACTGACAGAGGGCTCCACTAGACGTTCCCAACAGACCCTCACAATGCGCTTGGGTCTGCCAAGTCTGTCCGGCTTCCTCCTCCGCCAGCGGATCCAACTCACCACCAGGTGGTGATCGGTTGACAACTCTGCCCCTCTCTTCACCCGAGTGTCCAAGACACGCGGCCGGAGGTCTGATGACACGACAACAAAGTCGATCATTGACCTCCGGCCTAGGGTGTCCTGGTGCCATGTGCACTGATGGACACCCTTGTGCTTGAACATGGTGTTCGTTATGGACAATCCGTGGCTAGCACAGAAGTCCAATAACTGAACACCGCTCGGGTTCAGATCGGGGAAGCCGTTCTTCCCGATCACCCCTCTCCAGGTGTCACTGTCATTGCCCACGTGGGCGTTGAAGTCCCCCAGTAGAACAACGGAGTCCCCGGTCGGTGCACTGTCCAGTACCCCTCCCAAGGACTCCAAGAAGGCCGGGTACTCTGCACTGCTGTTCGGCCCGTAGGCCGCCACAGCAGTGAGAGACCTGTCCCCCACCCGAAGGCGGAGGGACGCGACCCTCTCGTTCACCGGGGTAAACTCCAACACGTGGCGGCTGAGCTGAGGGGCTATCAGCAAGCCCACACCAGCCCGCCGCCTCTCCCCGCGGGCAACACCAGAGAAGTGGAGCGTCCAGCCCCTCTCGAGGAGATGGGTTCCAGAGCCCAAACTGTGTGTGGAGGTGAGGCCGACTATATCTAGTCGGTATCGCTCAACCTCCCGCACAAGCTCAGGCTCTTTCCCCCCCAGCGAGGTGACATTCCATGTCCCCAGAGTTAGTCTCTGTGTCTGGAGATCTGGTTGCCGAGGCCCCTGCCGTCGACTGCCGCCCAGATCTCTCTGCACCGGCCCCTTATGGATCCTCCTGCGGGTGGTGGGCCCACGGGAGGGCGGCCCCACGTCGCTCTTTCGGGCTGTGCCCGGCCGGGCCCCGTGGGGTAAGACCCGGCCACCAGGCGCTCGCCATGGAGCACCCATCCCAGGCCTGGCTCCAGGATGGGGCCCCGGTGACGCCGATCCGGGCGACGTAAACGGCCTTGTTCGTGTCGTCGTCGTCATAAGAGGCTTCTGAACCGATCTTTGTCTGACCCAGTTTCAACTCCTTAACGCTTTAACCGATTTCAACATGTTATACCTCATTATGATCGCTTTCACAGTAGTACGTGTGCTATTATTTTTGACATTTGAACAACTTGTACTTTTTGCAGAATTTTCAAAAGTATTAGTACTTTTTCCCCAGTGAAATAAATGGGGCATGAGGGTGAGCAACCAACCTACAAGACATCTGGGTTTTATTAAAAGTTCAAGTTAAAAGACGATTGTTTGTTATATAAAAAAGAAAAGAAAACAACAGATTTCTAACATAGCTAAACCAGGAGTGGCTCAATTGTACAAACAAAATCACTGTCAACCCGTAGATAATATTTAACCTTGTCATGTTGTCCATTTACAGTGAAGAGTGAACATGTCCAAAGGCTCAGTGGTCTTGGCCTACAGCGGGGGTCTGGACACATCCTGTATTCTGGTATGGCTCAAGGAACAGGGCTATGATGTCATCGCATTTTTGGTAAGACAAATTGAACAGCCGTTTGTCGATGACTAATCATTACCAGGAATTTCGTTAAAACCGGCTCTGTGTACTTTTAGAGTAACAATAATAGAAGTGATCAAGGAAGTAAACTTTATTTAGGTGATTGTGCTTTTACTGCAACTTCAGAACCGGTTCTTGTGACAACTAAGGTGCGACAGGGTGGGATCCTACCACCTCCGCTCTTCAATCTGTATATGGGCAAACTATCTGAAAAAAACAACACAATTTAAGACAGCCAGATAGACAAGAGATAGACTCTTGAACCATTGGCTCTACACAGATCCTCCTCATGATCCCTTTGTCTGCAGTGGCTGCTGAGAGTCTGCTCCGACTATGAGGGGAAATAAGACATCAAGCTTTACTCCAAAAGAACAGTGGTAAAGGTGGAGAGGACAAAGGAGCATTTTAAGACTGTGTTTCCTGCTTTTACCTGTCTGGAGCTGAGCTTTTGGTTTTGGATAAGATCAAATATCATGATGAGTGACCTCTGACCTCTGGGATGCAGGCATTCAGAGCCAGTACTGTAAATTATATGTACAAGCTAACATGGTGGTACAAACAGTTTAAATGAACATCACTTTATACTGAAAGTACACTTTGTGTTTTAATGAAAGTCCCTCGGCCCAGTCTGTTTTTCTGGAGGGCTCTAAAAGTAAGCTACATTTTTTATATCATTAAATCAATCAAATATTTTACTGGAAGCCAGGAGCGGGACATCCGAGTGGTTCCTGTTAAAAACCTGGTAGAGTTTTACACAATTTTGAAGTCTGTTTAGAGTCGCCCTTTTAAAACTAATTTAAAACAGAGTAATCAAGCCGCGATTAAATATGTTTCTAAAAGAGAAAGTTTAAAGATGTTCCTCAGATGATTGAGCTGTTTTGAGTGGCCCTCAATAGACTGGACCAGTCATGAAGTTTACTCTGGTAAACCCTCCAAACAGGTCTCATAAAGCCCAGCAAATCTGTCTGGATTTTCTTTTTGTCCCAGTGCACTATAGAACTGCACAGCAAGCAGACCGTGGCATTGTTTAACTTTTTCTGATGGACTGAAGTTTGTGTGAGGAGTGGTTATCTGTATTCACTTTTATCCCTGAGACATATAAAATGTGAAAAAAAATAATTCCCGATTAAAACAAAAAACAAATGCAGTGAAGTTGTTGATGTGTATGTTACAGTGACTTTTGATGTACAATAAAACTGTCAGTTACTCATTGCACTTGTTGCAGGCTGATATTGGACAAGATGAAGACTTTGTGGCTGCTCAGGAGAAAGCACAAAAACTTGGTGCAAAAAAGGTAATTCAAGATTTAAAACCCCTATTTGATTATTTTGATTATTATATATGGATGATCTCCCTACTTCCATATTCACCTGCTTGTATGTTACGTGACCCATGCCATTGGATCTGTTGTAGGTTTACATTGAAGATCTTCGTGAAGAATTTGTACAAGACTTCATCTGGCCTGCTGTTCAGGCCAATGCTGTTTACGAGGACCGTTACCTGTTGGGCACTTCAGTAGCTCGGCCTTGTATTGCCCGACGTCAGGTGGAGATTGCCCGTAAAGAAGGTGCTGAGTATGTCTCTCACGGCGCCACAGGAAAGGTACAAATCTACACAATGCTTAAGGGAAATGTTATCAGGTCAGATAATATGTGGCAATTGTAAGTGCATCAGATTGAGGCAAACTGAGCCTAATGTTGTTTCAATTATTGGCCAATAGATGGAGACAGTGAACAAGCCAGGCAGTATATTAACGTTGCTTTTTATATTTTAGGGAAATGACCAAATACGGTTTGAGCTGTCTTGTTATGCGCTCTACCCCAAGGTCAAGGTGAGTTCATTCACTATCAAGACCAAATGCAATCCCCAGAGACCATTCAAGTGACAGAGATCTAATTTCATGACTTATTTCTGTGTTCAGATCATTGCTCCTTGGAGGATTCCAGAGTTCTACAACCGCTTCAAAGGACGAACAGACCTGATGGAGTTTGCACAGGTTGATTCATAAATAATAATTATGATAATCCATCCATCTTCTACCACTTGTTCCCTTTCGGGGTCGCGGGTGACTGGAGCCTATCCCAGTGACTTCGGGCCTTAGGCGGGGTACACCCTGGACAGTGGCCAACTTGTCGCAGGGCCAACACAGAGACATAACAGACAGTTCACGCTCACATTCATTCACTAGGGCCAATTTTAGAGTCACCAATTTTGCCTAACACATGCATGTGTTTGGACGGTGGGAGGAGCCGGAGAACCCGGAGAGAACCCACGGTAACACGGGGAGAACATGCAGACTCCACCCAGAGAGATCATGTAATGTTGGCCTGGTCCGGGAATCGAACCCATAATGAATAAGATATTTTGATTTGAAGTGGAAAGAGGGGCAAATAAACAAACATTTGTGTTTAAAAAATGCATGCAAAGCAGTAGCATGAAATACTTATATTTTACCCCAAAGATATTTTTATCTTAGATGGGCTCTGTCACCATTACCCTCAGGAGTAAGTATCAGTTCAGGAGCTGCTGAAGTGGGTGTAATTGGTTGTAATGTTTTGTTCCACTAGAGGGTGATCTTGCTCTGCCAGAAAGACTAATACTGAATGTAGAACTTGTGTGAAGGTATTTTAGTTGAATTCTCTAAATAATTAGCTAAGCATTTATCTGTTGAATGAATTCATTCATATGAATTAATTTAATCTTTCTGGAATAAGTGATATAATGTGATCTGTTTTTACATTTCCAGAAACATGGTATTCCTGTTCCTGTCACTCCCAAGTCTCCGTGGAGCATGGATGCCAACCTCATGCATATAAGGTTGGTGGTTTTGTTGTCTCCAGTGATTTATAGTTTATAAAAACTGAGAATATTGAAAATACATTTCTTCACTCTTCTGTTTTTCTTCAGCTATGAGTCTGGAATACTCGAGAATCCAAAGGTTAGAATTTAGTATTTTATCTTACCTTCCTAATGCTTCTGTACAATTTTTATGTAAAACCCAGCAATTTACTATTTGTCACTGCAGCATATTGGGAACTTAATCTTTTAAAATAGCACACTCCACTTCCGTGCTGTATATTGCCAGGTTTGGCTGGACCGAGCTCCCACGGTCTTGTGTGTGAGAGGGCTAAGCAATGCCGGGGTCAAGGGTCATAATTGTACATACAGGTTGCCCCTTGTGACCCCCCAAAGCTCCCATCTCTTGGTGGCTCTGTCTGTGTCTTTCTCTGCTCACCCTGGGTCCTGTTGGGCCCTGGGAAGAGCCCGGGACACACAGACACTGACTTGTCGTCAGCAACGCTTTGGCTAATTCCCGATTTCATGGGAGCCAAGGAGGGGGAAGGGTTAGGGCGTTGCGCCCAGCTTGGGCCTCCTTGGTTCCAGCCACTACTTCTCGGGACTTTATTGTTCAACTGATTGCGCCGCCGCAGGCTGCAACGTGGGAGGGGAGCCATTTCAGGGTGACACCGTGACACCAAAATGTCACCAGTAACAGTAAAGTACAAAGAGCGTGCAGCAGACAGATGAGCCCGAATGGACGGGGTGTCAAAGTGAGGCGACTGCTGCAGCAGAGATGTAGGGGAATGGCAACTGTAACTCACAGCGCGCCATCTTCCTCACCCTTTCAGTAACTTTCCCACTCCTTCACTGGCGCTTTAGTGGTCGGCCTGTTCAGAGACCTTTGAAAAGAAGGCTCAGCCTGCTCAATGGCATAGCGATGCATGTTGACTGTATTGTGCAATGGATTGAGGGGTTTTCTTTTGGACAATTAGCCCTAAACTGTATTAATAGCATTAGACACAATGAAATATTTACAATGTATAATTCCAGAGAAGTAAAAGGATTTGAATACATTACTTGAGGCACATTGTGATGCTTTTAACCTAAAACAATGACTGTATGATTCAATGTGAACAGATCAAACTTCTCCTAATAAATAAGAGTTTGTTACTCAATGCCAAAGTAATAGTCTCACCTGAATGCTTTAAAATGACGGATTCTGGGGTCATCTGAAAGAGGTCATCTTGTTCTGTGTATCAGCTGTCCTTTCTCCTCCAGTTACAGCCCTAGAGGCTCACTGTGGACCTCAGCTATTGAAGCCTCCTGTCTTCCCCCACCTGTAGTACAATAGTCTCTCTTTGCTCACGCCGTCACATCAGGAAATGTCCAAATGGTCGCTCATATGTTCTTTTACTGATAAGACTCACTAGAGTTCGAGTTACTCTCTGATTATAACACTGTATCCTTCCTGATAACCTCAAGCCCTTTTGCCTCTGCACTACAAAGCCCAATGGACGTGATTTATTTACCCCAAAGGCCAATTTGGAGGCATTAACTAGGTCCGCTCTCATGTGATGCATGTTTTTGAGTATTCCCAAGTAGAAGTATTACATCAAGAACGCATTCAACCCTTTGGTTTTTATATTTTGATGGCATGTGGGACAGTGATGAATCCTTTGTGTACACTAAAACACTCCTCTTTGTGGCATACCACTTTGTTTAAAGTTTTCTCATGTGAAATGGGGACATTTTGTATGACTGACTGTTGTTGCATCGTGTCGTCGGTGCAACAGCAGTGAGCCCTCCCTGAGGCAGTCCGACACTCGTCCCGACTCATTAGAACATCACCTCAGTCTTAATTATGGTTTGTCAGAGGGCTTCCTCCAGTCTACGCTGGCCTTTGATCAGAGGTTGATGGGCCGAATTATGTGTTGACCAGGACTAAAGGAGCGTGAAGCAGACAGAGTCCCTGCTAACCTAGAGGAAATAAAGACTTGTTTTCAACTGTTGAGATCAGGGGACAGACTTCTGCCTGTAGGGGAAGGAAGTGAGCTTGTAGGTGTGTGCATGCCACTGTGAATGTGTGCTCTGGAGCAGAGAGGTCAGAGAATGCCATGTCCCCTCTCTACCCCCAGCGCTGATTTGTTTGACCTTTAAGCTTCAGCCTTTTGTGTCTCGTCATTGTTTAAGATTCTCTGCAAAAACATTATTATTATTGTGATTTTTTTACTCCCATTATCTATGATATTTAGTTGTATTTAAAAAATATGTTTAAAGTGTCCCTGCAGGAAATGGGCTATATATCTTTAGGAATTACTGGCTAAAATCGAAAACCAATGAAGTGGCAAATATGTGGACAAAGAGAAATGTATTTCCTTTAGGTTCATGTGTTAGACTTTGCGTTAGTTGTATTTTGTGTTTAGTACAACAATATGAAAAGAGAAAAAAATACAGAAGAACCTGTTCTACGCTGCATGATAGTGCGCTTCACGCCCCATTTCCCACCAATACCCCCTGCCCACCTTTCCCTCTCTTTCAGGGCCATGGCTTTGGGACAGGTCCACCTGCAGGGGGTTAGAATTGAAATGCATTGATCTTTCACACAGGAAACAAGCCTATTGCTGCATGCTCCATTTTTGACAGCCTAGAAATTTGATTTCACTTGAGCATGCATCAGATCCAGTCATTTATTTTAAGGATTTATTGCAAACAAATCTGTCTTGTATTTCTGAGCTTAACAACATGCTGTACCAAGCCAAATTACTTATGTAAAGATAAGTTGGTTATATTGTGTGAAACATCACCAAAAACACAAATATTTAAAATTCAGTCTTGCTTTCCCCCCATCTTAGAGTTTGCATCAATAGGCTTTTAGAGTAGTCATTTTAGCCCTCTTCTGTTTGCTCTCATTTGGCATCTTTCAGTGTACTGAGGCAGAAAATAAAAGAGAGACAGATGCCTCCAAGTCAATTTTGGTGTTTAGTTAAAAGGAAGGAAAGTGATTGCTCGTTTTCTCCTCGGTGACAGGCCGCGAGTGAATGCCGATTAGTTATTGTATGATTTAGTGTCTAGTAAAGCTTTCCATTTAAATGCACCCGGTAGTTATTTTGCATAGTCTCCCTGCAATTTGTCTCAGCTCAGAAGACATTGGCCATCGTCTTTTCCTAATGCTGTGTAATTGTTGGTGGTGCACAGCGCTGGATGGATGGATCAGAACTGCACACTCTTTTTGGCGGCTGCCGTGACTTACTGAAATTGCTTCCAGCTCAGGCCGACTGGAACAAAGCGGCAGATGTCTGTATTATAAAAGCATGGTATTTTCAATTATTTTACATATCCAGTATTGTGTACACATAGTTTTTAAAGGAAGGTGGGAGAAATTCGAGTTTATAAATAACTTGAATTCAGATCAAATACAAAAAATCTGGAGTGAATCAAGCGTTTGTTTTAAAAATGTGACTCATTTCTTGGTCTTTCACTTCCTCCTTCAGCCTATTGTGTCCTCGTGCCCTTGTGCCAAGCGATAACACAGAGATTATCACACCCAATTGAGGAGAAAAATAAAACATTGATTTCTTTTCTTTCTTTTTTTCATTTAATTTAATGACGGCCTTTTCAGGTTTCTTTCTTGACTTTCATGTCCCAATTCACCCTTTCTCTTCTCACACTAGTCAGTGCTGCTGCCTGTGATGAGGTCTGGGAAGGGAACAAAGTGAACAGAGAAAATGGAGGTGTGTATTGTGTTTTTCAGAGCCACGCTCCAGCTGACCTGTACCTGATGACCAAGAACCCACAGGAATCCCCAGACACCTCCGATCTACTTGAAATTGAGTTCAAAAAGGGTCAGTCTATGTCAGTTTTCCTGTTATAAAAAGTTAATTCTACCTGTTGTGTTGATGATTGACAGCATCCTATTTTAGACACTTTTTAGCATAGAAAATTATGCAAGTAAGTATAATGCATAAATATGCGGAATAAAATATGTTCTCCTGTTTTAGTTTTTCATTTAGTTTTACAGTACCATTATGTGTTGTCATAGAATAGTCTGTGCAGTTTGTCAGAACTCATCCTATTCATTTTGCTTTTACATAAAAGTCTCAGGCCACAGCCACACACTGACCCGGCTGCTCTCTGTCACCATTCCTGACCACCCAGACTTATCCACAAACCTTCACAGCTCGACATGGTCTAAAGCTGCCATGTTTAGCCCTGGGGCACTCACACGGGCCGGAAGCATTAAGTCTGTTTAATACCCTGGGCCCTGAGGGCCAGAGTAACATTCATTATATATGATGCCATGAGGTTTGGCCTCTGTAGTAGAAAGTGTCACATGTTTGCATAAAGAGTAAAATGACAAGAAACATCCCAGCCTGGGGCGTTTGGCCCAGATGTCCCTCATTCCTAGTCACCAGTAAATGCTCAAGACCACTAACATCAATCGACAGATGGACACAAGCTTCTCTGATGGCTCAGGCCTAGCCGACACTTTTATGGCCTCTAAGAGAAATTTAAGGCCAGTCCAGAAGGTTACATTTATTCCAATTATACAAATGGACTGAAGTGGCTTTGGGATTTTACTTTACCGCCATAGTCTACAAACCAGGGGTTTGGTGCCAGATCAGCAGGAGAAGAAATATGCTTTTGTACAACTTCCAGGCAGTTTAGGGCCTGGTGTGGTTTCGCGGGCTCTTTGCAGGCCTTGGTCTGTTTTCACACATATTCTCTGTGCCTTTATTGAGCACCCTACGACAAAAGCTGTTTTAGTTGTCCACACAAAGGCTGGAGCCTGCTCCTCCCTCTGAGCACAAGATCAGCAAAAGAATGTTTCATTTCATTACCCCTCCCACCTTTTCATCCCTCCCATTCTCACCAAAGTTTTCTCACTGATTAAAAAAGAATATTTAACAACAGGAACCTTTTCCCCGTCAAATACTCTGTTTTCTGGTTTTCTCCCTACAAAAATCATCCCTCCCTCTTTTCATGCCAAAGGACTAGAGAGGAACAGGAGACAGAGAGGAAAAATGTAGAGCAGTAATTTTTCCTACAACTGTGTCTGCGCTGCCATTGTCCACACTGTTAGGCTCCAAATAACTGAAGAAAGGGATCACGAGGAGAAAAAGGCCCTTCAGTGAATGATCAGAACTTACAAAATGGAGAGAGGAAGAATAAGAACGAATGGCCAGGCACTACACTCCCACGTTCAGATACTCACTTAATTTGTTTGAACTTTTAATCTAATTATTAGCTATCTGGGAGGGGCGTAGTTTTCAATAATGCCAGTCCATACTAGCCATTTTGTTCTCCCATGGGAGCCAGCAAGGTTCCCGTGATATGAGAATGGGATGTCCACAATGCCCTTGTCTAAGAAAATGTGTCAAATCCCTCATGTGTCATTCCAATGTAGGGCTTCAAAAAGCTGACTGAAATGCTCATAAAGTTTTGTAAAGAGCATTAACTATTCTGTTCTTTCAAAGTGCAGGTTTTAAAATAAAACCTTAGGACATACAAAGTGCACATTTTAACGCTTGTATCTGAGTCTATGCCTTTTCACCAAAGTTTTTGTTTTCCGTGCTGCCACCTTTGGCCTGTTAAGCTCATTGAAGGCCATGAATAAGCAAGTCCAGGACAGTGATTGATGCATCCTTGGTTTAGTGGACTATAGGAGGAAGTGCATTTTGTGAACATAGCGTTTGTGTCTTAAAGATGTGGTGCTGATTGGACGGGTGATGAATCTGCCCGAGCTTTTGTGTCGTGCACATGAGCAAGTACACACAAACAAGCAATAATGCAAAAAACTCAGAGTGCAAAAGAGAGTTTGGGTTACAAAGCTGTGTGTGTAATTGCATTAGGTAAAGGCCTGCCCACAATTTCACAGTTTTCAAATGAGCTCAGCCTTTGAATTTATTAGCTGTTCACACCACCGCCTTTTGTAGTGCCTTTCACTCTCTGAGGAATACTATTGTGTTGTCAGTGACTCAGCTAATGAGCACTTGTCAGCACATTTAGTTTAGTTTACCTTTTCTGTCAAGTTGTATTTTACTTAAGGTTTTCTTCTTGATTGTAAATTGGTGCCATTTAAATACATTTAAATATTTTCAAGTATTAAATTTAGATACATTTTGTTTAGTTTGAATTAAAGATGCACTAAATAGCTTTTGTTGTCAAGTGTCTGCCACTTGCTCGTTTCATGGAGATGTTATTGTGTTATCAAAATTATCATTGCATTTATTCTCCACAGATCCGACCTGTACAGTGAATTGGTCTATTGGCATAATCTGTTTGCCTTCATGGAGATAGATATGTTTAATGCCATACTGTCGAGCATCTCCATGACCAGAAAAGTTACATTGTGCTGCTTTAAAAAAAAAATAACATTGTTGAAATTCAGTGTTTGGAATATAACAATTTTCTGATTTACATGTTTATATTTGTTTTCTCCACTTATGTTGTCGTCTGTAGGAGTGCCTGTTAAAGTGACTAACATGAATGACAAAACTTCAAAGAATTTGCCGTTGGAGATCTTCTCTTACCTCAACCTAATTGGGTAAGTCTTAACTCGTGTCACAAATGTGTAAGTATTCTCTCGGGCTAAAGCGCTGGTTAAGTTCACCACCTTGGGATTTATCTTTGTTCATCGCTGTTGGATCACAATTCCGACTCACCAGAGTTCTCTCCCTCCTGTGTTTTCCATTTGCTGCACTTTTGAGGTGTCCAGAAAGTCAGATGTATAACGTTGAGAGCGAGGCATATCTTGCAGGGTAGAAAATAACGCCAGGAAGTTTAAGTTCCTGTAAGTGTAACTCCCTGTGTCCGGCCTGTTTTTCTTTCAGGGGCAAACACGGTGTGGGGAGAATTGATATAGTAGAAAACCGCTTCATTGGTATGAAGTCCAGAGGTGAGTCATTATCGTAAGTGCATTCATCAATATTTCTTTTTTGAATCCGTGCTATTTGATGCTGACAGGTGGCATCATTTCCACATAGAAATAACTGTTCAGGACGGACAGGCAATCATATTTTCATCATTCTGAAATATGTCTCAAATCCTTTTAGAACCAAAAAGCTTTCATGTAATTTGCAGTTATTCGACATGAGTCCTTTAAGTGTCATTCTTCCTGTTCCACTCTGTAAAAGTGGACTGAGCGCCAAACGCGTCCTCGTCAAAGGAACCATTTTCTTTCCTGGTGATTTACCTGAAGTCATAGAAACCCAAGTTATTTACATGCACTTCAGTATTGAAAACACACTGTGAACAAAATAACACTTCACGTCTGACTGAATTCAATCACCAGTCTGTCATTTCTGCGGGAAAGGGTGTTTCTCAGATTCTTATTTTTAGTAACTTTATGTCTTTTGTGTGGCATGTGGTAATAAAAGTACCGTAGGCTACATCAAGGGCATGTTTGTAATTAAAGTAGAATCTTTAGTCTGCTGGTCATCTATTGTAGGTTAAAGTACCGGTACAAATAATCATAAAAAGGAAAGAAACATGTAGTAATTTCCTAAACACAAGTATGAATTGATATTAGTGCTTTTTTTTTTTTTTTGTTTAAAGTCCATTTGCCTTTTATGTATTTTTTTGATCCTCCACCAATTCATTTAGAGGCACGCTTTTGCACATTTATAATAGATTCAATTTAATTAACCTTTTTGGATTGTTGCGATAACAACAATTAGATTTTTTTATACATCTATTTCTGCTGCTGGTGAGTATTAAAATCTATTAGTACATCTATCAATATCTACATATATTATAATTGCCCACCCTTACCTAATATTGAATTCAATTGGCACTCAAAAATAATGTTTTCAGTTCAGTTTTATTTTAAAGCATATTTAAAGTTGATCATTGATACATTTTATGTTTTAGTCCTGACCCATCATTTGGATGAATTGCATTGTTTTTGTGATCCAAACAAATATTTAATTTAATCAAAGGTAATGATTTTTATGTCATCGATTACCTACAAATATTACAATTTTTCAGTGAACCTCCGACCTCAGTTTTCGAGCAGTTCCATAGGCCCTATAGCAGTTCTTTGCTGCACACACAATGGATACAGGCCTCTTTACAACTCCACGTGTTTTGATTGAGAAATTGACTGACTGCGGATATAGCTCGTCTTGGCAGGTAGAAATTGGAAAATGGGAAGCCCACTTTTCTCTCCCCTCTGCAAACAAAAGATCAAAGCTTTCTCTTCCACCGGCACTGAAAAAAGAGGTGGAGCATGAGATGTCCAAGCGCTCCCGTAACTACCGTTCACTGTACACACTGGCTTCCTCGGGATTGACAGTCTGGTTGCACAATAGACAGTCAGCCAGATTGAATAGGGACGTGTCATACGTGTTTGTCATGGGTCATGTTTGTTTGTGCTGGGTCAGGGAGGCGGCGGACAATTGTAATGGGTTGTCAAGGATGTTGTCACTCTGTGCTGAAAAAACACAGTGTGTGCGAGAAGAACATTTCCACCTCTCAGTCTGATGGCTTGAAACCTGATTGTTGAAATCTTTGCATCAATCAAAAAGGGACACTTTGATAATAGGCCTGAAGATTTTACATGTTTCATTCGGTATTATGTTCACTAATAAACTCTGCATTAATTTGAGCAAAGACATTATTTTACTTAAATTATTACAGATGGTTTGCAATTAATTCTTCGGCTGTATTAAAAATATTAATCGAAAAGGATGATTGTGCCCGCATTGGTGTGTTTGTTTTATGATGGTAAGGATAGGATCTTAATGATGTCTTCAATAAAAGAGGCAAAGAGGCATCCGATATTCTGCCATCTTAAAAAAATTATAACTGGTTTAAAATTATTATAAGGTTGTGGGATAGGATTAAATCTTAGCAATGAATACCATTTATTTTGTATTTATGTAAAACGGAATGCTGTGATTAAATAAATTAATTGCACTAGATTTTTCCCACAGGGTCAAGGGAGATTAACTCAATAGGCCTAAAAAATGTGTTAAACCCCATAGGCAAGTTAGTATAGCCACACTAATGGTAGAAAAGACACATTTATTGCGGTTTTATCTGTGAGCGCAACAAAACCTTTGCTGTTGGAGCTTACTGAGATTGCATTTCATTGTTTACTTGTGTCACCTAAGCTACCTCTTTTTTGAGCTCTTAAGCCAAGTTGAGTTGGAGGGCAGTTTTAACTTATTTATCTGATTGAGGCAGCGGAAATGTCCCTACATGCCCCCTTTTGGTTCTGGATTACCCGAAAGGCACAAACACTCATACACCTTTGAGGCTTGAATGAATTAGCCGCATTGCTAAGCTCGGTTTTTGGCCAGCAGCAGAAAGTGAGCACTTCTCTGTTTTGTACAAAGAGCACAGGTTTTACAGCTTGGTGCTTCGCTGCTCATCAGATTGAGCAGCAGCATCTATCTGTGAAAACAAAACAGAATAATGACTGTGTAGTGCATGGACTTGTGTTGTCTAGAAAAGTGGCTGTCTGGAAGTACACTTTTTATTTATACGTTAATAATATTTATTGAGTGGAGTTTGACACCAGACTGCAGAGAATCTGTGAAAACAACACAGGCTTTCAGCAATCATGAAATTCAAAATACAGGCCTTAAGAAAAATCTCTATTTTTATTATATATGTCTAGTAGCGTTCCTTTTCTCTTGTTTTAGTTGACGTTTGAGTGACGGCTTCATTTCTCCTCGCATCTACCTCATCTTTTCTGTCCCCACCCTCAGTATGGGTCCAGAGGGGGTAAATTACAGGGTAGACCAAGCCCTGGTCCAGACTCCAAGCTGGCAGGGGCCTGCTACCCTGTCATTTATCCGGACGCACTCCTCTGTGTTTTTGAGCTCTTTGAAGACCTGTCCATCAAGAAGCTTCAAGGCCCATGACTAAGCTGGAGTACCGTAGTTTAAATGAAAAGAGCTTTTTCCTTATCTTTTATCAACGTCTCATTCTGCAGGAAATTGCATGGATTAGTCTGAGAGTGAATGACTATTTTCTCCTCAAACACAAATGCATGCTCCATAGTGGAAGTGAAGTAGTAGTAGTGGTGGCGGAAGTAACAATAACAATGCTTTTGTAAATTATTTTAGGAATATATGAAACACCAGGAGGCACCATTCTGTTGAACGCTCATCTGGACATCGAAACCTTTACCATGGACAAAGAGGTTCGCAGAATCAAACAGGGACTTGGGATAACGTTCTCTGAACTTGTCTACAATGGTACGTTACTTACTGCATCATCATCTGTTCTCTTAAGGCACCTTCACACTTACACATTCACCACATCAGAATTGAGACTAAACCAGGCCTAACCTAAAACTAAACCTGGACAAGGACCAAATTAACTCCAAATCAGGATTAAAACAAGCTAAATTTAGAACCAAATAATGACAAGTGTGAACAGACCCTTAAAAACCTTATCAAGACAATATTTTTAAGCCTTAAACGTGCACTAGGCAACTTTTCTGGGAGAGGATACACCACTCACATTGTAGAGGCGAGCCTGTTCTTAATAAGAATGTTTTTTTTACCAATAAAAAGATGTCTAAGTGAATAGATGTAAGATAGGTACAAGTTGCATAGTGCACCCTTTAAACTGATAAAAGTGCTTTTATTGATTCCATCTTGGTTATAATTGTGGTTATGTTGTAAAAATCAGTGTTGTCTAAATCTATTTCCTAAAGGGCCACATATGGAAACGTAAACAAAGTGGACTTCCACAGACATGTAAACAATAAAGTGAAGTCCCACAACAACATGTTTGAATGGTTGAGAATGCAGAATGAAGTACTACTTATTGTTATCAGGTCGGCATTTGGCACCACAAGCTTAGTTTGGATACCTCTGGTATATACCGAGTTGGTGAACAGATGCATGTCCTCATAACATGTTTGTTACATTAGAAATGTAGGTGTTAAGTATACACTGACATACTCTCTGAATAAAAGAGCTGCCATTTTTTTTGCCAAGCAGGACCTTGTGTTATTGCTACATGTTTTTGTGTGTGTGGAAGCTCAGGTATCTTAATCCTTCCTTCTGCTCGGTGTCCAGCCCCGCCACTTTTATCCACATAATAGGATCAGTGCCATTAGAGCCTCAGTACTAGGCCACTTCAGTCATACCCTCTGGAGACTGGAGCGAGCGCACGCATGCATCATGGCGCTACCTTCAGGACGGGGGCGCAGATTAAATCCTGCACCCGCCACACTTATGTTAACTACCCACCTGTCCTGCATCTGCTTAGCATCAGTACAGTATTTAATTTCAATGGCTGATTAGAAATCACTCTTACTCAGCTACACTAATTAGTCATTTTTGTGAACTCACTCGTCTTTTTGAACAGGTAGAAGTAACATTTTATCCAACAATAGCACATGTCAATAAATGACAAGTAAAGCACTTTCTTTATGGTCAACTCATTGTGCCAGATCAGTATAAGAGGAAAAGGGATTGGATTGTGCCTTTGAACATGACCAGACAATGAGGTGGAGGTCAGCTGCTGATGAGACGAGGACCCCTGCTGAGTGGGGCGTTCCTGACCTTTGAACAAATACTGTCCCGGGCCCATCTGTCCAGTAGACTGACAGCTCGTTTGAGGAAAATGAGAGGGCAGAGACTGGGGAGGCTGGGAAGAGACAAAAAACAGCCCTAATAACTGGAGTTGTTTTTTTCCTTAGGGTTATTTTATAATATTTAAATGCTAACGCAATTAACTGTTTAATTTCCTTTTTAATCAATGCCTCTGTTTAACAGACCTGGTAAATCAGCTAATTTTTTGTTTTAGGTTTCTGGTATAGTCCAGAGTGTGAATTTGTGCGTCACTGCATAGCCAAGTCTCAAGAGAATGTGGAGGGAAAAGTGCAGCTGTCTGTCTATAAGGGCCATGTCTACATCTTGGCCCGCGAGTCACCCAAGTCCCTCTACAACGAAGAGCTGGTCAGGTACGTACCGGTTGAAATGTGCGCTTTGTGTGTGCATACAGTCAGTCTGAAGGCATCTGGTGTTTCAAATGACAGCTGTGTTTGGCTGCACTGAGCACAGTTCAACTCTTGCACATGTTCTAGTCGATCTGTTGCCCAACTTCTTCAACCATCAACACACTAAGTGACCCTCCTCACAAAGACATCAGAGAAGTGTCAAGCTCAATTCCTGGAGGGCAGCACCCCAGCCCCGCTATCCCTCGCCCCTCCTAACTGTGGTAACAGTGGGTTTGTTCAGGGGGCTGACCCCTGGTGCCCTCTGGGCAGGCTGAGCACTGACCAAAGCAAAACCCTCCATATGCCTCTCCACATCCACTTGAATCCCTCTCCAAACTCATACCCTGGAGTCATTCAACTAATGGCGTTTTCAGCCAGAGGATAGAGGTGATTTCTCTGGGCTTTTAACTGCAAAGTACCAGGCAGTTATGCTTGTTAGCGAGGTCAGAAAGAGTAAGGCTAGAGCCGACTGCACACTCTGCAACAAATGGGAAAGTAAAACAAATAATCATAAAAAAATCATATGTATCCATTCTTCTTGTGGGATCTTCTACCAAGATTACATTAGGCTCATAAATATTTAATAAAAGATGAATTAAGCCATATTGATCACCCAGTTGGTTTAATCCTTGATTAAAGGCAGCACATCTTGACAGAAGTTCTGTGTGCTCACCACAAACTCCTCAGGGCATTAACAGATGGACTTGATGCTTCCACAAAAAAGTCCATAGACATTTTGCCTTTTGCACCACTGAGAGCCATAGTATAATCACTTTCCTCATAAACTCTTACCGGGGGTCACTAATGGAAAGTCCAAAGGCAAACATGGTTCCTGATCAATTGATGGCAATCCTATTCAGCATAAAGCATGCATGATTTTGGAATTTGACCCATCGTAAAGTTATTTGTTTTATTATTATTAAAACTAAACTTAAAATTGTATTATTATTTGTCAAACACAAGGGGAGATTATACAGATGAAACACAGAAGTGAGGATCGACACATTGCCATCACTGCTCTGCAAGACCCACTGTCCCAGAGTGGAGAGAACAGTTTTCTCTTTAAAAAAAAAAAACCTAAACGCTTTATCTTGTTGTGCAGCTTCTCCTGGATATGGATGGCAAGACAATCTTTACATTTAAAATAATCCGTCAATCAAACCAGTGTCCACGGACGCTTTAGGTGAGACACAATGGAAAGTGAAGAAATAAAGACCTAGAACAGATATGAAATAATCATGTAACTATTTAGCTATTGGTTTGATATGATTAAGCTGTAATAGAAGTGCCCCTTATTTTCGTATGTAAATATTCTTTGTGCATGCTAAAGATATTACTAATGAATGAATATGTTTAAAATAAGATAGTGCCTTTAGTCATGTGCCTGTTGCATCCTTGCATACAGTGTTATTTCGGGGACAGTCCTTAATGATAAATACACGGAGCATATTTGGTCACGATGGCCCTGCTGACATCCTGTTGGCTCTCTGCAGGCATCGGTAAACGGCATAATTATCACAGTAGTGTAACAGCCCATCACTGCACCCGCCTGAGAAACAAATGTCACCCTGCTCGCTGCCGGCTCTCTCCGCTGCACGACTTCTTGAGCGGAGAAACCGAATATCACATGCTTGCACACACGCACAAAGAGGGCCATATTCTTTGCAGCCACTCGCTCATAATGGTGCTCAGGTGCTAGGTAGGAGGCCGTGTATTGAGAGTTGATGATTTAGTTGTCGTTCTTTTCTTTCTCTAGTGTTTATCCTATCATTTGTTGGCAATTTCCTCCTTTGCTAAGTGCTCGTGAAGGATAAGTGCAGGCTGTACATTGAAGTTTGGGGGTTGAGCGCAGGAGAAGGCTCAGTCAGGGAGTGTATTAAGCACTGCAGGTAGAAACTGCTGTAATTATATAGCACATAGACGCGCTTTGTGAAAGACCGGCACACTTGAGGAAAAGCGGAGCGCCCAAGCATCCTAAATAACACGGATATGACAGATTTGATAGAAAAGACTCAACTTGAAGAACAAAAACCTCTCACCATAACAGCGCCACTGCTTTACGTTATCACAAGGTTGATATGATTGGAAATGTACTTTAGGTGCACCTATTGCCATCATGTGTGTGCAATTGTGTTTTCATTCGTTAGTATTGATTCTGTTATTCAGGACAAACAAACCCAACGGGAGCATCGAGAGGAAAATAGACCAGGAAATTATTTCAAAAGAGCAGCTTATTGGTGATACAATTATCCCTGCGTGTCTCTTCAGAACTGACACCAAACATTTATTTTTTTCCTTTTTTTTTGTAGAACAGAGTAAATTGTCAGAGTCGGTAATCGAACTCACAACACTGCATTTCATTTATTTTTTTATTCATAAACATAAAAACAAACACAAAGAATGGGAACAAGATAAGAGGTAAAATACTTCTAATAGTCTATAGTCTGTCAAATTTGTCTATTTTCAAATTAAGTCCGAAAGTAATCCTTTCCATTTTACGAATGTCCAAAGTAATGTCTGTCCAGTCCCTGATTGTCTGTGTAATTTGTGTCATCCTTTTTTTTTGTGATGGCCTTTTTCGCCGCTGCAAAGAGTGTGTTCCAGAGGTAACTATTTATTGTGTCCATGGCAGGAGTCCTCAGGCCCAAGTCAAAAACTGTCTGCAGTGCATCCTTATTTTTAGTCCCAAACTGTTAAACAACAGGACTATCCCAAAATATGTGATAGTGGTTTGCCCCCTGACTGCCATCTCAGTCTGCATTTCCCTGGTGTTAGGGGTTAAAAACGTGAGATATTCTTCCAAAAAAACTCTTTCCAAACATGTGATTTTGTAGTCCTGCACAGGGATGTACAAACATCTTCCCACTCTTTGTCTGTCAAAATAAGACCACTCTCTTTTTCCCATTTGTTCCCAATATATTTAGTAGAGTAGCTATCCAAATTAGAAATGCATTGATATAATCCAGATTTTTTTCTGAACGGTTCTTTATCTGCCTGGAAGAACTGGTTCTCCTCCTGAGTGGCTCCAGCTCCACTGTCTATCTTGTGTCAGTCTGAAGGAGTTGGATCTCTCTTTCACTGTGGAACTCCTCCAGGTCGAGAAGGAGGGTCTAAGAACGGGGGACCCTGGGACATCCTCCCTCGTCACTATGGACATTGTTTAATCCGTTTTTCACTGCCACCCTCCGAGACAACTGCTGTTGTGATTTTGGGCGTTACATAAATAAATTGAATTTATTTAAATTTAGATATAATCCCCCTTGAAAGTTCCGATTTATAAGCCTTAATAAACATCTCAATCAGAAGTCTACAATGGTAATTACCTTGTTTAATTTCTTGGTTATAGTAACTCCTTATTTGTAAAAACCTATAAAAGTCCTGTTTCTCCAAGCCAAAGGATTCCTTCAACATATAAAAGCTTTTCATGTGATTATCGTCTACAATCTGGTGAAAAACCTTTATACCTTTTGTAACCCTGACCTTGAATCTCAGGTCAGTTCTATTTGGTACAAAACCTTGGTCATAACCAGTTTAATATCCTTTTTTAGTTTGTATGTTTTAAATAGCTCAGATTTTACCCAGGGATTCTCAACTTCCTCCAAATGACTCGACCGTCTGTCATCTCCCAGTAAGGCCTGTACAGGAATCCTGTTTGATCATTGTGGACCCCAGAGATTTATATTTCTTTAATCTTTTGATTGCACCTTGTATTTCCAAAACTATTATTGCAGCTCCTAATTTTGTATGTTTCTCTGACATAAGAGGCAAATTGAGAGGGTCCAGAAAGGAACTTGTATCATCTTTATCATCTGGAATCTTTGAAAAAATGGTTTTATAGAAGGATTCAAAAGCTGAAAATATGTTTTCTTCTCCCCTCCTCAGCATGGATGTACAGGGAGACTATGATCCATGCGATGCTTCGGGGTTCATCAGAATCAACGCTGTCAGGTCTGTAGTTACGTACTAAAACTTTGATTGAATTATTTTTTCTTATATTCTGCTATTTTGTGTTACAGGCTGAGAGAACACCACCGTTTGCAGGGTTTTTCAGATGTCAAGAAGTAACAAATATCTACTTCTATGAAAGTCCAGATGAATTTAGTAGATCATTTTACATCTGTTATCCCATGGTGTCATTAAATATTTAGTTTTTCTTTTGTAGCTATATTGTAAGATAGGATGCCGTCTCTTTTGGATGTACAAGATGAAATAGGTCAAGTTTAGCCGCTGTTACTTTAGATTTTCAAAATGAGAACTGGTTGCGTAGAATTTCAATGTTGTTGTGCCTTAGTGTGGTTTGGTGAAGGTGTTCAATAAACTTTGTGTTAAATTCAGTCGCTAGAAATTATGAAATTGTAGAATTAAGGCTGTAACTTTTTTATCATATCAGATAAACAAATGTTGCTGATTTCACTTTGTTAGAATAATAAACAAATGCCTTTGCCATTAAAGAGTTTAAATAAATGATAATTGATGTCATTGTGAAAGTCTTTTGTATAGCATAATACCTTAATCTTACAAAGGTTGAACTGGATGGTGAACACAGGCAAAAGTGAAGGTGGTGGCTTGCTGATAATCACTGAAGCATAAGTAACCAGGCCATTTTGAGCTCAAATGGCACAAGTCAGATGGAAGGAAAACCAATTGGTCACGTATGTATATTTGCCTGCTCCACATGCGGTCTTTAGACTCAAAGAATAGAAGAAAAGTAGGAGTATTTAGCAACAAAGACATGGCAGTCAGTAAAGCCGTTCTTTTCTTACCTATTTAAATGAATTGCAGATGAGATGTCAAATAGTTTTGAATCAAATATTTGTTTTACACGGTTTATCATTTTAGGACAGCCGAACTGAACTACAGGGTAATAACAAGCATTATAAATATTTGAAATTTCAAAATGTTAAACTCATGTGCAAAAAGATAATAAAATAGAAGCTTAAATATTGCTTTAATACACAGAACAGCTGCAAACCTCTTTTACCCCCTTCTCAACGGTGTCAATGTGCTGTATAAGCCTGCTTTTGCTGAAGTCCACACGTGGACCCCCTGCCAGGTCTAATGGGTTAGGAGCGCTCCTCGGACCCTTTCAGTCCCACAAGAGCCCCTCTGACCTCAGCTCAATTACGCGGCAGGCGTCTCAGTCTTTGCCCGGCCAATTACCAGTCAGCCCATGCACTTATACTGTCGTGCACACACCCGTCGTAAAATAATCAGTGTCCAAAATTGCATGTTTCAAATGAAAGGATGGATAGTATTCAGATTAGTCAGTCGAGCTGAAGGAAGGTAGGGGCCAGGTTTCTGTGTATCGAGGGGGTCTGCAGCGACCTTCTAAATGTTTCTGGGAAAATATGACACCTTTTTCAATTTTAGTTAACGTTTTTAGTGGTGCTGGCATCTGAGGCGTTGTTCTCACATTCATTCACTATTGGTAAATTAGAGATACTAATGACCTATTATGGTACTTTGTAAGGGTGTCTATTTAGCTCCTGTTCTGCCTCTGAGTTTACCTGAAAAACTCAGTTATATTTCCCGCCGTCTCGCCTACCTGTCTGCTCACTCAGCCAGGTATGAAATAGCTGACACCTGACCGAGGGAATTAATCATCCTTGACCCCAGACCAATTACCCCTCATTACCCACTCTCTGGGGAGAGCGCTGTAACAATAGTGCGACATGAAAGTGGGCTGGGGCGCAGGATAAGTCCTAATGGACATTCTTTAGTGTATGTGGCTCTTCAGGAGTCCCAGGTCTGCCAACCTGCACAACCTTGTCACTCCAGGGCCACGTGTACAAAGAGCCCATTGTTCATGATCAAGGCCTGTGACCTCAAGTGCACAGAGCCACTAGCGATGCAGCCATGCTTGAAAAGCTCCATTCATCAATACTTGTTGATTCTCAAGCATCTGTTGACTCTTGACTAATCTCAGATCTGTTAATGAATTAAAACTGAAGTAAAGTTGTAATTATATTGTTATACAAGCAGTGGCCATATACACTTAGTGATGTGTTAATTATATATTCATTTCCCATGATTTTGAACATTTCTACCACAAAGAAATGATTGAATTAATGATGTCAGAGGAAACTATGGGCTGTCGTTCGTTGCTCCTGTAGTTAGCTATCGTATTCATTGACCTTTTAAAGCAGCTCACCACACAGTGAACCTGGAACAATGACAATGGGGACCTAATTACCATCAATTAGGCGTCTGTGGTGCCCCACTTTAGTGTGGTTTGTATGTAACTTAAGCTCGGGCCCAGAGTGTACAGCTCTATTGTGATTACGTCTTGTCACCTGCTTTAGGTCTGTGGGTGTATCAGGGGGTTGGACCCACCAATGTTACCATATAATCTGTATTTAAATACACGCGAAGACATAGGCTATAGACTAACTCTGGTCACTAAATGACTCTTAACAATGCATACTGCTATGCATACTGTAGTAGTAATGGTAATATCAGTTTTTGACACGTATTCCTTAATAGGTTTTTTATTTTATGAAACATACTTAATGCCGAATTACTAAGCAGTTAAATGGGTGTTGAGGCCCCTTGAGGTTCCGGCATACAGCTAATGGGCCTCGCAGAGATGAGATCATTCTTGCCCCAAGAAAAATAAGAGGGACTTTACATCAGGATATGCATGTATGTAATCACTAAATGCATTCACATTTGACAAGTGCTGCAGTAATATCAGATTAACAAAATGTTTTTTTAGAAAGGTTTTTGGTGTTTTATTAGAAAAAAATACTGTTATAATTATATCATGTCATAATACTATCACTTAATTTTACAGTACTATTTCTATGCTATTTGCCCCTCTGGGCAGAACACTGAGAGACACATGTGAGAAACCTGATCTCTTGTTGAACATTGAGGCCATCTGTGAACAACCATGAAAACCAAGCAGGATACACTTTGCCTCCCAGGCTGCTCACATCCACAGAGATGGCTGTGTTTCCATTGATGTCGAAGTCTTTCCTGGTGTCAAAGGACATTCGGTGATGTCCTGGAGATCTATAGACAGATGGGACCATTAGGTCCAAAGCCTCTGGCTTTGTTTGGCCTGTGAAAGTGATGAAATATTGATGTAAAAATAGAAATATTTTGCCTGCTGCTCAGTGATCATTTAAAAAGGTTAATGAGTGTGGAGATTTTCCTGTCTCATATTACCACAAAATGTAGCCACCTACCCCCTAACATCGACTGGAATCGCTCACAGGAATCAATAACCTTTTCCCTGGACAAAGTTGCCTCTTTTGATTGTATGAGCTTTGACTGACTTGTGTTTGCTATTTCAATCTCCCATCTCAAAAGAAAAGGGTATATAAAAAGATTGCAGAGATCAATAGATATATGTCTTACTAAAGACATATATTTAATTTCATTGAGGCATCCTTAATACAAAACAAATCACTGTATTTTCAAAATTGCACATTAGCCTTATATTATACCCGACTCCACTTTCTCCCTTGCTCGGGGCGACATGAGTAATGTAGTGTCGGATCAATAGATTTAGATCCACTGTTGGCAATGGTCTCCCCTGTTCCCCTGCTCTCTCCGGGGGGCTCGTTTTTCGGCTCTTTATGCTCTTCGATCTGTTGCTGGTTCAAGGTGGCTCTGCTGCAGTTGTGTCTGCCCCACTCTCCCTCAGTCCCAAGTTGATTTAAAAGTTTAATGCCACTGGTTATTTGGTTGTTATGGCGTATGTGTTATATCTTTTGATTGATGCTAATGTAATGCCTCGGATAAATGCTGGATTATTACACCACTGGGTATAGTTGCATTCTGCTCAGTGTTTAACTGGTATCACAAACATTTGTTTTCAAGACATGTTAATCTTCTGGTGTACCGCTCATGCAAACTCATACAAGGGGACTCGGTTTTGAGTTTTTTTTTTAATTCAATTCAAACCTTAAGCTCTTTGCCATTGTGCTAGTTTGTCTGTAGTGATTGTTGATTGTTTTTCAAATAAATACTTTTGTCTTTTAGATATTTTGGGGCACTGGAAATACTGTACCTGACCAATCCAGCCAAGAGGTCACATATATAGGCTATATTCTGATGTTTGTCCCATGCAAGCCAACACAGAATTAAAAACTATATGCATGATTTTTTTAATCAGTTGCCTGTTTCTTAATGCAACCCCAGGAGGAAAAGGTTGTGAGAAAAAACAAGCATTTACAAACGCGACGAATCAGATTTGTGCTGCTTTATTATGTTTGTATTCTGTCTGAGAACAGGTTTCACAAAAAGAGAAATAAAACGAACTGCTGTTGAAGTATCTATTCTGAATGCATCATGGAAGGGAAAATATGTTTTCCCTGGAGACTTAAGGTGGTCTGTATGAGTTTGGTTGAGCATTACTTGGCGCCTTGCACTTCTACAAGTTGCACAGCGGTGGGTAAAGACTGCATTTTGAAAGTATGTTTGTGTCTGGAGATGGCTTCCACTCTCCAGACCCCCAGAGGTTGTTGTTTAAAGGAGCTGCACAGCATCACAACAATGTTTTGCTTTTAGATGAATAAAAAAAAACGTCTGCTGATGCACTTTTATGTCTGTCAAGTCTGGTGTTCCATAAGCCCTTTATGTCATTCTTGGGAACTCTCTCTGTCTTTTTGTCGCATGCTGATGGTAAAAGAATTACCGTCAAAACACTCTTTGTGCAAGGAGTCGCAAACAAGACCATTTAGCTATTATTTCCTCTCAGTCGCAGATACATCACACCTCAAAGCAAGCGTTTATCAAGTGGAGAAGGAAAAGACATCTTGAGGAAAATGGGACAGGTGTAGAAAGAAGCCAGGAGTGGCACACAAGAGGCTAGGAGGGGTCATGGAGTCCCAGCGGAGTGAAACAGTGAAAAACATCCATAATTGTCACCACAGGATGCTTTGTGTAATTGCATCATTTAAAATACAGATACAGTTGTGAAGCAAAGTGGCCCAAAAAGGGGGAGTGAGTGTCAGGAAGTAAAGGAGGCGGTAAAAACAATTGCATTATTGTAGTGCCACTCTGTTTATGTTTGTCGTCCCTCACTGTCCCTCAGACATATTGGTCTGATAGTGTTTCTCATGAAAAAGCCAATTTACCGACATAATATATAGTAAAACAATGAGTGAGGGTTTCTGTCCTTAACATTACATCAAACATATTTACATCTTTTACAGATTATTATCGTAACAATAGAACACAACCACAAAACAAATAGATTACGGTCAGGTGAATTAAGATGGCCTAGTGTGCAATAGATTTCAAAGATGCTGAGTCAATCTATAAAACATTGTGATGATGTGTGTCTGTTTAAACCTCTTCTGAGCGCGCAGGTACATGTATATGGCTGTTGTAAAATACATGTGCTCAGTCCACTTATCCTTCATACACAGCGGATCATTTGTTCCTGTGTGAAAACTAGTGCTGGAACACCCCAGAGGTTTACAGTGAAACTTTATCCATGTCTCTTATCCTGCCTTTAGAAATTTATGCCCATAGCAAAACTGTGGCAATTATAATGTAATCACAGTTAGCCCTTTCTCAGAATAAAGTAGAACAAAGTGGAGATGTACAACTTCTGCACATATTCCTGGCTATTTATTTTCACAAATTGTGGAATGGAACAAGACTTTATTGAATAATTCATCCCGACTAAATGTTATGGACTAATTTCTGCAATGAAAATGATCTCTGCTGATATATCTACCACAGTGAACCCTGGGAACAAGAACCAATTCTCTTGGAGACAAAAACAGAAGGACACTTGATCGGTCTGCTATCAACCACAGCCTGCTAACACATGGTGCTCCGTGTATCGCTTCCCATTCTGCGATTGGCAAGACTCCAGGGACCCACACCTGCTTTAATGGCTCCTTTTCTCGTCTGTTTGGCCGGATGGAGGCTGAATATTTCCTAATTGTCTGTCATTGTGTGCACTTGTATCCCTGCTGCTTATGCATTCATGTTATTTCTTCCAGTCCCTGGTTTACCCTTTGATACCAATGCTCTCAAATGTGTTTTGCAGCCACCTAGGTGTGAATATATTGAAGAGCACATGGTAGCAATATGTTTGCTGGATCCAGATCATACTTCACTCATGTTAACTATGTGGATCTGGTGGTGGTCTTGAACTGTCCTGTGCAGAGTGGAAGTTCCCACCAAATGTCTTTGCTTCTTCTTTGGAGGTGATAACATGCCCCGGGGTGAGCCTGAGCCAGCAAAGGAAATGTGTATGGTTACTGGAAGTTACACTGACACTGATCTTTGGAGGGCCTGTCGAAAAAAACAAAAAAACGCCAAACTATGAAGCAGACTTTTACGTAAACGTAAAAGGATGCAGCAAAACGTATCTTTGATAAATTATCTTAAACAAATAAAAATGTTTTATAGCCTGAACAATGTACAATAGCCAAGATTTTGACACGTACCATAATTCATTTTAGATCGCATAAAGGAGCACTTCATTTCACAGGTTTTCCTGTTTCACTAATCATTACCTTCTTTGGTGGGAATATTCCTGTGTTAAATAGGGTTGATGATTGTCATTTTACATCAGTCAAGTAGTAGTTTGTGAAGAAAAGTCCAAATCAAACGTTAAAACAAAAGAATCCCTCTGTCTATGTCATCAAACACAGACTTCCATCTAAAATGCAGGGACAATTGTATGCGCAAGGATCACAATTTTGTGACTGTTTAAACATTTATTTTACAAAAAAATGTGTTGTCAAGAAGATTTAGTCGTGAAGTAATAACAAGTAGCCTAACAGGTTTTGGCCCTTATGGTTGCTAGGTAACAGTTTTGGAATTACCCCTACGTATGTCACTTCTGGTGCCCACCAGGAAGTAGAATTATAAACACACCAAAATTCTCAAACTAAGTAAATTCTGTAAAAGTTAACTATAATTATCATATGCTTGTTCCCTTTCGGGGTCGCAGGTGACTGGAGCCTATCCCAGTGACTTCGGGCCTTAGGCGGAGTACACCCTGGAGGTGTGGCCAACTTGTTGCAGGGACAACAGAGAGACATAGACATGACAGACAGTTCACTCTCACATTCATTCACTAGGGCCAATTTAGACTTAGAGAGATCATGAGAGATTTGTTGGTCTGGTCCGGGAATCAAACCCATGATCTCCTTCTTGGGAGGCAAGAGCGCTAACCGCCTTTGCCACCGTTCACCCCAGGGATTGTGCCGGTATTTATTATATATATATTATGATTCCCCCCAGTTTTACAATTTAGTTTATAATCTGGTTGGACATAGGCAGCAGATGTGATATACATAGAGCGTATACTGTAAATGAATGGACCCATTCAATTAGCCAATTAACCCAGTAAATTGCTAGGTTCGCTCTGTCGCACTAAACCATTTGTCATCATTGTAGGAATGTGCAACATAATTTAAATTGAAGGAAATAGAACTTAATTGCATAGTGTAACCATGGAAACCAAGGTTGTAACCAAAGAAACAAGCAATGGTACTGGTCATTTTCTGGCTTCATTCACACATAAGCCATCCCCGCATTAGTTGCCAGGGGAAATGCCAGATTAAAAATTCAGTTCTGTCTTATTTCACAAATGTCTCTGCTCTGACACAGAGCCTGTTATATTCCCAGGTAAGGCTGCGTGAGCGGGTGGAGCTATAGACACGAAATTGGTTGCTACAATACAGACACTGCGTTGCCACATTGGTCTAGTGTATGTGATGATACAAATCAGTTGACCACAATGGTGAATGGTCAATGCTTTCCGAAGAGATCGGGTTGTCATAGTAATTAATTATCTTCTGTTGCTAAACTAGTCTAAGCTGTTACATTCTTGACTGGTTTATGTTTTATTTTATAGCATAAGATTAGATAAGGCTATGTCATGACTTACACGTAATTAGGCCCGAGCGCCACAAGCTGGCGAGAGGCCTATTAATCTCGTAAGGCCGTGCGAAGCACGGCTGCGAAAGTGCGCACATAGTGCGCACGAAATCGAGCGCGAAGCGCTCGCCCACTTCCAAACACTCACTAACGCACTCCTCCACTCATGCACGCCCCGTGCATACTAATTAGTTGTAGGAAAATGGAACATTACCGTTGTAAACGGGCGAAGCCCGTGCAAAAGTTCGCACTAAACGAGCACTTTACATTGGGATGACGACCGCTTCGCGGTCGTCATCCCCATATAAAGCACTCATTTGCGCTAAGTAGCTCACGAATACGTTCCCCATCTCTTGCATGTTCCGTGCATATAAGCATGTAATGCAAAAATTGAACATTATTACTGTATAGAGGGCCAAAAACACAAAGTGGGCGGAGCCCACTCAAAATTATCGAAAGTACCCGTCAGTGACCAGGGACCCACACCATGAGGTAGGAAAGCGCGAGCGCTTTCCGAAAATGTATAGTTTATGATATTTGAAAAATGGGAAACATTGTTTTCGCATCGGAATATTTAGGCCCGAGCCCCAGCAGGGCGGAGGGCCTATTGCTCCCGCAACGCTGCCGAAGGCAGCGTTGCAACCGTCGCCCCTGGCAAGTACAGTAAACTAGCCCATGCCGAAGGCATGGATCATGCATACTTACTCCTGCTATGACAGAAATAGTCAACAATTTGTGAATGGGCGTAGCCCATTCACAAATTGTTGACAACAGCAGCGCGAAGCGCTGCATTCCTCCAAAAACCCTCCTGGCATTGTCCTGTACGCGAGAATCCATGCCGCAGGCATGGGCCATGCTTGTATCTGCTCAAATCAATGGAAGTCTATGGGGAGTGGGCGGGGCATCCCGACGGAATGGGGAGTGACGAGCGCGTAAGCGCTCGTAATGATGATTCCACCCCATGGCGGCATGGGGAAGGCTTAGAGCTTTCAAACGATGTATAATTTGTTGTTATAGTGGAAACGGCTATATTGTTTTTGCTAAAAATATTATTATTTTTATTATTTTTCTTGTTCTTCTGCTTTTTGAGCTCTAATTTGACCCCCTGAACATGCTCAAAAACTCACCAAACTTTACCCAAAATTCAAAATCGGCGAAAAATTTTGTTTTTTCTGGGCCATTTTTTTTTTCGTTAAAAAATGGCGCGACAGCGCCACCGACAAAAGTCAAAATACATTGCGCCTATGGGAGACGCCCGGAGGTCAACTTTGTCGTAGAGCTACGAAATTCGGAACACGCATTCCTCTTGTGAGGACAAAAAACAAATATTATTGTGGCCACGCCCCCAGAATTACCCTATGCCCGCCATCTTCCTTTGAAAATGAAAACACGCTGTGTTAGCCATTTTGTTCACGTCAAACTTTGACGAACTCCTCCTAGGGCGTTTTGCCCACCGACTTCAAAATCGGCTGACGTCCTCTGGACAAGTGGGGCATCTAAAGTTATTCAATTTTTTGAGATACCTTTTACGGTCTGTGTGCGGCGCAGCCGCAAAGTTGGACAACTTATTTTGGGATATTGCAGATCTAAAAATTGTTCCCATTTGATCAAAACAAGTCCGATTAGGACCAAATTTGATTCAGTTGTTCAACTTTCTAGTTTGGACCAGTTTATGATGACAAAATTGAAATGGGCGCGATAGCGCCCCCTACAGAGTGACCTTTAAATTAACATTGAAGGTCAAAAATTAGTTTTACCAAAATTTTCTAAACTTTACCCAAAATTCTATTTTGGCGTCGCGATCAAAAAAGCCAATCAGACAAATGCCCTAATTTTTACGGCGTAGTCGTAGCGATGACATAAACCTCCCATGTTATCCCTATGGGAAAACCGCTAAATCTCTCGAATATCCACATTTTTCTGTTTCACACTTTAACGAAGTCCTCCTAGTGCGTTTTGCCCACCGACCTCAAAATCGGTGTACGTCCTCTAGACAAGTGGGGCATCTAAAGTTATCTAAATTTTAAGGATAGCTTTTACGGTCTCTGTGCGACGGAGCCGCAAACGTTTCCCAGAATTCTGACTATTTGGCCTTCAGAGTGGCCTATAAACAATAGTTTTTCCAAATGACATGATATTTTGAACAAAATTCTAATTTGCCATCCTGATCATAAAAGTATGAGAGCCAAAGTCATATTTTGTACGGCGTAACCGTAGCGTTGACAGAAACATCCCATGTTATCCTTATGGGAAAATCGTAGAATCGCTCAAATCACCACATTTTTACGCTTCACACTTTAACGAACTCCTCCTAGGGCGATTGTCCGATCAAGTTCATATTTGGAGAATATCATCTACACAAGCGGGGCATCAAAACTTATCCATATTTTGATTCTAAGTGCTACGGTCTCTGTGTGGCGGACCCGCAAATATATGTCAGAAATGGGAAAACAGCGAAATCTCTAAAATCACCACATTTTTACGCTTCACACTTTAACGAACTCCTCCTAGGCCGATTGCCCGATCAAGCTCATATTTGGGGAAAATCATCTACACAAACGGGGCATCAAAAGTTATCCATATTTTGATTTTAAGTGGTACGGTCTCTGTGCCGTGGAGCTGCAAATATACTGTCAAAAATGGGAAAAACGCCAAATCCTTGAAATGTTCACATTTACGCTTCACACTTTAACAAACTCCTCCGTGGGCAATAGCTCGATCAAGCTTTACTTTGGGAAAAATCATCTACACAAGCGGGGCATCAAAAGTTATCCATATTTATATTCTAAGTGCTACGGTCTCTGTGCGGCGGCGCAGCAAATTTGACTGACACTTGTGTTCATTTGCACTGGATTGGCCATGTCCAATGTGTCGCCGTCTGTCAAGTTCTTTTTTTATTCAACACACAATAAGGGCGCCATCTTTATCAAGTCAAAAGCGCAGAGTCGGAAGGCCGGCGGCCCGCGAGGGCCGTTGGATGCCGCTTGCAGCTTTAATATTCTTTCTTTCTTTCTTTCTTCTTCTTCTTCTCGGGACCAACCCCCCTATTTTTCACCCAGTGAACATTGACGAAAAGTCACAAAAATTTGCACACCTCTAAAAATCGTGCCTCTCTACATTCTGGCTATTTCCCTTTTCTAAAATAAAAAAAATTGGCGCGTCAGCGCCACCAAATGTACCAAAAATGCATTGAGAGATGGGAAATGACCCCAAAAAAATCTGATCGTAGAATCATGAAATTTGGCGCAGAGGTAGATGGTGACAAGAGAAGTAAAAAATATTATTACGGCAACGCCGTCCCCCGAACCAAATGTCGGCCATATTGCTTCAAAAATGGCTAAACATGACTTCGGAGTTTTTCCAAACGTCGTACTTTTACGAACTCCTCCCAGGGCGTTGGCCCTAAAAAGCTGAAATTTGGTGAAAATGCTACTGAGGAGTGGGACATCAAAAGTTATCCAAATTACATTGATACCTCTCACGGTCTCTGTGCGGCGAAGCCGCAAACTGTAACTAAAATTTCAGAAATCTCCCATATTTAAAATTTCTGCCGTTTGCGCAGATAAAGTCCGAATTGCATCAAATTAGAATCAGTTGTTAAACTCTTTGCCCTAAACCTACTTGAAGTGAAATAAATTCATTTGGCGCCACAGCGCCCCCTACAGATTTTATATGGAGGTTAAATGTTAAGTTTTGCGAAATTATATGAAATTTGACACACAACTCAATTTTAGCATCCCCATCAAAAAAGTCAATGAGACCCATGTCATAATTGTTATGGCGTTGCCCAACGATGACCGAAACCTTTCATGTTATTCCAATGGGGAAATCGCCAGAACATGTTTACACTTTAGACTTTCACAAACTCCTCCCAGGGCGTCAGCCCTATTAACCTGAAATTTGGTGGGACTCATCTTCAGGGGTGGACCATCAAAAGTTATCCACATTTTCATTCAAAGAGTCACGGTGTCTGTGCGGCAAAGCCGCACATTTTGCCAAGAATTCAAAATAAAATAGCTTTTTGATGGTAAAACAAAGGGGAGAAGATGTGACAGCGTCACAGATTCAGCAGTAGGCGTAATAAAAGGACAATTGGGGCGCGTTAGCGCCCCCTCCTCTTGCGGCGTGGCGGCGGTGTGGCGGCGGCGTGGCGAGGGCCGATCATTGCCGCTTGCGGCTATATTTACAATTTATTATCAGGCACGAGGTTGTAGAAGCCTGCACTGCTGGTTTACAGGGGCCCCGGGCACTTAGCAACGAACCATCACTAAAAACCTGAAATGAGACATCGAGAGACAGCGGCACCTAATTGGTCAGTTTTTGTCGTTCATGTCTTGATTTACAAAACCAATAGCAAAAATATAGCCACAAGCGGCAATGATCGGCCCTCGCCACGCCGCCGCCACACCGCCGCCACGCCGCAAGAGGAGGGGGCGCTAACGCGCCCCAATTGTCCTTTTATTACGCCTACTGCTGAATCTGTGACGCTGTCACATCTTCTCCCCTTTGTTTTACCATCAAAAAGCTATTTTATTTTGAATTCTTGGCAAAATGTGCGGCTTTGCCGCACAGACACCGTGACTCTTTGAATGAAAATGTGGATAACTTTTGATGGTCCACCCCTGAAGATGAGTCCCACCAAATTTCAGGTTAATAGGGCTGACGCCCTGGGAGGAGTTTGTGAAAGTCTAAAGTGTAAACATGTTCTGGCGATTTCCCCATTGGAATAACATGAAAGGTTTCGGTCATCGTTGGGCAACGCCATAACAATTATGACATGGGTCTCATTGACTTTTTTGATGGGGATGCTAAAATTGAGTTGTGTGTCAAATTTCATATAATTTCGCAAAACTAAACATTTAACCTCCATATAAAATCTGTAGGGGGCGCTGTGGCGCCAAATGAATTTATTTCACTTCAAGTAGGTTTAGGGCAAAGAGTTTAACAACTGATTCTAATTTGATGCAATTCGGACTTTATCTGCGCAAACGGCAGAAATTTTAAATATGGGAGATTTCTGAAATTTTAGTTACAGTTTGCGGCTTCGCCGCACAGAGACCGTGAGAGGTATCAATGTAATTTGGATAACTTTTGATGTCCCACTCCTCAGTAGCATTTTCACCAAATTTCAGCTTTTTAGGGCCAACGCCCTGGGAGGAGTTCGTAAAAGTACGACGTTTGGAAAAACTCCGAAGTCATGTTTAGCCATTTTTGAAGCAATATGGCCGACATTTGGTTCGGGGGACGGCGTTGCCGTAATAATATTTTTTACTTCTCTTGTCACCATCTACCTCTGCGCCAAATTTCATGATTCTACGATCAGATTTTTTTTGGGTCATTTCCCATCTCTCAATGCATTTTTGGTACATTTGGTGGCGCTGACGCGCCAATTTTTTTTATTTTAGAAAAGGGAAATAGCCAGAATGTAGAGAGGCACGATTTTTAGAGGTGTGCAAATTTTTGTGACTTTTCGTCAATGTTCACTGGGTGAAAAATAGGGGGGTTGGTCCCGAGAAGAAGAAGAAGAAAGAAAGAAAGAAAGAATAATATTCCGATGCGAAAACAATGTTTCCCATTTTTCAAATATCATAAACTATACATTTTCGGAAAGCGCTCGCGCTTTCCTACCTCATGGTGTGGGTCCCTGGTCACTGACGGGTACTTTCGATAATTTTGAGTGGGCTCCGCCCACTTTGTGTTTTTGGCCCTCTATACAGTAATAATGTTCAATTTTTGCATTACATGCTTATATGCACGGAACATGCAAGAGATGGGGAACGTATTCGTGAGCTACTTAGCGCAAATGAGTGCTTTATATGGGGATGACGACCGCTTCGCGGTCGTCATCCCAATGTAAAGTGCTCGTTTAGTGCGAACTTTTGCACGGGCTTCGCCCGTTTACAACGGTAATGTTCCATTTTCCTACAACTAATTAGTATGCACGGGGCGTGCATGAGTGGAGGAGTGCGTTAGTGAGTGTTTGGAAGTGGGCGAGCGCTTCGCACTCGATTTCGTGCGCACTACGTGCGCACTTTCGCAGCCGTGCTTCGCACGGCCTTACGAGATTAATAGGCCTCTCGCCAGCTTGTGGCGCTCGGGCCTAATAAAAATAAGTACAGCTTTTTATTAGCAAGTATTTTAAATCCAGAATGTTGAGGCTGACTGCAGCAGTTACAGAGAAAGACAAGCAGAGGTTTCAATAGAAAGTGAATGGGAACTGAAACTCGAGGTGATTAGAGGTAATTCCACAACTGTAGAAAACCTAGAAACCATAGGCTGCTGAAAACAAGTGCCAAAATCCATATAAATGAAAGAATAGTAAAAATAATACCCCGTAATACACTTTTTTGTTAGATAATTCTTCTCCCTCTTTGGTGTTTTATGGCGATTGGTATCCACGTGTTACATTACCACTAGACTCTATTCTTTTGACTTTATTCTTCAGACTTTATTCTTTAGACTTCATTGGCCGCCTATATTTCCAGAGCTGACTCTTCTTCTTCTTCTTTGGTGCTTCCGCCGTACATCTTAGGTTTTATTCTTTAGGCTTCGTTGTTTATCTTCTTCTTCTTTGGTATTTTATGGCGGCTGGTATCCAAGCGTTACATTACCACAACAACAACAACAACAACAACAACAACAACAGATTAATTCTTCAGACTTTATTCTTCAGACTTTGTTCTTTAGACTTCATGATCAGAACGTCTGCATTTTCGATGGAACGTCGCTTATGACGACATAGTTAGATGGATTCCATTTCAGAACACTTTGAACTTTCATGTTTCCATGTTTATTTACAAACTGCAACTTGACTCATATAAATCTATGATACATATTCACATTCACAAATATTGTCACAAATAGTATAATCCCACCAAACTAAAAAAAAAACATGAGAACCTGTCCTGTGCACTTTAAAATATGAACTTGGCCACGACTTTCTTGGTTAGATAAAAGCTCAATAAAATGAAATATTGAGTTGTTTTGATAAAGAGCGTCAAGACCATACGGGGTGTCAATAGATCCCCTCGCGAGATCGCCAAAGTCTCGGAGCTTTTGCCTGGCACGTGTCTTTTTTATTTTTTAAAGTGCACCGTGCCCGTGTGCCTCAGCTCTGCTCTCAGCTGCTGCCGAGGCGGAGGAGGATGATGGCGGAGTTGCTTCATGGACAGGCCTCGGTAGCTTCGAAAGATGACTTCGCGGACACGATTCGCCGGGTCAGACAGGTAAAAAGCCCCTCGGGGTTGACGAAGAGTGACGTTTCCGGACCGTAAACGGAGTTGAGCATGTGGTGGGCTGTGGCGGACCCCTGCTCCAAACAGCCCCGTGCACCCAGCGTGCTAACATGCTAACACTCGAACGGGACAGATTAGGCAGTGCACACAATGACTCCCGTTACCGCGAGGCCTCTACTTTGCCAAGCGACAGACGGTCCCCGTGCAAAGTAACGACGTGTCCCATTGCTGTGCCAAAGTTTTTCGACTGTAATAACTTGTGGCAACACGCTGCAACCTGTTGTCAAGTCACAAAAGTTGTGGTTAGCCTAGCATGCTAACCCATTACTGCGCTGTCAAAAAGTTAACGCTGCTTGTCAAGCGTTGATATGAAATGTTTTAAAGTGATACTCGGTGATGTGCAACCGACACGTCATCGTTGCCACGTCAGCCTGACTAAACTGCCTGCAATCATAATTATTTAGAGTTACTTGAACCAACAGGTACCAAAGCTATTTTAGCTTGTTAGCCTGCGTGGTGTCAGGTCCAACAGGCAGAGTCAGGCCACACATGTATCGTCATCTGTTCAAATAGCCCCTAGTTCTCCCCAACCGTGTGTTTATCTACTCCTGCAACGCACCCTAAAGGTACATAATCATAATAATAATCATAATAATAATAATAATAATAATAATAATAATAATAATAATAATAATAATAATAATAATAATGATGATGGTCACACATTGTTTTCATTTATGCAGGCCATAATAACCATTAATTACTCACATGAGATATTATGGATTTTTCTCAGGGAATTGCAGGTTTTGTAGCTTATTTCTGAGACAACACTTTCTATACTTTAGGCTTAAATCTGATGCCTGGACTTAAATGGTTACAACCAGGCCTCATGTCCAAATTCAACACTCACCATGTATCCTAGTTAGTTACTGTATTCTACCTACAAGGGAATATGTCTTCACAGTTGCACATTTGTAAAGGAAGGCCATACCTTCTTATTCAATGTCTGAAGCTCAGCAAAGCCGGGCCTGGTTAGTTCTTGGTTGGAAACCGCTGAGAAAAACGGGTGCCACTGTGAGGTGGCTGTGGCTCAAGTGCAGGGGTCTCCAACCACCGGGCTGGGCCCAAAAACCGGACCGCGGGCCATCTGCTGCCAGTCCCCAGATGCAAAAGCAACCTATGTTTTTCTTATTTTTGTTTTATATCTGTCGCTATGTCCCTATATTCCCCATGCAATTTACCATGTAAATATGAAGCCCATTAACCTTATAAACATCAAACATTAATAAGGTATTTTAAAAGTTATACACATTTTGTACACATTTTACACTGTCACTAGCTCTGCCCCTTCAAATGGTCCCTGTAATGTTGGTACCGGTCCTTGGAGATCCCTGCTCTAGTGCTCACTGTCGTCGTGTCCTTAGGTAAGACACTTCACCCACATTGCCTGGCATGAATCTGGTGTGTGCACGTGAATGATTGGTGGAGGTCGGCGATGCCAATGGTGCAGATTGCTCATATCAGGCCATCTCAGGGCAGCTGTGACTACAATAGTACCTTACGACCACAAAGTGTGGAATTAATGAATGAATGAATGAATAATGCAATGTAAAGCAAATTTGAGTGTTCGAAAAAGTGCTATATAACTGCATTATTATTATTTCACAGAAAACGCGCTTCAAACATGACATACATTTACGTGACATAACATACAGATTACATAATTCATTAATGGAACAGAATCGAGGGACATGGTTTACAGTTTGTTACAGAGTGTTAATGGCTGTAGGGATGAAACTGACACACATTCACTCGACTTCAACTGCATGGGAGTTCATTCATAACAGCTATTTTTACAGTGTAGTGCAAGGAAATGGCAGAAAACTCCAGAGTCACTTCCTGTCAAGAAATTACACATGAATCAATGCTATTACTTAACAGTCAGAGAACATAATTCAACTTAGAATATTAAACGACACAGAAACGTCAGTCTTTTGTGTGGCTTGCAAGGGAGAGGAAGGCTTAGCCGAGTCAAGATGTTGTAAGCAACCTGAACGACTTTCCAAAATCACTCTCAGCGTTCCTCCCTCTTACAAGTCATTTTATTAAAATCACACATAAAATGGAGGCGGGTCACATTTCTCATTGGTCAGCTTCACATCAAGGCACTTGTCTTTTACGACTCTTTGGTATTATCTTTAGAGATAAAAACCTTGGTGAATGTTCTACCCATCTGGTCCCCAGGATGGGAGGAACATTCCTCACGGCTGTTTCTACAACATCTTCATACATGTTATTAGAAATACATGCCTTTCCCTCCCCCCAGGCTAATGATGCAGATAACTTTTAACACACAAATATAATCATATATTTACATTTTATCACACTTCCAAATCATCATCTTACTCACAGAACACCTTTTCCTCTCTGTTGTCCCATAGTAATCCTTTACTAATCCTCCTTTTAGCATTAAACCCGTTTTACATTCTTGTACCAAATTTGCATAATGCTCTTTACGTTGTAAGGACTAAAGTGTGTGGAGCACATATTTGGACACATAGCTCTCAGTTGACTAAAACACACCTTGACTTTGTAGGTTTCAGGCACTCTTGATCATTTACTGAATCTTTTTAATACTTCCCTTTTCTTTAGATGTGGAATGGCCACAATATTTAACTCTTAACATGCTGCACACTGTTGCCCAGTCTCTGCATGTGTACCTGGTGTTAAAACACAAGGAGACTGTAAGAATATTTCGGAAATCATATTAAACTCCCCTTGAGACGTCTCTCAAAGCTCTTTGAGGTTTGCCTTCTCAGCACAGGTTGGACATTAGAAGTATTTTTCGTATCAAAGGGAACATTTTCCACATTTTGAAGCCATTGAAACATGTCTTTTGAATTGTCTAATTAAGTTTCTCTTTTTTGTTCATATTACAATAATTTTTGTGCCGAGCACCAGTAGGTAATGACTCCTGAAGCAATGGAAGATTGATTGCCACAACTTAATTTTCATATTTCTTTTAAAATTGTGAATGGGGCTGTCAGGGACAGATATCAATTTAGTATAATTATCTGTAATTTTATACTTCCATATAAAGGAGATGGATTTCACAAAGTGAAAATGCTGTCTCCCCCAAATTGACATCTCTAGTTGGAAATATCTTTTCAAATACATAATGTACGTAAACATTTCTGAGGCAAACGTGTTTCCTTGAATAAATTGAAAACTATGAGGATTATACAAAGGTTGACTTTGCTTGCATTTCTTAAGTTGATGCTCCATTTTATTGTTGGCATAATGTGTATTAGTCTTGCACAGTGTTTGTTACAATAAGTCTTGCATATCATCTCTTCATGCTGCTTTTTGCCTTGTGTCTCCAGATGGCTGCCAAAATGGGAGGAGACCCGATGCCCAACCTGAACAACTCGAGTCCAGTTATAGATGCCTCTCTCTACAGTTTCGGAGCCCATAAACGGTCACCAGATAATGGAGGTAACGGTCACCATATTAGTGTTGATACAACACAGGATTTTAGATTGTGACTGCAGTGATTTCAGCCTATTGCAACTGTGCAAGCAAAAAACAACTGAAAAACAAAAGGAGAGTTGTAGACCTCGCCCCGCACATGAAAAATTTTTCTTCCTCAACCCTGAATGTCTGCTGCACCAAAATACCGATGGCCTCTCACACTCAGCAGAGCCACTCGCGTCATCTCCAAACTTTTAGTCGCACTCGCACCTGCCCCAAACTTAAAACCACTACCACCACTTGCCTTTCCATTGGCCTCTCGGCTTTCACTGCGAAGTCTTGAGCTGTCGACCTGACTTATGTGAGAGATGGTTCAGTCCCCTCTCGTCCAGTCCATGTGCAAGTACTGGGGGTAAATTGTATTATATAGAACTAAGTTGCAAAGTGGTTATTTTTTCATGATGAAATGTTGATAGAGCCTTGAGGAGAGAAGGGGCCATGCAGAAATTCAGACATTGAAGCGTTGCATGTGAGCAAGAGCATGGGAGGTGATCGAGGGACTTCTGGTGAAGGGAGAGAGGATGGACCTCTGTGATTTGTCCGTAGATGAACATCCATTACAACCCATGCTTTAAATGCCACCTAATGCATTTACTTGGATAATTGTTTGTAATTGTTTTAAGTTGTATACAATAAATGTGTTCTGCTTTGTTCAGCTATTGATTATTTTCTTGGATTAATAGAGTAATTGGTTAATATATTTTTACATTCTGTAAATCATTTTTAAAAGCATCATCACATTTTATACTATTTTTCCCGTTTCGTAGTCTACTCTAAGGGCAGATTTGATGATGAGGGTTGTGCAACACTCATAACATAATAATTATAAAATATTACCCATATCTTGGACCCGCTCACAAACCTGGAAATGCAGACGGGTACACAGGCTGACTCATCCTGGCGAGTAGGCCCCGTCCGTCTGGATAGAGACCTTTCTCTAGCTAAACATTGCAAGAATAAATCAAAAGAACACTTTGGGCACATATATGAGGTAACAATAGCACTGTAAGAAGGTTAAAAGCTCTGAAAAGTTGATTTAGCATGATATGGGCCCTTTAAATAAACGTAGTTCATAGTAATAAAACAAATGGCAAATAAGGAGTTTCTGCTTAAAATAACTAATTTTATTCTTAATTTCACCAAATTGTCCCCAAAAAAAAGCATCGTTTCACTTCACTAGTCCAAATTGTTCTGTTAGGTTATATATAAAGGACTCATGAACTTGTCACCAGACTGTGTTTTAATAATATTTACCGTAGCTATAACGATTTGCATTTTATTTCGCATAACTTAAAATGAGAAACTTGTTAATACAACTATGTTGAGTGAGGCCAGTGATACCTGGTGTTTTGAGTTGAAACTCTGCAGTAATTTTGCATCCGTGTGCTGTTCACGTTGGCCTCCGTGTCTTCGCCCCGTCATCGCAGACCTTGTTTTATAATAGTCCTTTGTGCTCTTTCACACAACCTTTTGCTTTCATTGCTGCAGGTCCGTGCGCCACAAGTCGTTCCATGCTCTCCGCGTGCCACAAATTCATGTGTATTTAAATAAATATGTAAATTAAACAAATTGTCGAGGCATTAAAATATTAATCAAGGTTATTTTGTATCAAATTGCTCGATTTACTCTTACTGTAATCGTTTCAGCCCTAATCATAACCACATTTATATACCTTAACCCGTTTTGTCTTTGCTATATTATTATTTATACGTGTGTGAGTCAGTGCAACTAGTTCTTATTCCTTCAAGTGTTTTTTATACTATGTTGTTAGAGCCTCAAGCTTGTGAGTGGACATTGAAGTTTTCTCAGCTAATGTCGCCATGGATACTCACACCCAGGTAAAGGGGGTGGGGCTGCTTCTCTGAGAGGAGCTCAGACTGACTTCAGCTGAGAAAACTACTTCTGACTACGCAGAGTTCAGGGGTGGGAATTCAACATGAAGTGGAGTGAGATAATAGTCACAAAGAAAGACAAAGGCTGTTGAATTAAGATGGGGGGGATAAAAACAAATGCTTGATTTATTCCTTTTCTGAAAGTACAAATTGAATGTGTACATTCCTTTTGATGGAACGCTTGATTGTTAAAAGTTCCTCGATGCATACCAATTGTTTGTTTGGCCTACTTCACTATTTTAATTATATTTATCAGAGATTCTCCCTGTTCAACGATTTTTTTTTATATCAATCAGCATTCCATTTGCTTTTAAAGCATTGTAAATCAGTGCAAGCGACCATAAAATAGATTGAAAGTGCTAGATTTCAGCTCAGGTGTTCAAAATGAACACTGCACATCCTCCACTGACCCTGCAGGACCTTTGCTTAGTGCTACCTGTCAAAATTCAATTCAGGACTGACAGTCACTGACCCAACTGCTCTGTGTTTCTTTCTGAGTGCGTCTGATTGAACCGCTCACTCATACACTGTCAGGCTGATTTCCATGTTGGTGAAGGCGTCCTGCTGGGGGTCACACACCAGCACGATGGATTGGCAGAGCCATCGCCTCAAGCAATGGCTCTGTTCACTTTTCTGTTATTGCCTGTTGGCAACACATTTCTAATATTTGCCTCTATTGCAGGTAATCAATTCAGTACGATGCTAAATTCAAGGTGAGTTAATATATTTATTTCTCAGATAAAAAATTATATTCAGCATGTTCCTGAGTATGTCTTTATTTCACGTAGGGCTCTCACAACAGAAGACTTCAAAGTGCCTGACAAAATGGTGGGATTCAGTAAGTGACACAATCCATAATGTACATTATGATTACGTATTCCATTAAAAAAGAAACTCCTCCATAATCTTGATTTCGCTTCTCAGTTATCGGGAAAGGGGGCGAGCAAATATCAAGAATTCAGTTGGAGTCCGGTTGTAAAATTCAGATTGCATCAGGTAAGATTACAGTGCACGGAATCTAAAAGCGGTAACAATTAAATATCTACTGACTGCTTATGACAAAGGCATATATGCTGTGTATCTATCTATGTCTATGTATTGGCTTCATTTTCTGCACAAAATCTCACACATGCTAGCAATCAAGTTGATGCACTTAAAGCTAAAAGTCGTCTTGTAATAAAACAAATGCAAATTGGGGACATGCGATCATTCGCAGGTTGTTTACTGTTAAAGGTTGAATGGACGATTCTTTTGGCCCAAATCTGAGTCTTATTTCCTCGTGGCGTGGACTGCCGATTAGTCCTGCCACGTATCGATCATAAAACGCACCTACCGCTCACCTGCAGCCGCGTGCGGCTCGTCCTCCGAGAGCAGCACGGTTCCACGTGTCTAAGCGCATGGATCTATCATAATATAGTTCCCTCAGTGCACGGGACAAAATTAGGACGGAGATAGACTGTTCGAGCTGACTCCGAAATCTACGAGAGATGTGATGCGCTAATAAACAAACGCACGTGTGTGTTGTATCAGTCCGCACGGGGGAGTGCGCATGCTCACTGCCGCCTGCGTTCTCAAATCGCCGAAAAATCGTCCATTGCGCCTTTTAAATATCTTCCACAATGAGAAATGGACCTGTAAGAATGATGTGCTGCGTTGGTTGACAATAAAAGGATGGAGACTTTGTTGTTAAAGTTCAATGGTTTCCCCTTTTATTCATTGTAATCTGTAGTTTTCATCTAAAACTGCTGTGTCTGCCCCGCCTCTTCATAGTGGCATTTCACCATAGTAAGCGTGCTGAGAACACAGTGGGGCTCTAGGCTTCAGCAACCAGTCAATACATTCTCATATGAAAGGTACAACTAACTAATTGGGCAACCAAATCTAAGACGTTCTATTTAAAACAGTTGCCTTATTTAAATGTATGTTTTTGTGCAAATTCAAAACCATGTTGCTGAGGTGTGAGGCATCACTAATATACAACATGGGGAAATCTTGAATACATTGTTTTGATATGATAGTTCTGTACCCAGCTAATGTTTGCATACTTTACAGACAGTGGAGGTATGTTGGACCGGCCCTGCACACTCACCGGAAGCCCAGAAAATATTGAGTAAGTCCAATTTGACAACTATATTGAGGATCCACAAAAATCTTTCATCTAAATGTCTTAAAATCATTCAATCACCTGCACTCCACTATCCTAGAAAAGTGTTTGTTCTATGAAGGAGCTGTAATTATGATGAACCCTGTTTTGGTCCACTCAACCAAACTCGCTCCTCACCCCAGGCAGGCCAAGAGACTCTTGAATGTGATTGTGGAGCAGTGTCGGTATGGGCCAGGCTTCCACAGTGAGATGGACGGCAACAGTGCCATCCAACAGATCCTTATCCCTGCCAACAAAGTGGGTCTGGTCATCGGCAAGGGAGGAGAAACCATCAAACAACTCCAGGTCTGCTTATAGGCCACACTGCACTCTCAACCTAGACTGTAGTTTATATTTGATGATTTTACAAACACATTTTAAAGTGGTCTTTAGTGCCACTGACCAGTTCAAGGCAGTGTTGGTCGACATGCAATCTAGTGGATGTCGGTGTCTTTTATCCTTTCAATTTGCCCTTTTCTGCTTTGCACAGGGCACTTGGAAGTCATTATTGGGTTCAACACAAATTTGAGAGTTTACATGGAATGCTGAAGCATTGCAACACATAGAAATTACTTTTAATTCATTTTTTAAATGGCATCTGGGGTGTTTTACTTTAATCATTTTCAGCTAAATCTAAAATGCCTGGTATCATGTGTTACTGTTCCAGAATCCATTTACATCAATAAGTGTATGTATGTTAAATTTCAACAGTTTGTGCCTGAGCTGAAGGAATACATGTCACATTTTGCAACAAAGAAAAATATCTTAACATATTCGAAGTATGTATACAAGCATACACTTTTTATTTCAGTCATAAAATACTTTGTCGACTGGGTGCCATAGTGAAGAGTGCTCATTGTCATTGAACCTCGATGTCTTCATTTGTTGACATATATTTGTTAGCATTAGCGGTCTTGTTGCTAAATGTTGTATGAATGTATATCACTTTGTCTATTGCAGTGAAAGTTTGTGCTCCATCCCATGTATAGGGTCAGGAGTAAATCGATAAATTAAATGGGAGGAAAGGAACTTGGAACATGAAATAAAACATTTGATCCAACATTTGTCGAAGTTATTCACAAACTGTAGGGAACTGTATGTCACGAAATAACAACATAAATGAGCAATTAACACAATGTACATGTACTTTGCGCTGTGAGCTCTAGCTCTGGATAGACTTGCCTTCGTTGCTTCTCTGCTGCCTTTTAAAATCCATCTTGGCCAACATGACATTACCACGATAAAACGCTTAGAAGCAGTGTACTTTGTTGTTGTGTGCCCAGTGTTGACTAGTAGTGAGGATGGTATTTGTCATTTACATGCATGTAGGGGGTAATTGTGTTATTTTTGCAGCATACTAGGATAACGCTAGGAAAAGGATAATTCAAATGGACTTAAATCTAATAAAGAGTGTATGTAAACTACTCCATGTAATCGTAGTGAATGTTTACTGCTCTGACGCCGTCATTTAAGAGGTGGAGTAGGTTTGGATTTGTCGGTGTAGATTTAGAAGTGTTATTAAAAAATGTCACTCGGTCACAATACTGGTTCCGATACTCAGATGCTGGTATTGTGGTATTTTGATGATGCCCATGCGTATTATTGAGGTTGCACTGTTGCTTTGGATATCTGTTGATTTCAATGTCAATACTGGCCAACTTGACTAAATGTGCCAAGACAGTAGAGGGCAGCACTGAGCACCCATTCCATTTTAAATTGCTGTGTTTATGACAATTGGTTTATTCATTTTAGAAACTGGATGTGCCCTATCAATACTTTCCCCCAGAATTATTCAGTATCAATACCAGGACTTGTCTATATGAGCTGTGTCTGATTTTATGACTAATCAAAACTGAATTTGAAGAGAATAAATACAAAAAATAATAAAAAATATCATTGTAATTTGACTTGTGATGCGTATCGTCATATTGGAGACACTCCCCTAGTTGGATTATTGTCATGTAGTTGAAAGTTTTAAAGTTACACATTTGCGGAGACAAAGGTGGCATTTTGAATGTTTTGTAACAGTGCATTGTTTCTCTGCTCTTAACTTCTGCAGGAGAGAACAGGAGTGCAGATGATGATGATTCAGGATGATCCCATGCCCACCGGCGCAGACAAGCCTCTGAGAATCACCGGAGACCCCCTGAAAGTCCAGGCAAGTGTACATCAAACTCTACTCTAGTTTCATTCTATGTCATTCTGAAGCGTGTTTGTGGACATCGGCGCCATCAACCGAGTGTTGGATCCCAATAGCGTAGTGAGTAACAAAGTATTCTTCTTGTGTTACAGCAAGCCCGTGAACTGGTGACGAAACTAATCAGAGAAAAAGACCAAGCAGATTTCAGATCAGGCAGAGGGGACAATGGATACAAACTTGGTGGTTCCACGCTCGATGTAAGAAGCTGCTTACTTGCATTGTACAGGGTTGTAATGTATTCTAGATTTAAAGAGGTTTTTTTTTTTGTTAACCTTTCGTTGTAGATGGCTGTGCCCAGGTTTGCCGTCGGCATCATTATTGGTAGAAATGGTGAAATGATCAAGAAGATTCAGAATGACGCTGGTGTGCGGATTCAGTTCAAGCAAGGTCAGTGAAACCTTTTTGTTCACGGGAAGTTTTTATAAGTACCTTCTTTTAGTTCAGATTGTTATGCATTAAAACTACACCAGCGCTTTTAATGTTTTTTTCTTTCTTTTTTTTTTTTTAGATGATGGAATAAGTCCTGAACGAGTTGCACAGGTGATGGGTCAGCCCGAGAACTGCCACCACGCGGTGCACCTCATTAACGAACTGGTTCAAACTGCTCAGGTGCTTTAAACACACCAAATGTAATCGATCTTTGTTAAGTTGCGTTCCCACTTGACCAGTTTCGTCTGGACTAAACTGATCCGGCTCAGTTGGCGGCCAGCCTTAGACCGGATCAGTTGACTATGCGTTCACACTCGGGAGCGAGACAGGCGGCGGAGTGTAGTTGCCCCAAACGGACACTCAATTGCCGGTCTCTCTCCTGGCTGGTCCCACACGCTCCGGCGCGAACCCGGGGCCGATCTCGCTTCTCGAATCCGGCAATTGGGAACAAGTTGGAGAAAACTGATCCGGGGCGATCTCGACTAAAACGCAAGTGGGAAGGCAGTCATGCATTTTTAGAATTCTGACTTGATTCTGTCCATGATGCAGCAGTAATCTCTTGATCTCATGTGTCATATTAATCCCCCCTACCCCTTCATCTATCATCTATAAAGTGAAATAAAAAAACTATTGGTATGGCAGATGAGATCTCCCTAACTTACTGGGATAGGCCCACGCTCAAATCAGTTTATCGGCCCATAGGCTATACTCTTTAAATGTAGTAATTGTTTGATATTATGAATTAAAAGTAGAATCTTAAAATTCAATGTACTTTTTGAGCCTAAAACATCAACTGAACCCTCTGTTGGGCCTTTTGTAAACCTTTTCACAATGGGGCCCTTTCTGCAGCTTGTCAATGTAGTCACTTTTTGTTGTGGATTTGGGGCTACTACTGAATAAAGAAATGAACGCGGCTCTGGAAGAGAATGCTTACCTGTCTCGCTCCACGTCTTCAGCTGCATGCTCTTCTTGTATTTTTCACATCTCATCACACTAGCTCGGCCCCCGGCCCCCATAACCCTTTTACAAACTCGCATGGACCACAGCCTGCTCCTTTACAGAGCACCTGTTTATTTGAGTCGCCCCCACTCTTGGACCCATCTCATGTCTCGTCTTGTGGGAATGGTCTCGTCTCATCCCCTGATATCATTACATCACTACCAAAGGCTGATGGGGTTTAAATACATTATGATCACTAAGAATTCAAATGTATTAACACAGTATGACAAATATTGTTCATAAACAGTATTCGTGCTTTAGGAGAGAGATGGGTTCGGAGGCATGACTGGACGGCGTGGCCGAGCGGACTGTAGTGCCGGAGGAGGGCTCAGTGGCTTGCAGGAGGTGACTTATGCAGTTCCTGCCGACAAGTGTGGCCTGGTCATTGGAAAAGGTAAATATTTTCCTCCATTTGATACTTGTGCCCCGAAAATGCAACATTAACATTTCCAAATCATTTGAGTCCCTTATCCTTTCAATATGTGCACCCTGTTTGCTCAGCCTCTGCGTGAAACTGATGAGAAATGTAGGGGGGTGAGTGACCACCCTCTATTCTCCCTCCAGGCTCATGTATACAGCACAAGTGGCATTCATTGGCTTCACTAAGGGCTTAATGATGGGGATAATGCGTGTAATGTGACATTAATTGTTAAAGGTGCATAATAACAGCTCTCAATCATGTGGAAGGCTGCCTGGCATCTAATGAGGGTCTTTCAGCTCAATAGAGTGCAGCGAGGAAATGAATAGAAGGAATTAGCTTATTGGCTATTCATGCCCACTCTATTGCCAGCTATTTAAAAGTCATTGACCATTGCATTGGAAGGAGACGCGACTCTTGTGTGTGTTGCTTAGCGGTCGTGTGTGTGTGTGTGTGCAGTAGTGGGCGGGGTCTCAGGGGGCCTCTTTACCTAAGATAAAAACATGGCAATAGAAATGTCAAGTGGCTTTTGTGTATGTAAGGTGGCGAGGGAAACAAATAAACCTGGGCGTTGCGTCCCCCGCTCTGAGCATTAGCATATGAAGTGGGCCAATATGGTGAAGATGGCGGTGGGTCTGGGTGCTGTCAGAAACCCCTTAAAGAGCGCAGTGATTAATATCTTTACGATGCCATATGTAGCCCTGTGCCCCTCCATTTTGACCCCAGCACTACATGATGAAGCAAGCCACCCACAAACCTGCTTCGACACAACCGCAGTGAATACGAACGGGTAGATTAATGTTATAGCTTTTAAACTCTGGCTTTTAAACTGATCTCAATATAACATTCGCAAAACTTAGAGACGGTTCAGTCGTGTGAATTGAGAACTGCAACCAGGCAAAATGAGGGCGAGGAATTAAAATGTTTCAAAAGTTTCCTTTCCCCAAATATGAATTTTTTTAGTTTTTTTTTTTTTTCATACTACAGTTGAAGCATGTGCAGAAGTCTTGCATTTGTTTTTAAATCTGCTGGAGTATGTGGTGTGATTTTTCTTTATAATTTTGTACATTTATGGGTATTTTTTACCATGGCTATAAGTCCATAAAAGCTAGAGTTGATGATGTAATATTAAATCCAGCTTTTATGGACTGAACAAGGTCAAAGTGAATTTAGGGATTAAACCGTCCTAAACAAAAACATATTTGATGGCAAGATTTTATGTAAGAGAGACATTTAAAGAGATTAGTCTTTAACTCTAAAAAGTAAAAACATTAACATAGAAACAACACACATTTTCTTAAACGTCTGTCTAGTGGCACTGTTGTGAATACAGTCACCAGTTGCAGTCTTGTATGCCGCCTTCTCTCCTGCTCACTAAACCAGTCTCATGAATACGGCCTGTATTATCTGTCCTAACTGCAGGCCAGTCCATGAAATGAATAGTCGGGGTCTTCATTGCTCTCTGCTGTCTGACTAGAAGAGCTCATAATGGCTTCATTAAGGCAGAAGTTTCATTTGGTTGACAATGGGTTAATGGCCTGTGCTCAATCTGTTGCGAGCATGCAATAGTCTTGGGGAGGAGGCGAGGGTTTTGATGAGCGTTTTCATTGAGGGGTCAGTGGAGGTCATCTAAGTGTCAACCACAAGTGAACAAATGTGTAATTGATGTTGGGACAGCCCCAGTGTCCCCCGGGTAAGCGCCCTCTGCCTTTCTCCTTCACATGGGCACTGGGGGTGAAGTGCCCCTCGACACTCCCTCTGCACATCACAGGACAACGCCGAGTCAAAAATGAAAAGGCTAAAAGACACAAACGATATCCCAGAAGGAGGATACGCTTTAATTTTGGCCTTTTCTCCCACTAGCTATGTTTCATTCCCACTGCTGGTGTAATTGCTTTCCATACGACAGGAAGCTGGCATCTGGGTTTCAGGACGGGGGGTGTGTGGAATATGTCCCCTTTTGTTTCCTGATTTTCATGGATGTTACCAGAGAATGGCAGATAAGTGGGGAGACACAAGCCAACGTGTCAGAATGTAGCACGATCATTTCTGCCAAGTCCATAAATGGAAAGTAGATTGTAAAAGAGCCAAATACGATTCATATTTTGTTCATTTTAACTTGCCAAGTGTGATCTAATCAATAGTGTAAGGCAAGATGAGGAAGAAAGAACAGTAAAGTCTATTAAATAAAGTTGAACGACAGCATTTGCCTGTAACACTTTCTTATTATTGTAGGTGGCGAAACTATCAAAAACATCAAGGAGCAGTCCAGAGCTTTTGTGGAACTGCAGCGGAACCCACCACCGAACACCGATCCAAACATGCGCATCTTCTCTATCCGTGGGACGCCTCAGCAGTTGGAGAAGGCTCGTCAGCTGATCGATGAGAGAATTGGGGTAGGTGGTCTGCTCATGCACCATTGTCTGGTCACATTCATGAGCAAATGTCAGTGACGCAGGCTGCTGTGGAGCTGGTGGCCAGCAGAGTGTCAGCAGAGGTTAAACATGAAGAATCCATCAAATGGCCTTAATGGAGTGCATCAGCGCCTGGACCTGCCCTTTGACATTGCCTTTAAACGCAAGTGTGGTCTTTAAATGGTGTCGTCCTCTGCTTTAGGGCCCAGGAATAGGGGGTAACGGCAACTTCAGTGGGAGCCCCTATAGCCAAGGACCCTCCCCTCCACCACAGCAGTAAGACTAGAGTGCTTGCTATCACAGAATCCTTTTCATCAAGTGTTTCTTACTAATGCTTTCATTTTCTGTTCCTCGCAGTGGGCCTCAGACCTACATGACTGGAAGATGGGGCACTTCATTTCAGATATGGCAGCCTCCGGGCCAGCAGGACCACAGTGAGTGAATATAGTGTATCTGAAAACACTTGGACTGAGAAAGCAGGTGGAATAAAGGGGCCGAGCTCCTTTGACACTGGTGTTGCGTCTGGTTTCAGGTCACAATGGATCCCAGACGGGCCAGATGGACTGGGAGCAGTATTATAAAAAGCTTGGCAAGTGTCACTCAGAGAATTAGTGAAACATTTGGTTCACATTAACATGGTGATATATGTATTGTTTTGTACCGAACAAAGCAAGGCAGTAATTATTTATGTCATGAATTAATCTGACAGCTTCTTTCACACCTAAAGAATGAGACGTGTGGTCTATAGAAAGTGAATGTGTGGAGCTTTTCATTGTCTAAACATAAATCCAAATCCACTTAAAGCTAAAGCCTGTCAAACCTTTATTATGTTGCACAATTTTTATATATATATATATATATATATATATATATATATATATATATATATATATATATATATATATATATATATATATATATATATATATATATATATATATATATATATATATATATATATATATATATAACATTTGTTTTCAGTTACTTTTCATCAGTTTTAAAATGGTTTTGATGTTTGTTAATGATTGATGCTCTTTGCAGGCCAACAAGCTCAGAGTAGTCCTGAATACAAAGGTTGGGGTGAGTGTGCTTTTTGTTTTTGTCGTTTATTCTCTTCTGAGCAGGCTAAACTTAAGTAAAATGTGGATTACAAATTCTCCTGGGAGCTATTAAAAAGTACAGCTCATATTGTAATTAGAGTGCTAATTTCAGTAAAATATTTTACCTTAGTTTTCTCTAGACAGTTTTGGTCAAGTTTATAATGTTACTTCCTGGAGAGTTTATATGCGACCGTACTGTGAACAAGGGTCAAAGCACCTCTAATTTACACTATAGTTGATGGATGAATACTGTCAGAAAAAAATTGTTTTTTGGGTGTATATTGACGACATGGATGCAATTGTGATTTGTGTCTAAATTCGATCTGCCAAGCTGCTTCTGCACAAACGTGTGGTCTCCTGCTACGGCAAACATTTAATATGCAATCAATATATTTTACTCTTGAAGCACGTGTATTTTTTGTGTTAAAAAAACCATGAGCTCATATTTAACTCGGCATTTAACTGCAATTTATAAGAGAAACGTCAACGTCAGCTGATTTTAGTGTAGGTTGGTGCGATATTTTATGTGTCTATCTGAAAATAAACTTTCTTGGCAAATAATTTAACATAAATGACTAATGCGGACTAATGTTATAAATGACAGATCTCATTTTCAACACTTATTTGTGGTATTGTGAAATTAACCACAAGCATCTTTTACGAAAGACAATAATATATTTAAGAGCACTACAAAGCATTGTTTTTGGTATGTTTTTTCCCTACTTGTCTTCACACAAACTGCCACTTAACTGGTGTCTTGTTCAAATCGAATAACCGTTAACTGGTCAATACATTGGTTCTAAAACATACTGCAAACTAAGAAAAGACGTTTCATGTTTCAAATTGAGCCGCAGTTGCTTGAAAATGACACGGCAAATGTGTAAATTGAGTATTTGATGAAAACACTCTTAAATACACAGAGATCCTTAAACGGCTTCACGTCACCGGCTAATCTGGATCTAATTCAATACGAATCTATTCATCACCTGACTTTGGCGATTACGCTATAGACTAATGGATAAGCAAAATGATCATAGTTGCAGCCCTAATATATTTACCACATGTACTAAAGTTTAAAAAAAGAAGAAGAAAAAAGAGAACCTGTCATGTTTTTCTACTTTGCGCAAGTTATTTACAGCGTTTGTCCATTTTCAGGACAAACCTCTGGCCCTTCATCTCAACCACCTTCGACCGACTACAACGCTTGGGTGGATTTTTACCGACAACCGATGGCCTTCTTTAATCAGGGTGCGCAGCAGCAGCAGCAGCAGCAGCAGCAGCAGCAGCAGCAGCAGCAGCAGCAGCAGCAGCAGCAGCAGACCACAGCTCCAGGCCTCCAGGTCAGACCTACAGACACCACATGATCATGAATCCTACTCTCTGCCTGTTCAAATGTGGACCTAACGCTTCGCCCTCTCTGTAAATGCACACAGGATCATTAAGGACTTGAATCACACAAAGGATGGAAACAACCCGTTTTGTAAGGGTTTTAGATTTGCAACGCCTTGAAGATCTTTTCTTAGTGAGCAACACTAGCTGTAGAATAATAAAGTAATATTTCTAAATAAATCAGGAACTTTTGTTTGTTACTAAATGCTTCTGTACACTGTTATTTTGAATAGATTGTATTAAGGATCCCTTTTGGACTTGAGCTGTTTGGTTTATGTTTTTCTGTCTGACAGAACTTGTCTGACATAGATTGTACTGCCAAAACCAATCCAACTGTTGTAACATTTCAAAAGGCAATATAATCTAGTTTTCTTGAAATATAATGAAACTATGATAATTTGCTTAGCAGTCTTGAATAATGTTGTATGTCATTAATGTTGAAATGTGTAAAAGTTTTCCTTCATAATTCAGTGAGCCAACACTGTTTGTTACAGACTTTTTTTTTTGTTACAAGATTTAAGCTAAAGATTCAATGCGTGACAGTTGTTTAATTTAATTCTTGTGCATTGTAAGCTGTTTTTCATTGTCATTTTATTGTTGTCTCGTTTAAAAACAAGGTGCAATATCTCATTTCACTTTTGAAACAAAGATGCTTTCCTAATACTTTGACAAAGTTTTAACTTGTAGTTTTAACTTTTTTTTTCTCTTTTTTTTTTCAAATCGAAATGTAATTGATAATTTATTGCATTGATCTGATATAGGATTAATGGGAATGTTGCATATAGCTTTGTTGCCTTTACTACCTTTGTAAAACATGTATATATGCTCATATTTGACTGTTAATTTAAATGTATATGTTTCAGTACTTTCCTGTAATCATATTTACAGGGGAAGGGTCCCTTTCTGTTTTTCATACTGAAAATGTTCAAAGAACGTGAATGTCTTGAAATTAGATGTTGCATCTTTATGAAGAAAATAACTGGTTGATTTTGTGTATTCTATTGTAACTATTCAAGACTGCTAAGCCTTTGTAACTGTATGTGTGATTATTAATAGTATTTTATGTTTTAAGTATTATCAAAGTTCTTATTTGGTACCTTGGTTTAAATGTCCTACTTTGGCTGTGGGCTTTGAGATTAGTCCTATCATACTTTTTAATTATTTTATTTTTTTCACTTGATCTAATATAAATAAGATGAATACAACATTATGGAAATGTGATTATGGTATTAATGATAATTTTATTTGATTGAAAAAGGGATATTAATTTCTAATAGTGTAATCATGGTGTTTGTTTTCGTTATCTAAACCATGTATTAAAACATCAGACTACTACTCCTGTTTACTGATAATTATTATTGCTGAGCTTAACATTTTGAAGACTTCCAGAAGCGGATTGTGAACCGTGTTAATGAAACGTGACATGAAAATACTAAAGCCAACTCTGAGTTGCAAGTGTGAGGGTTTCTTTTTTTTTTTTAGTTGAATATCCTTTACAGTTTCTCTAGTGTTTTAAAACCAAAAAAATATTACAAATAAACGCGCTGCGAAAACCCGATGCACATAATATGATGTTGCACATAATTTTAGTTTTGTAAACCATAGATTCCCAGGTAATATCCAAATAAAGTGGTATTGAACTTAAATTTGGCAGTGTAGTTTTCATTTGGTGAAGTGTAATTTGTTGAATAGTTGTTGGAGCCCTCAGTCTTGAGCACGTCCATGAAGTGACCCCCTCCGGGCAGAGCGGGGCCGCTTTGTCACTGCATCTCTCTCTGTCGGGAGTCCATTTCCACAGGACCTGGTCCTGCCTCATTGACACTGAGCAGCTGTTTTCAAATTCATCCTTTGATTTTGAGCGTTATCATTTTTTATCATATCTTCCTTAAAGCTCCGACTCTTCAAAACTATAAAAATGAAAATCCGACATATTAAACCTAAAAAAAATCTTATTGGATGTTTAGGTTTGGTTCAACATTAAACAAGACACTAATTAAAATCGTTGAACAAATACGCTCGGAAAAGGTAACATTTTCTGTCCATTAATCTTGCCCAGTTGGGGCAGACGGGTGCGGGGTCTCAAATGCGCAGAAGCTGTGCCCCCCTCTCACCTTTGCGATAGATAAGCCGCGCGTCCGCATTCGGCGCACACGGCGGCACCTCCTTTAATCTGTTTTTAATGATCCTGTTCAGAGGGAGACCTTGGTCCCAGATGACAGCAAACTGTCGGCTCCACGGGCCTTTCCTGGTGTCCTCCCCCGGTGTGGGCCTCCAGGCCTCTAACGGCCGGTGCCGCTGAATTAGACCGCTTTCTTCTTCTTTCTCTTAATTTAATCTGGCTGTAAAGAAGGGAAGTGAGTGCAGGCGTATGAAGGCCTGGTTGGCCTTCAGCCCTGAGAAGGACAAAGTACATTTCTCATAATATTCTGGTTGGCCAAAAGACTTGGTGTGCATCCAAATGTGTGCAAATTCATGCATTCGTTTATTTCCAAACGAACGGTCGTCTTTGATGGTTTCCAAACAGCTCTTTGACATAAACAATTACGACACTCTTTTGTGCAATAATTGTCAATCATCCTCATGAAAATTGATAGAGTTTAAATGGACAGAATAATGGCGTAAATTGTTTTACAATAGGACTGTTAAGCTGGATGATGTGCTGTTCTTGACATGCCCGAGGCTTTACCAGATATACATAATGCCATAGGTTAAAGCATTAATAAGCAAATCAAATCCATGCGTTACCCCAATTCAATTCGTTTAATTCCTCTTTAATAAAGAGCGGCCCCGCCCCCCTGTCTCTGCCATTTACCTCGGATTTGTGCAGTGAATGCCATAAATGTAAATCAATCTAGATGAGAAAGAATCCTATTCACACAGCAGAGAAATTTCATCTGGGAACGGGAGACAAACGAAGGAGGGGCGCCCTCATAAAAAGCAGCTGTTTCGCAGTAATCTTTTTTCGTGCCCTGTCACTCACCTTTCCTTTTCACTATGGGCCTATCTGCGCAGCACAAGAACTCCGCGCCATTGTATTTGGTTGCCATATCTTCTTTCCCATTACACTGCTCCGTCCATATTCGACCAGAGAAAGAGAGCGCAAAACTTTCCCGTTTTTTCGGACAATCCCCTTGTAGTTGTAGGAGTGAAAAGGAGTGCATGGATGTCAAATTGCCCTCAAAACACCATGAAAGATTGATTTGCAGCACTTTTCAGGTCCCTGACATTACTTGGAGGGGAGTTGAATAGGAAACCTGTGAGCCGGGGATGGAATAAAGATGTCCTCTCTGCTGGAAAAGAAGGAAAACTGCCCATTTAGCCCCAGTCCATCAAGCCCAAAAAATAGGCAAGGGAGGAAAAAACGGAGCGGATTGAGACTATTGAGAAGAAAGGGGCCGTATACTCATCTAAACGTCGCCACAATACCAAGGGGCTCCGAACATCCATGAATATTAAACCGCTTACCTCAACAAGGGCCGCAAAAGTGAACCACGTCAAAACAGCTTTGCATTTTTTGCATGTGAACAATGCTGTAAAACACGAGGAGCTTGTTTCTATTCTTGTTATTCCCGCGCTAACTCTTTACAAAAAATAATATTACCACCACATGAATACGCAATGCCTGAGAAAAAATGAGCGAGGCACTCCCAGACTCATGACCCACTTCTGTCCAGAACATCGTTGTTTTATAAAACAAAACATGGTCAAATAATAACGTTGATGCAACATACCAATGAACTGCGCGTCCATTGAGTCTACAGGATTTATTTTGAGCAGTTCAAGGGTTGGTTGCATTAATTCCTAAGCCTGTATTTTTCTCAGCCAAATAATAGCAATTCTTGTTATTATTGTATTTTATTTATGGGCAATTTATTTGTATACACTATTTTCTTTTAGCTTTTAGGCCTCATCTTGTTACGGAAGCCTGCGTTGTGATCATAAACGTGTTATAAAGTAACTTAAGTTCCACTCCAAAGGCACTGGTCGCATTTTCAAGTGAAGTTTTGTCTTGGTTTTGTTCCTCAGAGTGGATTTAATCTGCGGAGCTCTGCAGCGGCGGCGGCGGCTGCTCCACACGGCGAGGGGTGTGTCATTAATAAGTAATTAGACAGGGGTCACACAGCCTCTTGTATAAAAGCGCCTCTTGCAGCTCAGGCGCACAGCTTTGCGCACAGACCGCGTGGAGAGAGAACGGCTCACATTCTCCGCGTTTGCTCCGTGTCCATCATTTGTCGTGTTCCTGGTGCATCATGGGCTCCGTGTTACCCGCAGACCCTTTGGCTATGAAGTCTGGATTTAAGTGTCCGAGCCGCTCTTTGTCAGACGTGATCACTTCGGACATCCTCCACAGTTTCCTGTACGGCAGGTGGAGGAACGTGCTCGGGGAGCACCTGGGCGAGGAGCGCAGCGGCAACAGCAGCAGCCCCAAAACCGCCTTCACTGCAGAGGTGCTCGCGCAGTCTTTCGCTGGAGGTAAACTTTCTGTTCTCTCACTGAAATATGAATGATTACTTTATTGTTCACATTTACAAATGTGTGTGAAATTACGGACGGGTGTTATATTGTGGCGTTTACATTTCTGTTGTGATAACACTTTAACACTCTTAGATAATGAACTGCAACAGCCCCCTTTATTATACACTAAAAGGAGAAATATAAAATTTACGTATTTATAAGAAAATAATTGTTGTATGTGACATAAACTTGCAAAATGTGTTTTCCGCATGGATAATAAATGTCAAATATCCACAGTTTGCGTCTGACTTGACGCAGTTATTGTTTATTTAAATGAATGTTTAAGACATGTTGCGCTCTAGTGCTTTAGTCCGTGCGGCTCCAGGCCTCGCGTCAGGGGTTTGTTAGAGGCGCTGATTGAAAGGCGCTTGGCATTAAATTAATTTGGTTAACTTTGTGCTTGACCTGGGAAAGTTTCCACTTAAACCACGCAGAGAGAAACGTTTCTATTCTTTAAGATGTCCTGGGTTTTTATCACGCATTCATCAATCTCCGGACAGTCTCTTTTCCCTCTCTTGGCAGCTATGGGGCTCCAGAGCCTTTCTCTTTCTCCCTCCTTAAAAGATTTGCTGTTCCTCACATAATGCACCGTGAAGGGTAAATCTAATGCTATTCATAGCATGTCAACCATCTAATCGCCTTTCCATTTTTTTGTTGCAGAAATTCCTGAGCCTTTTAAACAACTCCTGGTCTCATTCATTGCAGATTTATTGCTACAAAGTTCTTAAAAGGATAATGAATTTGGAATTAGCCGTTTCTTTTCCAGTAAACTTTAATGAATATCACATCTGAAGCATGACAAATTGTGGGACCCTAAGCAACAGAGGGCCATTTAACTTTTCTTCAGTTCATCCATTTAGTAGACTGACAGAAAAAAAATCTTTGATTCTGACTTTAAAGGGACTCAGTTTTTTTTCTTTCCCCTCCATTCTGCTGGGTATGAAAATGGTGCCCAATGGGTTTTTGTGCTCAACAAAACTTTCAATTCAACCACGTAATCGAATTTAACGGGGGATAATGTGTAGCTTAATATTTCGTGACTAAAATACGACCCAGTTCATTTAGTTTTTTCAGGGTTTCTGCAAGTGTATTTAATGAGAACTGTGAAGCAACTTTTACGCACCTTTGTTTTCTAGGTTAAAACGTGTATGGAATTCCACCGGTTTAACGGCTAAGTCCCTTTGTTACTCACACATTTACTCTTTATCCTTTCAGAAGTGCAGAAGTTGTCCAGCCTGGTGTTGCCCAGTGAGGTGATCATTGCTCAGAGCTCTATACCTGGAGAAGGCCTTGGCATTTTCTCAAAGACTTGGATCAAAGCTGGGACTGAGATGGGGCCCTTCACTGGCAGTGTGTTGTCACCTGAGCACGTGGACCTGCTCAAAAACAACAACCTCATGTGGGAGGTGAGAGTCTTCATCTCACTTTAACACAAGTCACATCATTATCATTCTGCAGCGGGAGTATTGAACAAGTGTCTGTTTACAGGTGTTTAATGATGATGGCACAGTGCGGTACTTCATAGACGCCAGTCAAGAGGATCACCGCAGCTGGATGACATACATCAAGTGCGCGCGAAACGAGCAGGAACAAAACCTGGAGGTGGTGCAGATTGGCAGCAGCATTTTCTATAAGGCAGTAGAGGTAAAAAAGTTACTGTTTTAGCTGAACATCACCACCATCTAGTGGTCATTTGAACAAAGTACATGCTTGTGACGTCTTCTATTGGATTTCATATTAATTAATCAGTTTTATTCTCCATCCCAGACAATTCCTCCAGACCAGGAGCTTCTTGTATGGTATGGAAATACCCACAACACATTCCTGGGGATCCCAGGTGTTCCAGGAATAGAAGAGGACCAACAGAAGAAAAGCAGAAATGGTGAGACATGGCTCTAGTCTTGCATGTAAATATGCAAATCAACAAGTGAAAGCACAGTCAAACTTATACTGCCCCATTGTTTCCCCCAGATGACCACCCATGTGACGGCTCCTCCTCCTGTTCTCCCTCCTCTGCGTCCACCACTGCTGGGCGCATGCGCTGTGTCATTTGTCATCGTGGGTTCAACTCGCGCAGCAACCTTCGCTCTCACATGCGCATCCACACTCTGGACAAGCCCTTTGTGTGTCGGTTCTGTAACCGGCGCTTCAGCCAGTCGTCCACTCTCCGTAACCACGTGCGCTTGCACACCGGGGAGAGGCCCTACAAGTGCCACGTGTGCCAAAGTGCTTACTCACAGCTCGCAGGCCTCAGGGCTCATCAGAAGAGTGCGCGCCACAAGCCAACGGTTTCATGCGCTGACGGCCCAACACAAGGGTCCCCCCCTCCTCCACAGATGACCCCCATGCCCCATCAGCACCAGATGCCCCTAGTGCACCACATCCCCACCATGGTGTTATGATAACATAAGGACAAATGACACAAACTGGAAAATGTTGCACTTTAGGTCAGTGGAGAATTTTGGGTCTGTTGCTTTAAATTGAATGATCATGTGATCACAATTCAATCAAAAACATGGGTTTGTCTGTTGTTTTTGTTATTGTTATCAACTTATTGCAGATGTATTAGTTTATGTCCAAGCCCTGCTGACTCAGGTGATCCAACTGTCAGACACCGACAGTTGTACTGAGTTGTACCTCACTGATTCAGGTGAGATGGAGCACTGTACACTGATATGGCCACTTTAATCTTGTACAGATATATTATACTACCGACAAGTATGTATTCCCAAAGTTATATACAAGCGAATGTAAATACATTTGTGCTTTCTTTTATTGCTAATAAATACAATGAATAGAATCATTAGTATGTTGTATTCATGAAACAGCCTTTGATGAAATGGTAAATGTTCACCTTCTATATGGAACATTTAGTTTATTAATCTTGCATCACAAGCACACATGTGAACAAATCCTCATCGTACATGAAGATTTGTTCACATCTAATTCCAAGCCTTATTTAATCAAGTTTTAACTTAAAAAATTAGGCAAAAGTTGAATTTTGACGCCAATCTTCAGTAATCTAGTTTCCAAAATCCCCTCTGTATATTTTGTTTCTGACATATCAACAAAATGAAGCAAGAAATTAAAAGTTGGCTATACACATTTTTTAGATTTATACATCCCAAATATGTATAATTTTTGTAATTTATACACATTAAATGGTTTGTATTAACGCAACATTATGAAAAACCTTTTCTGATGTGTTTCATGTATGTTCATTAACATGCACAATCCCAACCAAATAAATGTATAAATATAAATGTGAGAGAAGTTTCAAATTGATAGCTCTAATTTGAAGACTTTTAGATGTTTTCCGCTTCACCTGCAGTGTCTTGTTTTAACACATTCAGTGAATTGCCTTGCTCAAAGACACATCAGTGTGAAACATAGATTGCAGCAAACTTCCCCCGAAATAAACAAATATATCTTCAACATTGCAAACTGATTGAATTGTGTAGTAAATGTCCCATAAAAATAGATGTGTGAATGAATAAACTAAAACATATTACACACATTTATTGTACACTCTATAAGCCACTGCAGTACTTGTTAGTTCATCAGACATGATCCTACTTCCCAGTGGGAAGTTTTCAGAAAAGTCATCATTACAACAAGTGCAGTGAAGGTCACAATGGACCTGTTACTTGTTAGGCCCAGTTTTAAGAGGAGGATTGTTATTCTTCTCTTCATTGTTTGAGACGGTCCACACGTCTTGTCCTACAGGTGAGAGAGGAGTTTTGTTAATAACAGTTTTTGTTTTGTTTATAAGAGATCTTCTTTTAAGAGTGTTTTTTTTCTGAAACTTCCTATAAGTTATCTGTCCTTTCCCCCTGTATCTACTGCGTCATAACAACAAAATTTCCCCATGTGTGGACAATAAAGGATTATCTTATCTTTATACCTTTGCTCTGGGATAGTCATCCTGCTGATGGTTTAGTCCTTGACGAGCCACAGCAGCTAACTATCCAGTCGGCGACATGGTCCAGAGCTAAACAAGAGGCATTGTCTGCTTACATTGTAATGTCAAACACAAAACAGTTTTAAACTTCAGTAAAAAAAAAATGCTAGCTTAAAGATAAGATTAGGCTATGGTTATTATTATTTTAATACAGGATATATAGTCTAAGAAGTGTATTTCCCTTTAGAAAAAGTCCCATTGCTTACCAGAGAAGATTAGTCAAAGCATTGTCCCATGAACTTGAATATAAAATATTGTTGAATGTTGGTCCGCTTCAGCCTCTGTAATTCTGGCACTGCAGCTCCAGTGTCACAGCATTTATCCTGTGGGAGCAGTCTTGTTGCAGTTACCATGGAGCTATTTCAATAATTAACACACTTGAATATAAGATATATAAACACTGGGCTGTTGCCATAGGTCTGACGCATGTTTGTGGATATCTGTCTGCACTGTGAGCCTTCTCTGCATTGGCTCAGAATAAACTATGCACCCAAGTCAGATGTTAATGTTGAAATTACCCCTGAATTATAGGCTACATATAAACCTTCTTATGACAGTAAGGTTTAATTAAGATGGAGCAGGAATGCATTTTTGTGGGTATAATAACATGGACCTAATCACTTCAGGTATTGAATTGTGAATTGTCTTTTTGCACATTCAAGTGTCTAGATTGTGATTGTTGTGATGCAGAGGCATATCTATATTGCACTTTTAATAACAACAGGGGGAAAGAAATGTCCAGAAATGTCAAACCTGTTCACATATGATTCAAAAAAGACATCCGGATAAAAAGAAGTGAGTGGCAAATATATGATAATATTGACACATTGAAAATGTAAGAAAACTGTCAAAAATGATCTGATAATGAAAAAGATTGACTGATATAGATCTATGTTCTGAAATGCAGGTGCAAGACAAAAGGTTCTCTGGAGATGAGCCTTGTAACTGCCAGAGGTTTTGGTTAATGGTGTGTGATTTATCTGCAGGAGACAAAAAAGAGAAAAAATATCAATGTATTCAGCACTAATTGATAAACTGAAAGGTTGTCTAGTCTTTTAATTAATTTTATTTTGGAGTATTTGTATATGAAGTTCATGTTAACCCTGTAAATACTCAACATGGACATAGATATTAGCTTCTGACATTGATAAGCCCTCACACAAATAAGTACACCTGCTGTGTCTTGGTGTTCCAACACTGCCCTCTAGTGGTGTTTGTGATGATTGTTCGAGTCTGTTTGCAGTGTCTGTGTTGATTGTTTGTGTCTGTTTGCGGTGTCTGTGTTGATTGTTTGTGTCTGTTTGCAGTGTCTGTGTTGATTGTTTGTGTCTGTTTGCAGTGTCTGTGTTGATTGTTTGTGTCTGTTTGCAGTGTCTGTGATGATTGGTCGAGTCTGTTTGCAGTGTCTGTGTTGATTTCTTGAGTCTGTTTGCAGTGTCTGTGATGATTGGTTGAGTCTGTTTGCAGTGTCTGTGATGATTGGTTGAGTCCGTTTGCAGTATCTGTGTTGATTGTTCGAGTCTGTTTGCAGTGTCTGTGTTGATTTCTTGAGTCTGTTTGTAGTGTCTGTGTTGATTTGTTGAGTCTGTTTGCAGTGTCTGTGTTGATTGGTTGAGTCTGTTTGCAGTGTCTGTGATGATTGGTTGAGTCTGTTTGCAGTGTCTGTGATGATTGGTTGAGTCTGTTTGCAGCGTCTGTGTTGATTGGTTGAGTCTGTTTGCAGTGTCTGTGATGATTGGTTGAGTCTGTTTGCGGTGTCTGTGATGATTGTTCGAGTCTGTTTGCAGCGTCTGTGATGATTGGTTGAGTCTGTTTGCAGTGTCTGTGATGATTGGTTGAGTCTGTTTGCAGTGTCTGTGTTGATTGGTTGAGTCTGTTTGCAGTGTCTGTGATGATTGGTTGAGTCTGTTTGCAGTGTCTGTGTTGATTGGTTGAGTCTGTTTGCAGTGTCTGTGATGATTGGTTGAGTCTGTTTGCAGTGTCTGTGATGATTGGTTGAGTCTGTTTGCAGCGTCTGTGTTGATTGGTTGAGTCTGTTTGCAGTGTCTGTGTTGATTGGTTGAGTCTGTTTGCAGTGTCTGTGATGATTGGTTGAGTCTGTTTGCAGTGTCTGTGTTGATTGTTCGAGTCTGTTTGCAGTGTCTGTGTTGATTGGTTGAGTCTGTTTGCAGTGTCTGTGTTGATTGGTTGAGTCTGTTTGCAGTGTCTGTGATGATTGGTTGAGTCTGTTTGCAGTGTCTGTGTTGATTGGTTGAGTCTGTTTGCAGTGTCTGTGATGATTGGTTGAGTCTGTTTGCAGTGTCTGTGATGATTGGTTGAGTCTGTTTGCAGCGTCTGTGTTGATTGGTTGAGTCTGTTTGCAGTGTCTGTGTTGATTGGTTGAGTCTGTTTGCAGTGTCTGTGATGATTGGTTGAGTCTGTTTGCAGTGTCTGTGTTGATTGTTCGAGTCTGTTTGCAGTGTCTGTGTTGATTGGTTGAGTCTGTTTGCAGTGTCTGTGTTGATTGGTTGAGTCTGTTTGCAGTGTCTGTGATGATTGGTTGAGTCTGTTTGCAGTGTCTGTGTTGATTGGTTGAGTCTGTTTGCAGTGTCTGTGTTGATTGGTTGAGTCTGTTCGCATTGTCTGGTTTCAGTCCTATTTACAGGAGCGCAAACAATCAGTGAAGACAAACGACACTATCTCCAAACCCGCAATTATCACTTGCGGTGTGCCTCAAGGCCCGATCCTTGGGCCCTTACTCTTTCTCATTTACATAAATTATGTACCTTCAGCCGTCCGATGCAAGCTCCTCTTGTACGCGGACCACTCTGCCCTAATTGTTGCTGGTAGCGACCCCATGGAAATTCAACGCCAACTGTCCGTGGAACTTGAATCAATCAGAGAATGGCTGATTGATAATAAGTTATCATTATATCTAGGAAACACTGAGTCAATACTCTTCGGTTTGAAGAGGAAACTCAGTAAATATAGTTCCATTGAGGTACAATGCGCTGGTAATACATTGGCTTGTCGTACCAATGTAAAATACCTGGGGGTCGAATTAGATCAATATCTTACTGGAGAAGGAAATGCAGATCAAATAATTAGCAAATCCAATGCAAGGTTAAAATTTCTCTATAGGCAGACTCGTAATGTCAACTCGGAGACAAAAAAAAAGTTAGTGTCGGCCTTAATTCAATGTCATTTTGACTACGCCAGTGCATCATGGTACTCCGGATTAACAAAGACATACAAATCTAGGTTACAATGTACACAAAACAAAGTAATTTGGTTTCTTTTAAATGCACCTGCCAGAACTCATATTGGTGCTTCGGAATTTGAGATGGTCAATATGTTACCGGTTGAACTACGTGTACAACAACTAAAATGAAATATTTTTCATAACATTCTTAATGGTAATGCTCCAAATTATTTATCAAATAATATTCACTGTACACGTAGCCAGCATAACATCAACACGTTCCAGCACATCATCTCTTCAGATTCCACATGTAAAATCGTTTGGCAAATCCACTTTTTTATACACTGGAATAAAAGCCTGGAATCAATGACTTAGTCATGTACAGAATGCTCAAAATAAGTCTCTTTTTAAATCTCTAGTCAAAACCTTTTTATTTGAATGTCTAAATAGCCAAGAATCAAACTTGTATGTATTTTATTAACATGTTTTACATTTCCTTTTTACTTATTATACAAGGACCACAATGGAAATGAGTGCTTGCGCTTTTTTGTGTTATCCTGGCTTTTTAAATTGTATTTACATGTGATTTTATATATATATATATATATATGTTTACAACCATTTGTTTATGCTATGTTTATGTATTACATGTTCATGCACTTTATGGCAAATAAATCAAATCAAATCAAAATTGTTCGAGTCTGTTTGCAGTGTCTGTGTTGATTGGTCGAGTCTGTTTGCAGTGTCTGTGTTGATTGGTCGAGTCTGTTTGCAGTGTCTGTGTTGATTGGTCGAGTCTGTTTGCAGTGTCTGTGTTGATTGGTCGAGTCTGTTTGCAGTGTCTGTGTTGATTGGTTGAGTCTGTTTGCAGTGTCTGTGTTGATTGGTCGAGTCTGCGCATCGATAACTCTGTTTTCCTCTGGTTGAGTCTGGCGTCTCCTGCAGATTGTTGTTCTTCTGAAGCTAGTAGCTCTTTGCGCTTTTCTACTTTCTCTATCCAGCAGGTAAGCAATCGTGTTTATCCTCCACCAACAAACGTGACAATGTTTTTTTCAGCACAGGCCAGACTTTATAAAGGAGATGTTGCTGCTACAGACGGACACACGTTGTCAGTGAACACGATCGCGTTGCCCGAGCAGATAAACTGGCTACAGTGATCATAGTTAGCCTGATGTGACATTTGCAAAAACAATGGCGTAGAAAATGCTCCTTTATTCCACTCACGATTCACCCGTGAGCTTCATCGGTCCGTGTCGCGACGCCTCGGCGAGGGTTTGACACAGGACGGACTTAAATATAACACAACTCTAGCATTTCAGTACGCACAACGCAAACGTGTCCATGTAAGGTCATCCTGCTTAATCACGCAGAGCTAACGTCTTTCATACAATTTGAACCGTCTTCATGAGCATCTTAAGCCTAATGGAAATGGGGCAGTACTTAATTCGTCAATTTTAACTTAAAAAGTGTCCTCTGGTGAACGGTCATTCGCCCTTCACGTGGTCTCGTTGTGGTTTAGTTCAGGGGTACAGGCAGGGCCCCCCAAAAGACACCCGTTATTTCCTTTACTCAAAAAGAATAAAGTAGAACGAGCCTTCTCCTGGATAACTGCTGCATGGTTGATGATCTTTCAGCTGCGACGTGATATTCAAACAAACTGATCTCATTTCTGAAACAACCGTGTGGAAAGACAAATCCCGTGGTCATGGAAAAGATGTCCGTGTGTTTGAGAAGGGTCAAATCATTGGCATCAAGCAGTGAAAAACCTAAAGGAGAAGCAGAAATGAATGTCACATCATCAATACAAGATCAACTGGTGAAATATAATTCAACACTGGATGAAATAAAATAAAAAAAACATTTAATAGAAGGTTATTGCAAATGTGTGTAATCAAAGCTAAAGGCGGTCAGACGAGTATGAGCCCCTTTTTAAAAAGAAATTTGGGTGGGCAGTGTACCGTATGTTACCTTCAACAATCAGAGTTTATATGATACACTATATTTTATTATGCCCTTATTATCAGAATACACATGAATAATGTCAGTAGTGCTATATTGTATTACTGTATTATTTTCGTAAGGTCCTCCTGAATGTCCTTCTCAAGGATCTCTTTTTTTAATTTAGGTTTTTTTGAGCAATGTGGTCAATGGTATTTCAGTGTGGTCCCCAGTCCAATATACCGGTTTGTTAAATGTGTTGTTGTTCCTTGTGTGTGACTCTGGTCCAAAGGATGTTACAATGGAGTATAGCCCACTGTTGCCGGACAGCCTGGTGTTAGAGATCTTCCTGCGTCTGCCTCATGATGCTGTGCTCAGAGCAGGCTTGACATGTTGCCAGTGGTTGGCTGTGTCCCGAGATGAGTTCCTGTGGAGAGAGCTTTTTTACAGCTACTACCGCATCCCGCGCGCTGTGCCCAGACACCCAGGTACGGCTTTTAAATGAAGCACATGACATTTACCTGTCACAACTGATAACACTATAAAGAAGCTATTTTCATTCTATAAAAAAAAGCCTTCAGTTTTTCAGGTTTTTGTGTTTACGTTGCATTCATGTTATCTTTTTAACTCTGTACTTTGGGATGTCAAGATTATTCATTTTTGTTAAATGCGTTGTACTATAATTGGTTTTGTCTCTGTCTGCTAGGAAAACTAAACCATTAATGATAATATTATAAAAAAAAAAAAAAGATAACTCAGTTCAATCGATAATCGTGATTATTCAGGTCACAATATAATGGTAAGAAAGCAAAAGTCATAATTGTGGCAACCATGGCTAATTTCAGTTCCATCTATTCTCCAAAAACATCGAGCTACATGTAAAGATTTTTTTTTTTTACTGTTTATGTGACGATATCACAACATTTTCATTCAGAAGTTTGATTTCATGAACTTTGACTTGTGAAAGAAAGCTAATGATTGAGGGTTTGGCGCCAACAATCTTGAATAATCATGAAACTGTGATAACATTTTTTGACATCCATACTTTTATTGTTTGCAGCACTAATATTTAGTTGATATTGATACATTTATGTGTTACATCAAAATTGTATGCTCTTCATCTGCGATTAATTGCTCTTTCAATTGTATTTAAACTCTTACTGTTGTTGCAAAAGCTCAAACGCCCCTCCTGACCTTTGTTGACAGCGGCCGTGTCCTGGTACAGAGAGTTCAGGCGTCTGTTTGACTGTATTCCCTGCGTGGAGGTTCAGACTCTCAGACAACACACTGACCAAGTCCTGCACCTGGCCTTTTCCCACAGAGGCCACCGCTTCTCCTCCTGCTCCAAAGACTGCACCGTGAAGGTAGAACGCTGAATGCGTGAAAAGCGAATGCTCATTTGGCAGTAAATGCAGCTGTAGGTCGTTTAGTCGGTCGTCTAACATTGATAAGAGCAACGTTCTGCAAAAAGAGATTGTTTAATGCCGTGGTTCACAACCTTTTTCAGTGGCGACCCCCAAAATAACAACCGTTGGCATTTGCGACCCAAAAAAGATAAAATGAGTAATGATGTACTAGTTAGCTCTATTAAACGCTGTTAAAAAGTGGGTTCCTGAGGGGGACATGAACGCAGCATTAGTCGAGTTTGTACCCTTTTTACAGTGTGGTTGTTAGGCAACGGCTGTGGAGTCACCTGTCACATCTGCTGCTCATGCCAAACCAGGAAGTAATGTTATCAACTTCACCAAAATGATCAAACTGGGGAAAAATGTGAATTTGTTTTAGTAAAACCCATAAACAGAATTATGTTCCTTGTCATATGCACTTTAATAGCTTTGAGACGACAATCCCTTTTAGTCGATTAATCAATCAGCAGTTTTAGACGCCCTAAACCTTCTTTAGTCATCCACAGGCCTAATGATCGTGTTCTCCCTCAACAGTTGTGGGACACAGAACGACCAGATGGCAACATTTCCTTGGTGCACAGTTCTAGTATGCGGCCGTTTAACTGGGGCTACACACAGTTCTCCCAGTTCAACGCAGACGACACACTGCTGTTGGTGTCTGGAGTGTATCTGGGCCCACATCATTCCTCCTCAGGGGAGATAGCGGTCATCAGTTTGGGTAGGAAACTCATGTCATCAACATCACAATGATATGCCAACCTTTCTGTACTTTACCAGCCTTTCTTTACCGTTTTATTACAGAGAACTATACATTGTTGTCAAGAGTGAGGAACAAACCATATGATGTATTCGGCTGTTGGCTGAATGAAACTCATCTAATCTCCGGAAACCTGCACTGGATTGGGAACACGACATCCTGTTCGGTCCTCTGGCTAAATAAAGCTTTCCAGGTAAAAACACTGATGATGTTTACCTTTAAACATGGTACCAAAAGTAGTGCCTGGAGAAATAAAAATGTGCCATGAACTGAAATAAATAAACAAAAGTTGAAATATTTTCAGCATGTTAAAGCTATCCAATTTTAAAAAATATATATCTATTGGTTTTGACAAATTTGACAAGGTTTTTCAAAGTGTTATTACATCATACTGATCTCACTGTAGTTGACTAAATATAGGAACTCTTGTCTGTGCAACACTATGCAGGCCTTAGTTCTTTGGTCTATTTTGTGATTAACTGATTTTGTGAGTTTGAATTTACCACAGAAAACAACATTATCAGTGACACAAATATGCCAACAATTACACAATCAAGGACTTGTTAAACAAAGATAAGCCATTTAGTCTTCCTTCTCACCAAACTCCACTTCTGTTTACCCCCAACACTGCACACGGCCTTTACCCCCAGGCCAAGATCATTTTCACTGGAATCAGTCGTGACTTCTCAGAAGAGCTGCTGACAACACTGTAGAATACTGTCCTCAACCACATGGCTCTGACATGACAAACGCATACATTTAAAGCTCCAAGCTGCTGTTAAAATAATTCAAACAAAATAAATAATTATAATAGAAGTCTATGGGACCAAAAATGTAAAAAACAGTATTAACAATTATGTGCACGATATATAATGGAGACAAATTGACAGAATTGGACAGTTTAAACTCCAAATAAAACACTGATCCTGGCCAAATTTAGTAAATACATCATTGACAATGACAAAATGATTGAATGGTAGCTAGGGATGCATAAATGTTTATATCCCAGTATTGTAAGCAGCAGTTGAGGCCATCATAAATGTGTATTAAAACTAAATATACTGTGGAAACACTGGCTCTTCTGCCACCACAAACCAGGACGTAACGACGGCGGTTTGTCTCCATTTTGAAGGATATCGAGTCGGAGAACGTAAACGTGGTGAAGCGCCTCTTTAAGATTCAGAACGTCAACGCCAGCACCATCCGCACTGTGATGGTGGCCCACTGCCGTCGCCATGACAACCCCGACCTGCTGCTGGACTACGACGCCCAGTCTGAGGCCCGGCGAAAGAGGGGCCATGAGCCGCCGCACCAGCCGCTCCTGTTTGACCTCGGGACGTCGGGCAGCGAGGACGAGGAGGAGGGGGGCGGCAAAGAGGAGTGTGGCAGGGGTTTCTCGTCGCCGCGCCACACTCTGCCCACTTACTCGGGTCTGGAGCACGTCATGCAGGTGAAGGCACGCTGCGGCACTTCTTAAGTCTACTGTTCCAGGAGTTCAATAGCCGTGTCGTTCTGTCTTCTAAATCGATCCCGTCAGGGCCCAGTGCGATTCAGTCGTTTCAGATTTAACACCGACAAATTTGACATTTCCTTTTTTGTGTGTTAAATGGAAATGATTAAAAGTATGTCTTGTTTATGTTCAGGAAATCAAAATTGGTAGCCATTTTTATTTGTTCATTTTTATTTGTTTTTAGCGAGGCATAATAAAAATGAATAAAAATGCTGATCTGTCAGTATGAGGACTTGCAAATGTAACACTTAAGGACAAAAGGCGAAACAGAATAAAATCTAAAATTGAGATCAATCACTATAAGGACGAACAAACTGTGACCGTTGCCTAAAGTTGATAACCATTTCAAACAAAATGGTGTATCTATAGAAAGGAAAAAAATCCTCAGATTGTTGAAAACCATAAATATGAATGAATATATGAAACTACACAGCATCATGACTATTGTATAATGTCAAATTGGGCCATAACTCCACTTGCCACATCTGATATTTTATGTCGTTTCATGTCTTGTTTTCAGAGTTGTAAAAACGTTGGCCAAAGGGAGCTCCAGATTGAGACCCATGTGGCTAAGATGATGGGCCGAGCTCACACGAAGGCGCCCGAGTCGAGCCTCATCGATCACTGTGATTCTAGTGACGGAGAAGACAAAACGTATCTGCTGTTCACAACTGGCAGTCTTACGTATTCCCCGCACCAGATTGGTAAGAGCGATTACTAAAGCTACAACTGACGGAGAACGTTTTGAACCGTGTCTGGTGTTTTAAAATGATGAATATAGAGTGAAGCCAACAACTAGCATGATCCAAGCCTGTGGAATCCCTCATGTGTTCAGGAGTGTTCCATTGTAGAAAAATATTTGTTTTGTTCTACAACGGGCACGATTGTCTCAAATTGGGGAATGGCAAAACATAATCCCTCTGTGATGTCATCAACAAGCGACACAGGGATGATTTACATGCAACTTTTCTGACATTTTAAACTATGATTTAACAAAATAAAGGCATTATCAGGTGTTATTATTGTGTAATTTATGTGGATTTTGGTCCTAGTTTACAGCATGGTTGCTAGGTAACAGTTAAGGAAGTACCTCTACTTACATCCAACCAGGAAGTAACGTTATAAACTTAACAAAAATTGTCAAACTGCGGAAGAACAGGCAAAATCTTTAGTCAAATCTTAAATATAATCATGTTCATTATGTGTTAATGACATGTGTAGTCTAACATCACGTCATAAGCACTTTAGGGTGACAGAGAAGGCCGTTGTGACAAGGTGAAACACGACAAGAGGGTGTTCGTCTTCACACAATCACACGCGCTTAGTGTCTGGAGTCGTTTGTGAGCGAAATATTGTGAAATTACTCAAATGAATGTTTTTGTGTTGTGCCTTTGCAGGTATAAAACTCATCAAGCCTGACCAAATGACCACATCCGGCCCTGTTCTGGGGGAGGAGCGCAGTACTGACGAGTTTTTTGATTCTCTGGACCACGTTATTGACATTCACGGTCACATTATTGGAATGGGCCTTTCCCCAGACCACAGGTTAGGGGCACGAGGCAGTCTTTGCTCTGACTGTGTTACTCGGGAAATGGTGTAACTTGTTCAATTTCCCCCCTCCACAGATATCTGTACGTTAACAGCAGAGCTTGGCCGGCTGGATGTGTCATCTCGGACCCCATGTTGCCGCCTCCAATCGCAGAAGAAATAGACCTCCATGTCATTGATCTGAAGAATCTCAGAGAGGAAAGAAGGAGCTTACGTGCGCACAGAGCCTTCACTCCCAACGACGAGTGCTTCTTCATTTTCCTGGATGTCAGTAGAGACTTTGTTGCCAGGTAAGTTACGTTTGCCTGGTTTCGACACTGGGAAATGTCCAATTGGCTTTCTTCTACCGAAAACGTACGGTAAATTACCCATAGTTATCAGACAAATGTGAAATGTCTGTCAAATAATTACCTTGTACCCTTATTTGAAAGTTTATAACATAACTTTCGATCAGCCATTTTGTAACAATATACTCGTACTTCAAAACGACATTCCCGATTAATTGTCTAAAGCTCAATATATTCCCCACCCTTAAGTGAGTGACGACTATAATGTCTTGAAACTAGAAGACTTTTTGCAAATCTTTGATAAAAATAGTTCTTTCCCTTTAAATCTAATTTCAATAGAATCTTAAAAGCTAAGTACTAACTAAGATTGCTTTTTTCAAAACTTCTATGCTACAAACAGAGAGCGTGGATGGATAACACTACAACATAAAACTTCTGATCACCTCTTTATGGTTAAGGCACATTCACCACATATAAACCTGGACTGAAGCTTGAACTAGACCAGAATTAAGCCTTCATCCCCCACATCCTTGTCTTGCAGAACACAAAACTAAAATGGAACAAATGGCATCCTCATTTTCATTGATGTGTTCTGCTTTGTCGTGTTATTATGTGTATGTTTTGTTGCATTTGTCAAGCATCAGCTCAATTTCGGATTAAAAAACGAATGTGAACGCACCCTAAACAGACCTGTAAACCCCCCCCACATAACCGTCTCATCTTTGGCTCGTAGTGGCGCCGAGGACAAACACGGTTACATCTGGGACCGCCACTACAACATCTGCCTCGCCCGATTGGCGCACGACGACGTGGTCAACTCCGTGGCCTTCAGCCCGGCCGACCAGGAGCTGCTGCTGTCGGCCAGCGACGACTCCACCATCAAAGTGTGGCGCTCCCCCCGCATGGTCCGCCTGGCTCAGACTCCGGCTCGCCCGCACAAACCTCGGAGCCTGCTCACGTCGTGGCTCAGCCGTGGCAAGAACTCCACCCCGGGAAGTAGCGTCAATGGGAAATCTTGAAAAAACCAAACGGAGGCAAGACTCGGATTGCATTCTACTGTAAAAGAGGGTTCTCGTTTAATTTATATAGTGTGGTGAACGCTAAATTCATTTGTATTGTGTGTTGAAGTCACTGATGGAGGGCTTGGAATGCCAGCAGAGGGCAGCAGTCGCCATAAATGCAAAGTAACAGCAGGACTGAGTGAGTCTGAAGCTGCAAACCTGGTGGAAAAGGAAGCGTGCCTCTGATTGGCTTGTACCAACCTTTTCCCCGACCTTAACCATTTCCAGCCAATGCCTAACCTGACTCCGAGAAGAAGTGCAGCCAATCAGAGGCCGCGCATCCTGTAGAAAAATATTTTTTGTGTCCCGGAGTTGCACCCAAGGGACTCTTCTTCTTGGCGGTTCTCAGGCTCCCCTTAACGTCCCACTTTCAAAATGAATTATTATTTTGTAGAAATATGTTAAAGGAATAATAGAGGATTTTTTGCAGAGTTGAGAACTCAAGCGACTGCGCACACTCACCCCCACCTTCCTGTTGTTTCCAAGAGGCCGCCTCCCATCTAACAGCCCCACTGCTACGCGTGCGTTTGTTTATTAGTGCGACGGATCGCATCGCATCGCTCGTCTCTGTGCATTTACGTCTCTTCTGAGCTCGAACAGTCTTTCTATGTCGTCATAACAACCATGCATGCACAGCCAGGGAAACGTGCTGCTATCCTGGGAACAAGCCAGAACGAGGCTGCAGGTGTGCAGTAGCACGCAGGGAATGATTGACATGTGGGAGAGCTACTTGGCTGTCCACGCCACGAGGAAATAAGATTCAGATTGCTCGCCAAAAATCCTCTATTATTCCTTTAATCATCAATGATTGTAGTGGAACTAAACCGACAACACTCCTGAATTATGATGATTAGTATGAATAAATCGACTACAACATTTATTTTTAATGCAAACTATTTCTATAGGGATTTTTGGGTAATTGTGAATATTAATCTTCACTTTTTCTCTATTTATTATTAATATGATGTAGTGATCCCAAACGCAGCACTTTTCCAGTCAATACATTATGTAACTTTTACCTTTTTAATCTGAAACTTATTGTCAGGGTGAATCGTGATGATTTATGAGATTTAACATTCAATCATTTAACATACTCTAATTTACCGTCACCAAACTGGCATTGAGAATGAGCTATTGAAGTTTCATTTTGGTAAAGCCCCTGAACAAATATAAATAAATGTAGTTATAGTTAGTTATGTGCTGTGTCTTTGGTGTCTCTACATCAAATCATGTAAAAGATGTTGAAGATTAACATTCATAAATCATCATAAAGAGCAGTAAATGTTGTAGTAAATGGACATCGTCATAAGTTTAGGGCCACTATACAATCCATTAATCAAAACGACTGACTTCTACTTCTCTAATTGTCTAAAGAAAAAGAAGGTTAAATCTAAAAGAGTTGCTTGTGGTACATTTCGTGCTGCTGTTTGTTACTAAATAATAATCTGGTTTGACGGAGGACGTTACGACAGCCAAAAGAAAGAAAACCCTGTGAGTGCAGCTCCGAGTTTGCAGTTTTACGCACAAGCCGGTCTGGGGCATGTTTAGCCTGTGACGTGTTTTACTCTTAATTGTCAAACTAAAATGGCTAATGAAGCAAGAGCTGCTCCTGCTTCTTTTTAAAATGTTCTCGAGAGACGGCGTCGTACAAAGAGCTATTGTGTGATGCTGTAACACGCTGTAAACTTTGCTCTGTTGTCATCTTGGGGTTTTAAAAGCAAACTTAAAGACACTATCTCATTTTTAAAGGAAATGTAATTATGTTTAGGATCAGTGGCTGGGAAGAATTTGTGGTTGGGTGTAAAAGTATATCTTTAAAGGCATGTGAAGCTGCAGATGGTACCGTTTGTCATGTGTGCCTGGCCCCGTCATTAAACTAACGTAAGAATTGGTCTGTACTTTAATCTCCATCACTACAGTAATTTTACTCGCATCTTCTAACAGTAATGAATGAGTCAGATTAAGCTTAAGGTTGTGGGATGTCATTTATGAAACATGTGCTCCGAGAACTGTGATGATTGTGTAGTTTCACACCTGAACATGTGTACAGAAAATGATTCAATTATATACATCTTACAACCCCGTTTTACTCAGATTTAGAGTTGTACTAATTTAACAAGTACTTTTGACTGCTTTGAGTACTTTTGAGCACTAATGCAAGAACAGAAGTTCACGTTTACATTTGAATGTCCCAGAGTGACAGTGGTTATTGATGTGTGTACTTTCTGATCTCAACATTCTCTACTGATATTTCACTATTGGTTCCAATTAAACGGATTACAAGCAAATGATTGATCACCAGTTAATAACAGTTACTCTTCTTTGAGACCTTAACATGTCAGGGCCACTCTTTGTAACACATATTTTTAAAATACTAAAACTACTCTAAAAGTGGCTTTTCCTCTCATCAACAGCATTTAAATTTTGTGATGTTCAAAATCACAACTGCAACTGCCTCGATGCGCGACAGTGAAATCGAGAAGCAGATTAAACAATGTTCACAGAAAACCTTTTGTGTTTTTGAGTATTCAGGTTCCAAAGCGTTACGTAAAGAGATCTGTATAAAAGTATGAGAATTTGTTTTCTGAGAAGAGCAGACAGAACTGAATGTGCAGCATGACTGGAGTTCCCCTTCAGCGCTCACACCAGAAGCCAGGGATCAAGTTTGTTTTTCTAAATGATTCCTGCATAAAAGTTCACAAAGTCCTGACAGCATTTTATTTTGCAACAATTATATTTTTGTTAATAGTATAATAAAAAGTCAATAGAACAGATGATACAAAACTATGGTGTTGATTACACAGTAATTAGGAAGACACACACACTATCTGCTTATGTAGTCGACTTGCAATGGTCAACCAAAGCAAAGCAACATCCAGTGTATTATAAAACATTACCTAAAGTCTATACAGAATACATGATCCTGACAGGTTCTATTATATCATTATGAATTAAAGTGTTCAGTGTTATTATGAGTAGCATTAAAGAGGCCGGTTAGTTGGGCAGGTTATTCTAATTATCATGAGGCTGGTGAAATCTGTTATAAATACATCACAATATAACTGTAAATGTACCACTCGCTCTTGTTCACTTTAAACACGTCTTTCACGCTCAGCAAAACATGTTGATCTTTCAGGAGATCCTCCACTACAACTTGGCTCAAGTCTTTCTCAAAACAGTTTAATCTATTTAGTTTTAGTTCAGTTTATTCTAGATGAAACAAGATGAATAAGCAATAGCAAATCTGAAGACCACGGTCACAGTAACTACATCTTAAGTTAAGTGTGATACACAGTGTTTGTATATATATGTGTACGCCCCATTAATGACACTATGAAATATATATTGTAAATATACAGTATATACTATGTATATAATAATAGACTATTAGACCGAGGTAGTCGAATATAAATGATTATAATGTATTTGTTAATTATATAATAATATAGGTGCTCTTTAATATATAACGATATCTTTCATAAAATGTTTTAGAGGTGCAGAACTTCCACAGTTTTTACACCTTATAAACCTGTGAGATCCACAATAGCTTTGATAAAGATGGTGTCATCGCGCAGATACGGGCTCTTTCCTGCCAGTTTGGCCAGCGGGCAGAAGAGCGGGCAGCCGCTGGCGATGTTCATCTCACTGATGGGCCGCTGGAACGACGTGGAGGTGACGTCAGGCCGGAACGCATCAATAATGTGCTCTCGGTTATTTTGATCCAGGAGCATCAACGTCACCTATTGAGGAGATTTATCAACGTCAACTCCACCAACTGGATGTCTGTAAACTCACTGCAGTGAAACTTACCTTCTGACTGAAAGGCCATTTGAGAAGCGCGTCACATTTGCCCCTCATCACCACAAAGAACAGAGACAGGTGAGTTCCTCTCCCAGTGCCATCTCCATTCAAATACAAGCGCAGGCACATTTTGTAGCCATATTTGCTGGAGTAAAAGGCTGTGAAAAGACACCAAAATGATTATAATAACAAAAAACAGCTTCACAAATAACAGCTTCTCAAAATATGTCATGTCGTTTGCTTCATTTGTCCAAGCACACACTTTCGCCCTCTCACCTGGGGAGAACATGGCAGGGGTGCGACCCGCAACAGCCTCTTGTCTGCGTCGGGAAAACTCCGTTATCTTCCAGACAAAAATGCCATCGTATGTGCAAAACTGTAGTTCCCTCAGAATCTGCTCAGTCTCTGAAAGCTGCAGGTCTCTCATGGCCAAAGTCCTCTCCAGCTGACGCACTTTATTAGACAGGTTTTCGATTTTCTCTTGATCCAAACGATGCTGCTGTGCAAACGCCTCCATCGTAACAGAACTCCGCTCCACCTCACGGTTCAAGACGCACACTATGTTTTCCAAAGCGGTCACCTGGCAAAACAAGGACATTGAACAATTTGAGAAAGTCATCAACTCCGATACCGCCGACGCAAGTTTGTGACTGATGGCAAGAAAACGTCTGATTCCGAGATGGCAGAGACGATTTACTATTTTAAAACAAATGTCCAAAAAGAAAATTCAAACTTTTGGGTTCACAATTTTGCCATATAAACATATAAACTGCAGAATAAACAATGAGGAGCCATGTGTTACATAATTTGAACGCACCAATGCAGAGTCTAGTAGAAAACACTTATTGGTGACACATAAACACAGATTTGCTGTATCTCAGCAGTTATCTCAGTTTTAGTTGAAGCTAGTCCCTTCCTAAGAGTAGCTCATTTGTTTACCTATTGCTATGGTGATTTCCACAGCGTAGTGATATAAAACGTGATTAAGTGTTTCCAAAACAGCCTATGCAGTTATTAAAAAATACCACAGCAGTTACGCTGCTTTCCAGTCGCCTGCGGAAGTCAGATTCACGAGTTCCGACTTGTAAACTCACAGTGGAACAGGAACATCCTCACAAACCTAAGTTTATCCAAGTCAGACACTCCAACATGGCTGTGTCCTGTGTTTGGATAATGTTTTCCACCTGACAGTTGAAATATTGATAGTCCTGGTGTTATTTTCTCTTTCGTTGCTGAGGTATCTGGCCCAGAGGAATGTGTTTTCTGTACTAGTATTCTGACACTTAGGGGCCTCTCTATTTATGATAAACTTTGGAAAGGCTCTGCGGAGATGTCCATGTAGAGGCATGATGGGGCTTCGCATAGGAACGGCCATGTATGGACACTTTACAACATCTGGTAAGCGTAGAGAGGTCAAAGTGCAGTCTAAGGGGGGTTTCTGCCTTTGTGAAGGAGAAGTATAAAGTCTACTGTAACACTAGAATCGAGGAGGCTCTGATCTGATCACACTGGAGCTCCCAGGCAAATGTCGACTTGTCTGTTGTATTGATGCTGTTTTCTGTGAATAAATCCTTTCAAAACACAGACGCAAGTGTCAAGCGAGTTCTTCCTCTGCTACCAAACCACCTCGAACAACACCTTTAAGACACCACATTGCTCCCTACTGCCCCCTGCTGTCTGTGAACTTGCTGCCGTTGAGCCTCTGTAGTTATAAATGCATTGTGCTAATGTTGCTACATGGAGCTAATGACAACAAAACAAAATTGTTGATTCATAACAAAGATGTAACATCACTGTATGGGTTAATAAATTAACTTAATTAGATCCATCATTTGGTTGATTTGAACACGTTCTTGGGTTTTATTGTTTGATTTGAGTCGTTACAGTCCATACACTGTCCAACACCGCATTAGTATTACAATTCTCACTGACCATGGAATAACTATCTCCAAGCCTTGAATTAAAGATGGCACGATTGACTAACCTTGCCAGTAAGATGAATTTCTTAGAGTTCACAAACATCTTGAGAATCCATCTTGTTAGGCTCCCACAGGATTGTGGTTTGGTCAGAAGTTAAAACAACCCGAACCTAAACAAACATGGCAGTGATGGTTGTACTTAAGACCTATTTTAAGAAATACGGACTATTTCACTCAATTCAGAGTGAGATCAATCTGACGCCTGTGAGTGAAAGTCACCTCACTTTGAAGCTAGGGAAAAAAAGCTAGAAAATGTCAAACCTTTTTATCCAAGTCCACTGAGGCACTGGCGCCCATTGAGACCCCTTCCTCAGGAGCCCGGTACAGGCCCAGCCCAGAGTCCTCCTGCCACTCGCCCAGACCCGAGGCGTCCACTCTTGTCCGCACCATGGACAGAACCATGGGCAGCAGCAGACGCAGGTGCTCCACGGTGCAGCTGCTCTCATGGTCACTGAGCTTACCATTGTCAATCTGCAAATGAACATCAGTGCGTTTAGTGTCGACTTTTCAATGTGAACTTCTCAAACATGTGCTAGCACGGCCAGCCAAGACTAACAGTTTTCCAATTCACCGCATTCCGCCCCGCCCACTTTTACCTCTGACCGTTACTGACCTGCACTTTACTGGTCCTGTTGGCATTTCCAGTTTAAGTTGATCATTTTGATATTTTAACACCTAAATTTCATATTTCTTGTGACTAATTTATTTGAAACACTGAGTTATAAATGTCTCTTGGTGCAATACTTTAGGTAAAAAAGAATTAAAGAACTGATTATTTACCCCCCAATTTACTACCTCAGCCCCTTCGAGTGGCCACCAGAGGCGTAGCTACCCCACAGGCAAGAGGCCCCCGGGAGCAGTCCTTAGGCTACGACAGGCTAATTACAGTAATTACATTTCATTGACAGGTCGCTCTACTGACTGTTGAGTGTTAGATTGACCACAATAGGTGGGGGACGTCAGTGAGCAACTGCAATAACTAAATGTAGCATTATTGTTGCAAAGCAGAAGAACCACACTAATGTTTATAGGACTTAGGAGAAGAAGGGGTGGAGCCTGTCTGGAAGGCCCCTTGTGATGTTTCGCTTGGGGCCCCAGGACACCTTTGCAACACCACTATGTGCCACCACATGTCACCGTAGAAACGCCCCTGGTGGAAATTAACTCTTAATTTCAAGGGAGAACTAGAGAAAAGTCTCATGGCGCTGTGGCATGTTCACGGTTACATCCTTCTCACAAGAATCAGACTTACCACAGCTTTGCAGCCCACTTCGCTGAACGGACACGCGCTCTTGGACTTGGCACAGGAACGGAGGTGGTCACTGAACTAAAAGGTGTAAACAGACACACAACATTAGAGTTGTCCGCCGTGAACTGAAAGCGACCCTTGCAACAGTTTACTCCACGTCGTTGCCGGTCATTCGCAGGTAAATACGAGTCGTCGACAACAGTAATAACCTTTTCTCTCGGGATCTTTTTCTTGCCACAGTCTTTGCATTGCAGGGGAAACTTCAAACATATTTCATCATGTGCCTGAAGAAAGAGGACGGAAACGTTCAATGCCCGCGCCGAGATGTGCGCCGATAACGCGAGTCGTGCGCTACACTTGCCTTGATCTCCTTGTAGTTGAACGTCACTTTGCAGTATTTACAGTTGAGCGTCCGCGCTTCGCATTCGCGCTCGTTGTGCTTGTCCCTCTCTGAACGCAGAATGTAGTTTTGACAGCTGCTGCACTGTATCTTTTCAAATTCACAGCGGCCTTCGTGTTGAGCCTGAGGGGAAATGACATGCAAAGATCACGTACAAACCCACAGCCTTTTCGTTCAGGAACACGGTGTTGTTCCACGAGCTTTATAACGAGCGTTGTGCAATTAATCAAATTTAAATTGTAATTATTGTGTAATAGCGAAAAAGAAACCAAGAGAGAAAAGAGAAAGAAAGCAGGGATTTTTCTTATATAATGCTTTTCACAGATAAAAATCACAAAGTGCGTTAAATGAACAAATTTAAATCAAATTAGGTAAAAATACTGATCAAATAAATGAAGTTACAGCCTAGTCAACTAAAAGATGTTCTTGTGTAATAGAAAACTTTAAAATTGTATTCTGAACATGGGAGTTCTTTTGCCTCACAAACCTGGAGCCTTTTGGATTTTAAAACTTCCATCATAAAACGTCACTAATAAATGATGGCTAATAATCTAATAAAGGGAACTTTCCACAGCACATCGTTTCAAATAATCCCGATTTAAATTATGACTCAAACGATTGTGACTTTCCTTTCCCACAATCAAGCGGCAATTTTTATATAAAGGACCTGCTGTCGTTAATTATAACCGCCATATTGTGTCAGTTCAACCGTCAACAGCCATAAAACTAGATGTGGACTATAATGTGGACTATTTGGTTTGACATTTCAACAAAGCAATCAGAGTCTCTGAAACGTGACTTTTCGATGCGAATTAGAAAACGTAGCGCTTTGATTGAACCTTGTCGTGTTTGGGTTTAATCGTGTAGTGTGTAAAAGGCTTCGGTGAGCTTTGCAATACTTTCAAAATAGTGGGTAATAAAGACTCTAGGCGGGGCGACATGTGAAACTCAGAGCTGAATCAGCCTCAGTGTGAATTCACAAAGCCTTAACCATAGGCAGGTTCTTTCTGACTGCGCTTTGGACATTCACAAGAAAATTACACGTAAATAATCCACAAACCTTATTTTCTTTCTAAAATTGACTATATTAGGTTTTTAAAGCAGTATTTTGACATATAATTTATGACAGTGCCTTGAACTTTTTATTTATTACATCTACTGTAACATTGCACATTAGTTTCTACATTCCAGTTCAACAAGATAAACCGACTCAACGTCAAGATTACTAGTGTTCACAAACTAACTCATTCCTTTTGACACACATTTACATACAATGAAAACAAACTGGAGTTGTACAGCCAAATCTACACATAAAAACACGCCACATTGTCTCATCAGAATAATATCTGATTCTGTGCCAACACATTTTCTGGAGCTGGAGTAATAATAGCAGCCTCTTTGCACTCGGAGACAATTAGCCCTGTGAACCTTTTATAAAAGGTCTTGGTATTCCCCCACTGAGGCGGATGCTCTGTGGTTACAGGGACTTTCCAGACCATGTCCAATTTCACTTCCTGTTTGCTGAAGCACATGTTGTAAGAGGAAACCTTAAAGGGGAAATTCACAGAGCAGCAGCAGCAGCAGCAGCAGTAGCAGAAAAATGCCACAGGGAAAGCTTTTCTCAATGAGGAGCTTGTCAGATGTCTGGACTTTTTTTACAGCGCGACGTGCACCTCACCTCATAGTCTTTGATCGAGCCCGTCCACAGGCAGCCCTCGTTCAAACACCTGGCCGGCAGACTGGCGATCTCTCGACCGGCCGCGTTGTCCGGGAAGGCCTGGATACAAACCGCATGAGTGAATCGACGCCCCAAAAACCCCCAGTCAGACTACGACCGACCTCAAGTATGCTTCCTTAAACGGGGCAGGTCCGAGACAATGAATGATTTCGACTCCCGGTCAACTCACCTCATTACTATTCAAAATGGAAATGGGTTCTTCGTAGATCTCCTCTTCCCGACAGGCATCACAAGGTTTAGGGCCAGAACTAAGAGCGAGCACAGGGTCAATAGTGACAATAACGGGTCAATCCAAACAATAAAAGGTCGTTACGCAGCCTTGATATCAGATGTAAATGTACAGAACGTTGTGTTGGGCTGAATATGAATTAATATAATAAATGAATATTTTAGCAGTCGACTATTACAATATTGTGTTAACTAAGGGCTTCCACTTAGAGAATATTCACAAATAGTGCATTATTGACAAAAAAAAGAAACAGTTTATTGTTATTTTTTTTTATATTTTATATTTGATAACGACTGTTCGGCCAGGTTTAACCCTGCGACGAGTTGGCCACTGTCCAGGGTGTACCCCGCCTAAGGCCCAAAGTCACCCGCGACCCCCGAAAGGGAACAAGCGGTAGAAAATGAATGAATGAATGTTTCGGCCAGGTTTCTGTTTGAGTAACGATTCGGAGAAAGGCGTGGCCGCGGCGTTTACCTGGTGAGCTGTTTGAAGCAGTGGACGCAGAAGCGATGGCCGCACTGAGCCTGGACCGGCTTCCGCAGAACCTGAAGACACTGCTGGCATTTATATTTGTTTTCCATCGGCACCGACAGCACGCTCAGGGGGATCCCTGGCAGCGAGTTGGCGCAGTCTAACGAGATTCGAGCCATTGTACGCCATTAAACTGGTCCCCTGTCAAATACACAGATACAAATACAAAATTAACTTCACCGTGACGATCATGACGACCTCTTTGACACTTCATACAAAACTATAACGCACGTGTTATTATATATTTAAGAGGATACAATCAATTCTGCGTTTGAAGCAGCAGAAGCTCACGGGAAGGTAAACTCATCACTAAAACGTGTGCAAACATTTGATTTAAAATGTAATCCTCTTGTGACTAGGAACAGCTTAACACCCAAACACTTTTAAATGTAAGAATAACCTAAAGAAAATCAAGTATTCACGGTCTGAGCTTGGTCATAACAGGGAAGTGGGGGGGGGGGGAAATAACAGACAGATCGATTTTGGTAAGCTATTTGAATCTTGCTCACTTCCGTCTGATGCGTTTCATTTGCGCACGTCACATTTGCCATTCGTGGTGTGGGTTTTGCGGTGCGATGATGTGCAGTTACTATAAGCACCGACGCAAACATGCAGACACTTGCTAAATGATATGCGTCGTTCACAGGAAGGTGCAAAAAGAAAAAGAGTATTAGCACACATGTAGAAGCGTTTTCCAGCAAGGTCCACAGCAAAACAGCACATTATTCATATTGTATGACTAACCTTGACTGAAATAAGAGTGTCTTTTGTAAAAGGCGCGACAACCAGAAAGACGACACTGCCCGGATCCAAAACAAACAAGGGAGTTTTGGTTTGGTTTACTGATGTCAACTTGATATTGGTTTTAAACATTCAGAAATTGAAAATAAAAGGAGTTTGACAGAGAGGAACTGCAGACGTTCTGTTTTGGATAAAACACTAAACACTATCGCTCATTTCAGTTGCATTCCTGTTCGACAAGAGGCTTGACGTAACCTATAACTAATTCTCACAAGAGTCACAAGGGTTCAGACGCAGCTCGTGACCACGGGACTGTTGAGACTACACAACGACATTTGACCCGCACAAGAACAAGTAGTACAAGGCACATAAAGGTTAAGAAACTTGCTGGGGAGGTGCCATCTTATCTACAGTGTGGGCCGCCCGCACTGCCAGCTTCTCACACAATGACCAACAGGTTTATGGATCGTCTCTGTAAGAGTCATACACTGTGCGCCACCCATACTTATGTTTAAGCTCTTAAATATGTCGAATGTACTAGAGCTGAACATTGTGAAAGTGCAACTGAAATACTGCTCAGTAAGATAAGATAAGATAAGCCTTTATTCGTCACACAATGGGGAAATTCTAGTGTTGCAACACAAAGCAGGTACAGAAGTGAATCATAAAATAACTTATAAACCTACAATAAAAACACTCTTATAGAAAAGCTCCTATAAAAGTCTTATTAAAAGTCTTATTATACTATATGATAATAACAATAGTGACACTCTTATTTACAGCTGTTATATGGACAGAGAAAATTGAAAAAATTGCACATGATTATGAAGATGAATGAGCAACACTGTCATATTCATGTCCAATACTGTTGTTGTTGTTTTTTGTCCTGAGAGTCAGACACGAAGTCAGACACAAAGTCGACTAAATACATTCTTGGTCGACTAAAAACGTACTCTTGTCAATCGATTAAAGGGGGTGTGGCAAAAGCTCTCAAACTATTCAGTATTTGATCCAAACTGCACAGAGTTCGCGCAAAAACACACAATTTCTACAGAAAAGTACTCGGAAACGGTGCGATTGTGTGCAATAAGGCCGATTAAACTGCCGATTCACTCACAAACCCTCAGTAATCTTGACTAATTACAAATGTTGCTCGACTAAAACGCCACGCACCGATTAATCGACTAAACGATTTTTTTTTTTTATCTCATAGCAAATTTAAATGATTTTCTTCAATGCATCTTGAGTCTTTACATCTTGTTTTCATGTTCATGTTGCACCGCTTGAATGTTTAGCCAATACGTAGAAACAGTACAATGATCGATCTGTAAACACAACAGGTTGGACTGTACAACACACTAGACTGTACAACACATATCCAGCACACACTATAAAAACACACAACAAAAGCAAGTCTTTGGGTCTATTTACAGCACATTTACACCCAAGATCATCTCCAGGAAGCTCAAGTCCAACACAACTGCCACAGAACTAGTCCCCCACCACCTCAAAACCAGTCTGAACGTGTACTCACCAGCTGCAGTCGACTTTATACCACCACAGACTCGTATAAGAGTATTTGAGGAGAGACACGCCCACTCGCTACGATCCATTCACCAGCGCGACCACGTGACTCACAACACCGACCGCACACGTAAAGTCATGCTATTGTGCCGTGTAGTGTTGTGGATTAGCTAATCATGCGCGCGCGGGGGAAGCACACGGAGCAGAGAAGAACGTTTCAAAAGGAGACATTTCGCAAGTCACGGAAAAAACACGCCGCGTCAGGAAACGGAAAGTGTAGAGAGGAGATGAAACTACGCCACAGTGTGCTCGCCACACGCACACACACACACACACACACACACACACACACACACACACACACACACACACACACACGACGCGGGTCAATTAGTCACTTGCACGAGTTAAGGCTGTACGTGTGGAGTCACTACGGGGTTTCTGGCGGCGGTTTGAGCGAATGGAAGCCACGTTTACCCGAAAGCGGCTGACACAAACCTGTGCTGGTGCCTTTTGGCAAACTGACCTTTGTCCCAGTGTGGATGTAGCAGTGAGACGTAAAGCGAAAGTCCTCCCGGAGTGGAGAAGGACGTCTCAACCTTTGCTTGTTTACAGTGAAAGATACAATCTGGATTCAGCGCGTTTGATTTGTGCACAGGAGCCGCGGAGCTGTGCGGCCATAGAGTTTAGTTTATAGCGGTGCTATAAGAATGACGGGCTCTTGTTGCCGTGGCGATGTCGGCGGCCATCTTAAAAGGGGAGGATGAGCAACGTTCAAGCGATAAATAATGTAAAACAGTCAAACAAATGTATTGATGATTGACATAATGGTATGGTCCTTTTTATTTGATGTATTCATACTGATTTTATATGTATTTATTTGTTTATATTTATATTAATGAACATATGATACATATAAGATAACCTTTATTTGTCCCACAATGGGGAAATTCTAGCGTTGCAACACAGATTATGTACAGAAACAGATTGGGCACAGAAGTATAATAATACAAACAAAACGAATTACTTAAATCAAACTCTCTACTAAAACACTCTTGTAGAAAAACTCTTAATAAAAAACAATAATGACACTCTTATTTACAGAAAATGTTGCACCAGGATGATTGACAGTATGTCACACTTTCACAGTATTGCACATATGTAAATATGCCACAGGCTAGTTTCCAGGTTGATGTACCTCTTCAAAGTTAACAATATTAAACAACAACAATACAGAACACATCACAAGCACACTCTAGGTCTAGGACCACAGACAATTACTCCACGCATAAAATATGTTTTATAATGTAGGTAAATCTACAGATGTCTCAATTGCTCATTGAATTAAGAAAATTAATATTCACCCTAAAACACTGCACTGGTCTGATCTATTTCTACAGCCATTATAATAATGTTTGTGTGTCAATACACCATATAGACACAACGATTCATTTTAAATTCTGTTTACTTCAAAACTATTACTACAAACTTTATTAAAAATCCAATTTTACACTCACAACATGGCTGTTTCTGTAGGTTACCGTGGTGATGGTCTTTCTAGCCTATTCATGTGTTCTAGTTTTCTGTTTTATTCAACATTATAAGGACTTTTTCTCATTCAAACGTTATAATATTTTTACATTTATGATAGCTATGGCAACGATCCTAATTTCCCATTATTGTGTATCGTATGACTGATTGGTTTTATGTTAAACTAACATAACCCCGCCCGCCTGGACTGTCCAGGCTGGAAAAGCACGCTAGTATGCGGAGCAATGCTGGCGCATGCGCAGTACGGCTCAGAAATGTGGCTGACTGTCAGTCGCCCTGTCAGTCGCCTGCTCCGTGTGAAACACCGAAGATGTGGACTACTCACCGCAGGTACAGCTCTATAAATGCACTATTAACACGTTAAGGAGAGAAACAAGCTTTAGATAACATTTATTGTGAGTTTATCACTGTAAATATATCTGCTCACGCATGTTATCATCTCTCTAGGACCATGTTATAAAGGATCTTACAGAAGCTGCAGCGACTTCACTCAAACTTATCACGACCATGGTTTATATCCAGGACACATCCCCACTACTGTCCTGCAGAAAAGTCTGCTGGCGGTCGGCTCTGGAGTGGCTGCACTTCAAAACCCATACAGACATGGTAAGAGCTGTATATAGCACTCCAGGGTAAAACCCCACTGTCTCCACTGAGCTGTCAGAGGACAGTGGAGACAGTGGAGACATTGGGGTTTCCTTGTTTTGGGGGAAACATTTAAAAAGCTGTGATGACATTTTCTCTTCAGGTTGTGGTCTAAGTGTCATTTGCCATGTCATTACTCTGCCTGTGTGAAGGCGTAGCATAAAAGGTTCATTATCCATTGTAATCATTTCTGAATTGTAAAAAAAAATCTGCAATATAAGTTGCATCGCAAATACATTTAGTAACTGTTCAAATCTTCTCTAACAAAATTAGTAATCCAATACTCATTAAGTGGTCTTTAGGCTCCATAACATCCCGTGTGCTGAGAGAAGAGGTTTTATGACAGAGCATTGACATACAAATAACATGGCAAATGTGTAAATGTGTGCTCTTTTTTGTTTTTTATTTATGAAAACACTCTTTCCACTGTAAATGTACTACACCAGAATGTCCTCACGCGGCTTCACTTCAACTTCATCTTATTTAGTGCAAATCTCATATCTCATTTTGCATTTGAAACCACCGACATCTGCTGTATTGATCGATTTAAAGTAGGCTGATTACGAGGCATCGGTTCAGCAAACACACACGTCTTTGGCTGAAGTGAGGCAACCGCAAACTTAGAACCAATATTCGTTTAATTCTCCATTCGCAGTTCTTATATTTCCTTTCGCCTCTTCCCTGCAGATATGGTGGCTGTTCTGGGAGAGACGACGGGTCACTTGGCGCTGGTCAAACTCCGAGACCGCATGAGAAATGACCCGGAGGGCTACTCTATACTGCTGTGGGTGAAAACATGGCGCAGTATTTGGCCGTGTAGTAGTGTTTTACAGGCATAACACGTACATTTGTGTTCATATTCAGGGAAAGGCCCAGGATACGACTTTCTACTCTAGATCTAACAGCGATGTCCTCGATGCCTGACGGGTCATTTGGAAGAGAATACCTCAGTTTCCTGGATGATAATGTTTGTTCAGACGCATTTTATTCAACACGATTCACATATTTGTTCCCGTTTGTATATGGTTGTTATTTTACTTGGCATTTTTGTGTCTTTTTCATGGTTTTGCTTGCGGCCTCAGCACGTCACGCCCGACTCGCGGGCTGAAGTCAGGTTTGTGGACGACGAGGAGCTGGCGTACGTCATGCAGCGATACAGAGAAGTGCACGATTTCCTGCACACTCTACTGGGCATGCCGACCAACATGTTAGGTACGGTCCCAAAAAGCCCTGTCAATATCGACCGCTTTTGAAGTGCGATGTATCGTCAGAGGAAATGTCACGATGAGCGGAGATCTTGCCTTTGACACAATAACCTTAAAGCAGGACAAACCCGGTGAACCCTGTTGTTTTTAAATGAACAATATCATCAAAAGCATGAATTGCAATAACTAAATAGCAGAAGGAAATGATGAAGTTGCTAGTTAGTATCATTAATGAGGTGTAGATGTTATTATTCAAACCTCTACTGCTCAAAAGAAAGGTTTCCATTTAGTGCCAAGAAAAGCGCCACACAAGAAGCAAAAAAAATATATAAATATGTTGTTTTACGATTATTGTGAGAAAAAACGTCACAATTATTGAGACTGTAACCGACCAACAGTGAAATATTACATTTTCTTTCATTGTCTTTGTCTAACATGTGAACTATTCCTCAAGTTTGTGTCTGACTTTACAAAATTCAAGTTAAATGTGACAAAACACAGCCAGATAAAAAAAGTTCTTTCTATTTAGGTCTATGTTTTGGGTCTGAAACTGTCACGATTATTACTTTTTGGTTCTTGCGATTATATTGTGACCTGAATAATCCTGATTATCAATTAACCGAACGATCTTGACATCCCTTGTTCCAGCTTTCAATCATTGACCACTGAGTCGAAAGAGCGATTGTGGTTACCTGAATCTGCTAGTTTAATATCAAACTGTCCTGGATCCTCTCATGTTTTAACACGATAAAGTGACACGTTCGTGCTTTTTAGGCGAGGTCGCTGTAAAATGGTTCGAAGCCGCCAACACTGGACTCCCGATGTGTGCGCTCGGAGCCGCGCTGGGGCCGCTCCGGCTCAAAACCAGGTAATAGAAGCACTTCCCATGTTTACTGTGTTGTACTTTTTGTGAATGCCCATGTGTCTCACTAAACAAACCACAAAGAGAAAGAGCAGCTGTGTGTGGGCGCAAGAGGAAGCGGCTCAGACTCCAATAAAGCAATTTCAGTTGTCATGTTTTAACGGAAGCGTGCGTGTCCTCGTTTTGCCCCCGTCGCCGCTCGTCTTGTCGCGTTTTTACACTAGCGTTTATTCTAATGTCGGTGTTTGTCTTGGTCTTCGAAAGTCAGTTGCAGAAGCTGTTCCAGACCCTGGGCCCGTGGGCCTTGCAGAACGGTCGGAAAGCTCGGTGTGTGCTGAACGTTTTCTATGAGAGACGATGGGAGCAAAACGTGGAGAAGCTTCGTGAGGAACTTGGCATCGAACCGCCGCCTGACGTCAACGGCGGCAGAAAAATGGACTGACCAGGAATGATGAGAGACTGGATGTTTGAAAATGAATTATAGCTTTTTTGCCATTTTTTATTGTTGGTTTAATTTTGCCCCTGTAATAAAGAAAAGAAGTAACTAGGCTCATGTTTCATTTTTCTACTCAATACATCCAAACACAAGTGACAGTTGGTTCTTTGACGCTGCTGCCCTCTAGTGGTAGTGAGCGTAAAAAGAATGTAAATTGGCCAGACTCGTTAAACTACTTACAGTCACATACCCCACAATAAAAAAACACAGTACTTTTTTTTTTCCTTCATACAAAGATATTTATACTACTACAAAAATCAACTCAGAAAAACTGAACTGTAAAAAAAGTACTGCAGATAAGCTTTAAAAACAAAATACACACGATTTAAGAAAATACGAATTTAAAAGTAAATGTAAAAGTACAAAATAAATACTTAGCTACTTATAAAAAAATAATTGAACAGGCCTTTCTTACATTCGTGGGTCTGCTTTTCGGTATTGTCAGTGCACAATGGTGATACTCTGGTCGGTCACAGCACACGCAGGCAGCAGTGGAGCTGTAAAGGTCTGTGTTATTGAGTGTAGAATAGCGTTTGAGTCGGGCTCGTAAAACAGCAGCGTCTGACTGGGCCAGTCCAGCAGAACGCCGATCTTTTGGGGCCTCTTCACAATCTGCAGGGGCACTTTTTTCCCAGCATGGCAAAAGGAGTAGTCCCCATCGTAGTTGGACAGCACCCAGGACTGACTGTTATAACCCAGCCGGGCCTCGTTCCCGGAGCCTTTGCGCTCTAAGCTCGAATAGCAGACTCCAACCTTAAAGGCCGCGCTCTGGCCCACATCCAGCACCCAGCAGTGTGTGTCCGATGACAGAGCCTGGGAGCCCAGAGCGTTGGGCCAGCTGTCAAACCGGGCAGGGTCGTAAGGACAGGGCTGACGGGACCTTTTATTAGTGAAGGTCAGAGTGAAGAGGTCCTGAGACAGGGTCAGGAGAGGGCCGACGGTGCGTTCATCGAACTTTAAAAAGGAGGTTCTATGAGCTAGAGGAGACATAAAAAAGAAAATTACACTAACGCAAATCTAACTCATTTTATTGAGATGATTCACAGAAAATGTATAAACATTCTTTATAACTGGGGAGGATCCTTCAGTAAATTTCTACAGTGTATGTTCTAGGAATGTCACAATATACACTTTATTGTGACAAGAAAGATTTCAATGTAATTATTCACAGGGTTAGATAATTAGGTTATTATTATTATTAGGTTATTATTATTGACACCATGACCAAAACGACAGTATTTCCGTTAGCTTTCCTCCTGTAAGTGATCGGCTCTATCAAATCAAACTTTGCGATTGATGACGTAAAGTTTCTGTGACATAAACTAATATAAAAGCACTTTAAATTCAGCTTTACCTTTTCAGAGTACAATTGAACTGAAATCACTTAATTTTGTTTCTAAAATGCTCGCTATACAATATTTTATGCTCTCACAATTATTCTGTAATAATCTTGACCATTGATTAACCAATTCATCTTGACATCCCTCCACATGGCCGGATGGAAACAACACCCTCAGTGGGCATAAAGGTGCAGGCAGAGAAATAAATGGTAGCTCACCGTTTCGTCCGAGCAGCACTGCAGTGGCCCACAGACCTCTGAGCAGTTTACTGTTGCTGCAGCTGGCGTTCAGGTTGAGCTGCTCAGTGTCACAAGGCTCCCCGACTCCCTCCGCCTCCTCCACTCTGACGCAACAGAAGAACCAGGCGTTACGTCACAGCACAAGACATGGCACTTTATAGGCTTCTCCTCAACCTCTTGTTCAGTACATGAGTTATTCGTGGTGGGCAGTCGAATACAAAACAAGTATGACTCATCAAGCGCTGCAGTTGACCAAAGAAAACTGGCAAAGGCTCTCCAAACTTTTCAGTGTCAGTGTTTATTTGCTAAAAGGCTGATTAAACTCACGATTCACTCCTAAATCGTCAGCTAACCTCACTCCAAATCCAAATAAATAAATAAAGTCTAAAGTTCACCAGATTCATAATAGATACAAACTAAGTGTTTATTTCTGCCATGTATTTATTCAATTATACATTAGAGTAGTATTTTTGGGATAATCCTTCGTTAAGGTTATTGTGTCAAAAGTTAGCCTCTATATTATCGCACCTATATTTTCTACAGCAACTTCAACATTTGTTATCGTGACAGGTCTAGCAGCATGAAGTATTTTAAAGAGGTAATTACCGGTCTGCTATCTCCTGGGCGGAAGTCTAAAGAAGAAAATAGGAAACAATTAGAGTTAGTTCCTAAAATCTAACTTTAAATTGTTAATCTTGGAAATATGTAATATTCTCTTGAGTCCCTCACCACGAGCTGTGCGTCTGGAGTGTGCGTGAGCGTGTGCACCAGATGGACACGTGTTTGGGAGAGACGGGCCAAAGCCTGCTTCCAGTGGGCCTGTTGGGTCAAGAGACACTGCTCCACCCGCTCCTCCTCCCTCTGCACCGCCTCCAGAAGTCGCTGCTCCTCTTCCTCCAGGGCCTCACGAGCCGCGCTGACCCGGGCCAACACCTGCTCACGCGCCCGGCTGGCAGCGACCTGACCACAGTAACGGCACAATAGAACGTGTGTTACAATAGGTTTGAAATAAAGGAAATTATGGATGCAAGTTTATCTACTTTTTATGGTCCAAAGCAAGGGAACAATTAAGTGAGGAAGTGTTTATAAGGGCAAAATACATTCATGTTTGAAATACAAAGTGGAAATGACACAGTGTTTGGTTTTCTCCATGGTTTATCTCCATGGAAACAAGTGTGGGCACAAAGTGTTTGAATTTTATTCGCTCCCCACTCTCGGAGATGCAAAACTACTGCTGTGGCCGTTGACTGATGAACTAACACACACACACACACATCTTGAGAGACGATAAATCTGATTAGAAGATGTTTGTAGATGTCTACACAATAGGTTTTACATAAGGAAATGATTGTTTGCAGAGAAGATTATCATAATTGAGTAAATGCAGCAAATTGCAATTTTGATTTCATCGCAATTAATCTTGCTGACCTGCGGCAGGGACCACATTGCTTATATTAGTCAAGTTGTTTCGCTTGAGTCGGGTTAAAAATGTTTAGCGTTTCATCCTAACTTTCAAAGTGACACATTCAACATTAACAAAGTACATTTGCATAAGTTTCACGTACTATAACAGGTAGAGTCTATATGACAGGTTCTCCTGTTTTTCTAATTATTACTTAGTTTGGTAGGATACCACCTGGGCTGATTATTTTTCGTTACGTGGCAGTTTGTGAAGACATTTTGAAAAATAAAGGTTTAAAAATTACAGGAAGTAGAGCTTTTTTTTTTTTAAATTAGACATCACATGAAATTAGACATACAAACATACCATACATAACTTAAAGCAACAGAATATTATAAATTAAATATGACTTTTTACAGGAAGTAGAGCTGAGTTCTGAACCAGAATCTCTGTGATATTGTCAATGTGCGACGAGCCGTTAAAAACACAGATAATTTACACGGCTTAATCAATCATTCAACAAAATAAAGCTGTTCTCTGATGTTTTTGTCAACTCATATGTGTAATTTATAAGGATGTTTGCTCTTGTTTTCAGTCTGGTTGCTAGGTAACAGCTGTGGAAATACCTCAACCTATGTCATATTTGCTGCCCATGTCCAACCAGGAAGTAACATTATAAACTTTACAAAATTGTCAAACTGGGCACCAATAGGCAAAATGTTTAGTAAAATCTGAAATATAACTGTGTTCACTACGTTTTAGTGACATGTGTATTCTAACCTGTCATACAGACTTTAAGAATACATGAATGAAATAGAATCTCAGATAAACCAAGACTAAAAGGCCTAAACTATTCATCATATTAACTATGTATCATACTGACTATCATACTATATAAACTTAGTATAATATAACATCTTACATTAAGCACTGCTTTGTGGGAACAGTTCTTCTCACCTGCAGGTTTTGTTCCTTGTCTGTCAGAGTGTGTTCGATGAAACGATCAATCCTCAAGGCCTGAAGCTGTATTTTCTCACAAACGTCAACCAGCTGATTCTGTTAAAGACATGCATGATTATGACCAAAAAGTCAACAGGAAAATCCTGTTTTCCCAAAACCCGGTGGAGGAATCATCAAGAAAAAACACTTGCGAAACCTGGCACACCCAAAACACAGCTGAAATAACTTTGACAGTACTGAACTGTCAAGGTCATATTTTCTATTGGCAAAAAATATTGTAAAATGTTAGTGTAAAGGTCAATTCACTGTAGGACAGCCTATGTTTACTTGGTTGAAAAAAGCTCAGTGAACTAAAAATAGTCTTGGCAAATAATAACTGAATGTTAGTTAATATTTAATAACCACAAGGTGGTTTGAGACTGATGACTAAACTCAAGTGAAGAAACAAATGCACACCTACAGGAACGTCTGACTGAAGTCCCCATTCACACTTACAAACTATACACACGTACAAACACCACATTAGAACTGGGACTAAACCTGACCCAGAACTCAACAAAGCCAGGGCTAAACCAGGACTAAACCAGTGCTAAACCAGGACTAAACCAGGACTAAACCAGGGCTAAACCAGGACTAAAACCAGGACTAAAACCAGGGCTAAACCAGGACTAAAACCAGGACTAAAACCAGGACTAAAACCAGGACTAAAACCAGGACTAAAACCAGGACTAAAACCAGGACTAAAACCAGGACTAAACCAGGACTAAAACCAGGACTAAACCAGGACTACAACCAGGACTACAACCAGGACTACAACCAGGACTACAACCAGGACTACAACCAGGACTAAACCACATCTGTGTCAGAATGAAAGTGGGACCCCACTGTACAAAACACACCCTAAAACAATCCCATTGACTTCCTAAAAGCAGAGGTGGAAAGCAACAAGACAGCAAGTACAAAGTAAAAGTACTCTTTTAGGTGCACTTTACTTCAGTAAATATCACAGTTGATAAGTTTTACTTTTACCACTACATTAAAGAGTGGATATCTAAACTCTAGTACATTTAAGTTTAAGACACTTCCTTGGACCAAAAATCAGCACTATTCTTCTCAAGATGTGTACACTAACAGAAACTAACTGCTACTTTAATACTTTTACTTTTTATGCGGAGGCCCACTTTTAATTCGACTTGAGTAATAGTTCTGTTCTGCAGCACGGCCTAAAAGAGCACACAGGTGTAAGTGTCGGGTCAGCTGGAGAATACCCTCACTGTGGAGACGCGCGTGTCCAGCGGAGTGAGCGAGTGCGCGCGGCAGGGGCCCAGTATGGCGCAGTGGGAGCAGATGAGTTTCTGTTCCGTGGCACAGAACCAGTCCAGCTCAGCCTTGTGCGCCTCACACAGCTCACATTCACCGGAGAAAATCCCGGACTCGTTGTCAGAGGCCGCCGCCGTTGGCAAGGACGCGCCGTCACCACGTCCTGTCGAGAGCCGCTCCTCCTTCAGCGACTGACCGCGGCTCGAAACTGTCAAAAGTGCCCGGTCACTTGCCATAATCGCGTTTTCCGACGGTTTTGTGTTTCCGTTCTGTTCATCCGACGAGCACAGAAAGTCACGAGTCACGAGTCCGTCCGACATGGCACAGGGAGCAGCAGGTGCACCTCCTCCTCCCGTGTGTAGATACGCAGGTGTAACAGGTGAACGGGACACGGAAGTGACGCGGCGCTTACGTCAGCACACGTCATGTTTGACTGTGGCTCACGCAGCCTTTACCGGCATGAAATAATGTGTTCCACAGTCTAATGTTCAATAAATACATACACAGTGATGATCTGTCATTAGCTAAATAATTAAACAAATAAATAGACAATGAATTAATTTAATTTGTGTAATTACATTCCCAATTAATGTAACTAATTTCACATTTTTTTCAGTAATTATGAACTAATCCTGATACATTCTGAAATAAGTAAATGTACAACCAGTGGTGAAAGAAGTACTAAATGTAAAAGTACAGATATGTGTGCAAAGAATAATCCGTAATTTACTACAACAACAATAACAAAAATCTACTTAAGTGAAAGTTTTGAAGTACCTGATCAGGTGAGTAATGAAGGCAGAGTCAATAATCTTTTGGTAGGCAAATTTAAAGCACTTTCTACTTTCCATTTTAGTTAAAAGATCTAGTGGAGAAAAACGTATATTTTGGTCTCAAATGTAGGGAACTAAATGTTATCACTATAAAAAATGAAAAGACCTACAAATGTTACTTAAGTATTTCACTTTTGGTACTTGGTTGTTTTCCACCACCGTGTATAACACATTAATTAAATAAAACATTTTAAGAACCACCAAAATATATAGCCTATTTTATTTATTTATGCTTATTTTCAAAGAATTATGAGAATTATATGAATCAGCAAGTCAATTAAAATCAATAGCCTTTTAAGCTTATGACCTATGTCTATTTATGTTCTTTCAGAAGCTTCTTTAAATAAATCATTTGAATGTTAAGAAGTAGGATATCAATACCCAATGCTATAGCACAGAACTCTCCTGTTTTGACCAATGTGTAATTTGAGAACAGTGTTTAAAACAGAGCATGTTCCCAGTGACAGTTGTGTGTGACTGTATTGTGTCAAATACAAAGACAATACATGACCACAACAAAGGGCCCTTCATCTGAGTTCCAATCAACGACTATCTTAAATGGATGCCTGTTTAGGTAAGTCAATACAATTGACCCATAAGCCAGTGTATATATATATATATATATATATATATATATATATATATATATATATATATATATATATATATATATATATATAGCTAACTCTCACCTCACCCTCCGCGGGTGGTCTCCTTTCAAGCTCAGGTCCTGGGAGCTTGAGGGTTCTTCAGTATCTTTGCTGTTCCTGCACTGCACTTTTCTGGACCCAGATCTCCGACGTCCTTCCTGAGATCTGCTTGAGCCATTCCTCCAGTTTGGGGGTCACTGCCCCAAGTGCTCCGATCACTACGGGCACCACTGATACCTTCAGGCTCCAGGCCTTTTCCAGCTCCTCTCTGAGGCCTTGGTATTTCTTTAGTTTCTCGTGTTCCTTATTCCGGATGTTACCATCCCATGGCACTGCAATGTCCACCACCACGGCTTCCCTCTGACCCTTGTTAACCACCACTATGTCCGGTTGATTCGCCATTACCATTCGGTCTGTCTGTATCTGGAAGTCCCAGAGGACCTTTTTTTTAATGGTCCTAGATTCTCATCATCATTCTGAAACCCATTGGATATCATTGTTATTTCCCCTTTTCTATAATCTATATCCAGAAGTAGAACTACTCTGTGATTAAAATAACGATTTGTTCTGCGTGTGCGTGCGTTTGTTTGTTTGTTTGTGTGTATGTTGGACAGAGGGCAGTCCCAGGCTGCACTTTCTGCAGTGGACCTTTTTACTTGATGATGATAAGATAAGATAAGATAAGATATTCCTTTATTGTCCACACATGGGGAAATTTCATTGATACAACGCAGGTAGATACAGAGGAAAAGGACAGATAACAGAATATAGGAAGTTTAAAAAACACTCTTAATAGAAGAACTCTTATAAACAAAAACTCCTATAGACAAATCCTCCCATTTCCCAACAAGGGATGGAGGGGGAAAATTAGGATGTCCGCCGGGATAACGTGACGATCTCCGGGTAAGACGATGGTTTCCCCCTCAGTTTCATGAGTTCCTCCTTTGTATAAACGCGCACCAGCGGCGGTGGCCGGGGGGCGCGATGGGGCCGGGGCGGCTAGCTCGGAGCTAGCGCACATCGCAACGACACGACAAAAAACACTCAATAATCCAGCCGAATAAAGTCGAAAGAAGTTGAATTAAAGCGATTCCAGCGCGTGTCCCGATCGTACAACTAAAGTAGAAAAAATATTTACAAAATACAAAAGATAAAGCACAATAAGTGTCAAAAAAGTGGGAAAAAAGAGCGGAGCGTTGCACCGGGCTGCCAGCTGGACCGGCGCCTTTGTGACGTTTGATGATGATGATTATGATGATGATGATGGTGATGATGATGATGATGATGATGATGATGATGGTGGTGATGATGATGAAGATGATGATGATGATGATGATGATGATGGTGATGATGATGATGATGATGATAGCACCCCGACTCTGGAACTCCCTCCCCCAACCTGTCCGCCACTCTCCCTCACTCACAACATTCAAATCCCGCCTAAAAACATACCTCTTCACCCAAGCCTATGACCTCCCCTACCCCTAGCCTCCTCTACCCCATTGCCTACTCTTCTACCCCCTGTTACATCCCCATCTTTTTCTCTCTACTTCTTCTGTCTTGTTCATTTTATCTGTATATTAATGTGTTCTGTACGTGTTGTCCCCCCTGTCTGTAAATACCCCCCCCCCCCCCCCTTTTTTATTATGTTCAGCGTCTTTGGGTCACTGAAAAGCGCTATATAAATAAAAGTTATTATTATTATTATTATTATTATGATGATGATGGTGATGATGATGATGATGATGACGATGGTGATGGTGATGATGATGATGATGATGATGGTGGTGATGATGATGATGATGATGATGGTGGTGATGATGATGAAGATGATGATGATGATGATGATGATGATGATGTGATGATGATGATGATGATGATGGTGGTGGTGGTAGTGGTGGTGAGGTGGAGGATGATGATGATGATGATGATGATGATGATGATGGTGATGTGATGATGATGATGATGATGATGGTGGTGGTGGTAGTGGTGGTGAGGTGGAGGATGATGATGATGATGATGATGATGATGGTGATGATGATGGTGATGATGATGATGATGATGATGGTGGTGATGATGATGATGATGATGGTGATGATGATGATGATGATGATGACGATGGTGATGGTGATGATGATGATGATGATGATGATGGTGGTGATGATGATGATGATGATGATGATGATGATGATGGTGGTGATGATGATGAAGATGATGATGGTGGTGGTGATGTGATGATGATGATGATGATGATGATGATGATGATGATGGTGGTGGTGGTAGTGGTGGTGAGGTGGAGGATGATGATGATGATGATGATGATGGTGGTGGTGATGATGGTGATGATGATGATGATGATGATGATGATGATGATGATGGTGATGTGATGATGATGATGATGATGATGGTGGTGGTGGTAGTGGTGGTGAGGTGGAGGATGATGATGATGATGATGATGATGATGGTGATGTGATGATGATGATGATGATGATGGTGGTGGTGGTAGTGGTGGTGAGGTGGAGGATGATGATGATGATGATGATGATGATGGTGATGATGATGGTGATGATGATGATGATGATGATGATGGTGGTGATGATGATGATGATGATGGTGATGATGATGATGATGACGATGGTGATGGTGATGATGATGATGATGATGATGGTGGTGATGATGATGATGATGATGATGATGATGGTGGTGATGATGATGAAGATGATGATGATGATGATGATGGTGATGTGATGATGATGATGATGATGATGATGATGATGATGATGATGATGATGGTGGTGGTGGTAGTGGTGGTGAGGTGGAGGATGATGATGATGATGATGATGATGGTGGTGGTGATGATGGTGATGATGATGATGATGATGATGATGATGATGATGATGATGATGGTGATGTGATGATGATGATGATGATGATGATGGTGGTGGTGGTAGTGGTGGTGAGGTGGAGGATGATGATGATGATGATGATGATGATGATGGTGATGATGATGATGATGATGATGATGATGGTGGTGATGATGATGAAGATGATGATGATGGTGATGATGATGATGATGATGATGATGGTGATGATGATGATGATGATGATGGTGGTGGTGATGATGGTGATGATGATGATGATGATGATGATGATGATGATGATGATGATGATGATGATGGTGATGTGATGATGATGATGATGATGGTGGTGGTAGTGGTGGTGAGGTGGAGGATGATGATGATGATGGTGATGATGGTGATGATGATGGTGATGATGATGGTGATGATGATGATGATGATGATGATGATGATGATGATGATGATGATGATGATGGTGGTGATGATGATGATGATGCTGATGATGGTGGTGGTAGTGGTGGTGAGGTGGAGGATGAGGATGATGGTGATGATGATGATGATGATGATGATGATGGTGATGATGACGATGGTGATGGTGATGATGATGATGATGGTGGTGATGATGATGATGATGATGGTGGTGATGATGATGATGATGATGATGATGGTGGTAGTGGTGGTGAGGTGGAGGATGATGATGATGATGATGGTGGTGATGATGATGATGGTGGTAGTGGTGGTGAGGTGGTGAGGTGGAGGATGATGATGATGATGGTGGTGATGATGGTGATGATGATGATGATGATGGTGATGATAGTGATGATGATGATGATGATGATGATGATGATGATGATGATGATGATGATGGTGGTAGTGGTGGTGAGGTGGAGGATGAGGAGGAAGAGGAGTATGAGGATGATGGTGGTGGTGTTACAGACCATTCACTTAAACTGAACTGTCAAAGTTTAGGCACTCTAACATTTCGCGCGAAAATGGCTGTGTTTGGTCACGAGAGTCAGGTGACGTAACAGATTAAGGCCGGCCTTGTAAAATCCGTGCACGTGATTGGTCAAAAAGGTCGGACGTAGTCCGTTAAAAACGAAGAGCGTGACTTCATTGGGCCGTCCTTTTAAGCTATGCCCCGCCCCCGCTGCTCCAGCTCTCTGCGCTAGCGGTGACACAGGCTGATGCCGCTGGATACCCGAGGGAGGCTTGTTCTCGTCGGTCCACCCTGACTGGCACCGCCGTGGGGCCGAGGACCCGCTTCTCGAGGTTTAAGCGGTACTGTGTCGGTGTCGGTGTCGGTGGCCTTCTACAGCCTGGTCCCGCTGTCCTGATGTCGGACTTCAAGCTCGGGATCGTGCGGCTGGGCCGTGTGGCCGGGAAGGTGAGCTGCCATGTGCGGCGGGGGAGGCAGGCCCCGGGGCTCCCTTAAAAACACCACAGCCTCGTGTTGGTGTTTTGGCGGGTTGTTATTGTCAGTGTTTCTAACTTGTCAAAAGCGTGTTTGTGGCGGAGACGCTTAGCATCGTGGCAGAGCCGTGTTTGACGGGATTACAGCGGTGTGTCTGCACACGGACTGAAGCTAAAGCTAACGCGGCTGAAGCACACGATGGACAGTCTCTTTAGGGAGACGAAAGGGCCCTTTGTCTTGAACACAATTGTACACTTTTAAGTGTGTGTCCTCCTTTCATTTGGGAGAATTTACTCCAGCAGTTGTTACAATATCTGACGGTAACAGTTAGCAGTGCTTCACGCTAGCCTTAGCTTTAGCCTGGTATGAGGATTACACGGCGTGTCTTTAATGGAGAAGCCATTGCTCTAATCAGCTGGAGCCTTTATTGTTCAGACCGACAAAGCACTGTTGGACAGGGGCCCTACCGCCAATACAACCGTCAAGCCCTGCCCGTGCTCGGACTTAAAGAGCATGGTACCAAGTCCCTGGTGAACGATAATGTTTTGGTCGTTGCAGATGTCACCAGACTCTTAAAGCCCACACGGAGCAGATCAGCTGCCTCCTGCTGACAGCAGTCTGAGACTCTACAAACTTCAGTCTGGTCCAGGACTCATGTCTGACATTATCATTCACTGGCAGTGCAAATCTGACTACTCCAAATCTCAACTTGTCTTACAATAAATTATTGATAAATACTTTGTTTTATAATGACCATGTCATTGGTGGATTGTAATGATTTATTTGATTTACCTCGTGGTATTATGTATTTATGCAAACAGACAATTGACACTAGCTTGACAATATGTGATGGAATGTGCTTTTTTCTTTCAGACCAAATACACACTGATCGATGAGCAGGATATCCCACTTGTGGAAAATTATGCTTTTGAGGTAAGTTGCCCTGAATTTACTAATCATTTAGTTGCAAACCGATCTAAGCTTTTTCTTGTTTTTGTCAGGCACGTATGGAAGTTGATGCAGATGGAAATGGGGCCAAAATCTTTGCATATGCTTTTGATATTGGTAAAGGTCGCTGGGCGGGAAGGCCACTGCATGAGCTCCTTTGGTAAGCAATGTCAGATACTCCTTTGTACTCTAGACGATTAGAGTACAGTTATAATTGGCTTTCAACATGTTAATACATGTATACTTGATTTGTTTACAAAAAAGTGACTGCACTGTAGCAGCACTAATGTTTTATAATGGGTGCAACTTTTCAATGTGCATTTATCATTCAGGGAGAAGCACCGAGGAGGCATTGCACCTAGTTTTCAAGTCATCCACATAAATTCTGTTACCGTGGACAATCGGTTAGATAATCTTCGGCTAGTGCCCGTTGGGTGGACCCCTAAACCTGAGGAAATTTCTAGCAAACAAAGGTAGTTGTTGACTATCATGCACTGAAAATATGTTCTAGATATTTTTTGTAATTCTTGAATGTTGTTTCCAGAGAGCAGTCTCTTTACTGGCTCGCCATCCAGCAGGTGCCTGCTGATCCTGTGGAAGAACAGTATTTGGAATTGAGCCGCACACGCTACTACAATGCCAATGGAGAGCTGGTGGAGGAAGAGGAATGCTCCTGCACCTACTACGAATGTCACTACCCTCCATGTTCCCTAATTGAGAGGCGGGTACGTATGCTCTGGAGAACTATTGGAGGCAATTTAGATCAGCAGTGTTGATGTGTATCCCTGGTGGGCACAAGTGACTGGTATAAGCAAAACATGTGCAGACATTTTGAGCAAAGGGTGTGTCTTGTGATGTGATTTAAATATGTTTTTAAATATAATTTCAAGAAACTGATTTCGACTTTGATTATTCCATGTAAAATTAAATTAAAGCACCGGTAGATGCACTAAACTAGTGTCAACTGCAAAATTGGTGCTGTGACGACAAAAATCTGAATGTGGGAAAATCTTGTGGCTCAAACCGACCAGAGACGAGCTGTAATGTGTAAAACATGTCTGATATTTTAGAGTCTTGGTGGCAGAGTGAGCCCTCCCTTTGCCTTTTGCTAGATTTTCCCCACGTATTGTCTGACATCTATAAGACGAAAAAATCTGATCGTGCGGTGGACACCCTGTTTTGAAATTCCTTGGACCCCCTCGTAGCCACATTGAACCCTTTTTTTGAAATGCCGAGCTTGGTCCCAGTTTGGGCACTTTTGGTTTAATTGTCAAACACGGTGATGAGAACAAACAACCTTTTCCACCACATTGCTGCCTGCTAAAGTCAGAACCTTAAACCATTTTGTTTTGTGTTTTAGCTTCGGGAATTTAATATCTGTGGACGCTGCCAGGTTGCCCGCTACTGTGGCTCACAATGCCAACAGAGGGACTGGCCCGCTCACAAGAAGCAGTGCCGCGAACGCAAGCGGGTCCTGGCCCTGGAGTCGGAGCCCGAGCGGTGATCCACCTTTTTATCCTCATCTGGGACACAACATGGAGATGAACTGGGTGGGATGGGTGAAACTTTATGAGAGTCGAGATGTGACTTATGATGGGAAGGTTGTTGTTTTTTACAAGGACTCAAAAGACTTGTAAGGCAAACAAAAAAAAAATGGACTCTTACCTTTTCCCAGAACTGGTCAATCCTCATGGCTTGTGTTTATGTGGATAATGGGAAACGGTATAACATTTTTTGTCTTCATTACTCTGGAGGGAAGGACCACTCTTGAGCTCCACCTGCTGCTATGGGGTTTGTAAGCGATGGATGGGGGGGGGGGGACAAACATCCTCGGGACTACAGTTGGACATAGACTGCGTGCGTTGACATCCGTGCAATGGGGACCCAGGAGCTTCGGTACCTGTCATTCTGCTGGCACAACACACAAATGGACCTTTTCACTGTACTGCTTCCCCCTTCTGATGTCCGACGCACAACGCTGCTGTCAAGGCCGCCTCAGCCGCCTCACTGTCAAACTCCCCTCACGGCCAACTCGGATTCCACTTGACGAATCGCACTACCAGTATTGAGTGTCTGTGCGCGTGCGTGTACTTGCTGCCGATGTGTACTGAAGGATGAAAAACGATCAAACTTGGGCAGGGCTTATCTTTGTCTTCACGGGGGCCACATGTCACTGTTTTTTAATCTAATATTTAAACGTGATATTTGGATCTCAGAAATATTCCACCCGTTCTATACAATAACGTAGCAGGCGAAACACTGGCTTTGAATTGGTGACCGGTTATAAATGTTGCCATGTTTTCTCGTTTATAACGCGGGGCCAAATCGCACAGCTAAATGGATAATATTTACCGTCATGACTAAATCAAATTTACACTTTTATCGTTTGAAGATGTGATCCAAACTTGGGTTTGCCAAAGCATCTTTTCATTCTTGAGGTTTTTCTTTTTTTTTTTTTTTAATTTATGAACTGTGGACAAGGCTTCAGTTTCATCTGTGAAGGTTTGCTTTTGGGTCCAGTATGTAGAAACTTATTGGCGATATATTTAATGCTGTTTCTGTCCCGCAACATGAAGCGGAACCGTTTTCACGGGGCACGTTTTAACTACATTTTACCCATATTGCTTATTTATTCATTGAGTTAAGGTGAATTCCTACTTCTCCTGCGATTATCCCCGTCAAAGCTGCGCGCCAACTGTCAAGACCTCCATTTGACAGACTCCTTGGTGTAAAAATAAGAAGACTTGAATTCCTCCTTTCACAGTTTTCCCCCTTTAGACGGCTGTTCAAGTTAAATTGTTCAGTGTCGACTTTCGCCTAATCACCTGCCTTCCTTGTATTACCTGTAATGCACACATGCTTTCTGTGTCTTCTTGTGTCTTAGGTGTGGAGTCCAGACACTTACAAAGCATGTGGTATGATTTACATGCGACTCGTTGATTGTTGACCTTTTGTATGAATGACGATTTTCACTGCACTAAGATGAGGATCCCATGTTTGGTGCACATGTCGGAGTGGAGTTGAAGGGAGAGTGAAATGTGTCTGAGCGCTTGTTTTGTATTAGTATTAATCACAAAGAAATAAAGAGCTACTATGTGAATGAAGCAAAATGGTTAAATTATTATTCATATTGTGTGTTTTTGAGAATATCTACAAATGTGTTGACAGTTGTTTGGGATATCTTTATTTACTTAGTTTGTTTTCATTTACATCGTCACACGTTCTTACATTTATGCATTTTCACCTTGTGTCAATGTCTTCCATGTTACCAAAGTATATTTACCTCATTCGCTTGAACTGTAGTGGGAAGATGAGCTCAATTTAATTTATTTTACTAAAACTTGCTCACATTAGGAATAAAATGCCTCTATAAATGTGTTTTGGGGAAGAGAAAGGCAGAGTAGTTTGTTGCCTTTTACAAATAGTTAAATTATGATTAGATAGTGTTGGAATGTGTGAACATTTTATTGAGCCAAAAAGACCTTGTGTTTTGAACAAATACAGCAGCAGATGCGCTAACGACATTGTAACCAAAGCTTTGAAATGGAATTTGTGTGACTGGATTTCATCCATCTGCCACTTTGTTGGAATTTGTATTTGTTTTTCTTTTTTTTAAGTCAGCGAAGCCAGAAGAGGCTAGTTTAGGCTGCTCTGGAAGAAATATTCCATTTAGTTCAAAAATAATGTAGGCTGAAAATCTTATTGTCAACAGTGCGTACAGTTACATGACCGGTGAAAAGTGAAAATGATACTTAACAAGGCAAAGGGAAAATGTGTGTTTTAAAATGGGCTTAAAAGCATTTACTGGTAGTGAATCTGCTCATCTTAGAGTAAATTGTCATACATGCACAAAAGACATCTGGTTATTAACGCCCGCCAAACGGATATTTGAATAGATCCTTAGGTGACATGTCAGTTTTAGAGTAGCTGCTGTTTTTGGAAGGGAAAAAACATTTCTTTTGTCTTTGCCACAATATTTAGAATTTTTTTGTACAATCGTCCTTGCCTAAACTTTCACCGGTGTGAACTACCTGAAAGAAATTGGATTCCTCACGTCATACAATGGATAAAATCTGATCATTATCTAATTTCTGGATATTCAATATTATTTAAATGACATGTAAACCTCAAAACTGATCAGAAATAAGTCGGATATTTTTTGCTGTTTACACATTATCTTAACAGCTATCAAAATGTAATTTCAGCTGTTGTGAAAAGAAAACATGACATTTCGATGATCTGATAACTCCATAAATGCGATAATAAGATTGTTGCTGTGCATGTGAAATAAGCAGAGGTTTGTCTGCAGTAAGACCGCCCCGCCAGTAGTGGGCGTCGGAGACTCACAAAAGCCTTCTCGCAGGACTGACGTTTTATAACAACAATGACACGAAGAGGAGCCGGACACAAATACAGCGACCTTAACTCAAAAATACAGCGACATTAACTCAAATACCGTGGCATTAACTCAAAAATGGTGAATCTCGGCTTGACCAAGGTGGACGACGCGGTGGCAGCAAAACATCCCGTGAGTTTCTCTGTTTCCTCTGAATGACAAGTCGAAAGTACAGAGTTAGAACAAGCTGTGCCCTGTATTTGCCATTTCAGATGTACTTTTACTTTATGTAATGGTGTTTGAATTAGGCCTAAAATGAACTGATGCGTGCAGGGTCTGCAGAGATATGCTGCCTGTCAATCTGGCGCTTTTATGAAAGGAACTGGGACCTTTATTTTAGGTAAGTATCCAGTTCACTATTACAGCCACCCTGGACTTGTCATGTGTATTATGCTGTAAAGACAATTATCTGTCTACATTTGTACTTGTATATGATTCATATAGGGGACTGATTGAGTTAGTAACTTAGAACATTGATTATTGGTATTTATTTATTTTCTTTTTACATTTCCAGCTTCAGTTGGCCTCTTTGCTGCCCAGACAGCTCTTAAAACTAAACTTCCTTATCCTCTTCAATGGAACCTGCTGATTTCAATAGGTTTGTCAATGTAGGGCCTCACATGAAATAGCACGGTGTGGTCAAGGTGCTGCACACACTAACATGTTTTTGGAGTTTGTGATGTTGCCTTTATTCATGTTTACAGTTGTGTTTTTTGTAGTTTTGAGACTTAATCTTCTGCACATGGTCTTGTAGCAAAATACTTTCACGCAAAGTCTTGTCTAAAATGTCAAAGCTTTGTTTTTGAAAGCAAAGTCAGCTGAATGATTGTGTTTTGTCTTTGTCAGTCTTGTCATCTGTTGGGAGTTACTCGGTGACACGGTGGGAAACACAGAAATGTGCAGATCTCTGGATGCTTCTTGAAACAGGAAAAGTTCCAGACAGATCACCTCCACAGGGTTAGTAATATTCAGTGAAATACCTATGTTCATCATAATGCTTATAACACCGCAAGGAAATTCTGCTTTATAATGTATAAAATTTGTTTATTTCAGTGCCAAAACCAGAGGATTCAACACCTTCTAAGACAAAATATGGGGATGTAATGGATTAAAATATTCTATTTGATGGGATGTTTTATGTAAATGATGATATAAAGATTACAGATATTGAGTGCTTCTGTTGTACTTTCCTCAACACATAAACACATATCAGGATTTCACATGAAAGTGGGATAAACCGATTCAAAGGTCAGGATTTACCTGATGCATTTGATGGTTTGGATGCAACGTGCACAGCCAAAAACTGCACTGAAGGTGTGTATTTCATTACAGTGCATCCATTTTGTTATGTTACAACCGTAATCCAAAATGGATTAAATTCATTATTTGCCTCAAAATTCTTTACCAAATCTCATATGGATCTTATATAGACAGGTGTGTGTTTTTCCAAATCATGTCTAATCAACTGAATTTACCACCGGGTGACTCCAATCAAGTTGTAGAAGCATCTCAAGGATGATCAATGGAAAAAGGATATACCTTAGCTCAATTTTGTCACGGCAAACACTGTGAATACTTATGTACGTGTGTGTGTGTATGTGTGTGTGTGTGTTAAATACATTTACAAAGAACTCAAAACAACCTTTCATGTTGTTTGTAGAATTTTGGAGCAAATATAAATTTAATTTATTTTGGAATAAGGGTGTAACATAACTAAATAAATAAAGTGCTAAAATAAAGCGATGCACTGTATGTAAACTACAGACTTACAGATTGCATAATTTAAGATCAATGTGTTCAAATCAAATAGTCTATAATAAAAATGCCATTTACAAAAACAAAAGACTATTAATATGCATAGAACTGCACCACATACTTGGAGTCTAAGGGCTGAAAAGACTTGGAGAAATGTTCATTCCCTGCTGTACAACAAAACCAAACCCTTTAAAAGCGGCTTTAAACCTGGGATGAATGATGTGACTAAAGTCCATCTTTGAGTCTATAAGGCCCGAACCAAAGCTTTGTTTTTTGGTGGCTAAAACACGTGGATAAAGACAAACAAAATTGTGAGGTGGAAATGCAATGCAAAACATAGTGAATATGACACTGGCTACATGTATTTCTCTGCATCGGCACCATTAATATGTTTATTCTATTGTTAATTGAATTCAACACTGAGAATTTGAGCATTATTATTTCTGAACCGTGTGACCAGCTCACACAGCTTATACACAGCGCAGAAATGCACAAGAGGGATAAAGCTAGGGACATGTCCAATAGTCAAAACCAACAGAGCTATGAACTCGCCTTTGGCACACTTTGCAACCACTGCATGGCCCAATAGAGATTGTGAGGCTTGTTACAGAAACAATATTCTGTTTGGATAAAATAAGAAGAACCAAGATTGGCTTTTATCTACTAAGGCTTTTTAAATAGCAATGTGCTGTTTTATGTCCAAAGACATGCATGTGTTAGGTAAAATTGGTGACTCTAAATTGGCCCTAGTGAATGAATGTGAGAGTGAACTGTCTGTAATGTCTGTGTCTCTGTGTTGGCCCTGCGACAAGTTGGCCACTGTCCAGGGTGTACCCCGCCTAAGGCCCGAAGTCACTGGGATAGGCTCCAGTCACCCGCGACCCCGAAAGGGAACAAGCGGTAGAAAATGGATGGATGGATGGATGTTTTATGTGTAATGCGGAGAGTAATACCACCACATCACATCAATATGACACGCTTCATGTTCAAGTCTAATATAGCCTAAAGGTTTCTGTATTAATTATAATTTGGATTTATCAAAGAGATTTTTTTTGTCATCACCTTTAATCAATACCAACACTTTGGCCACAACATTTTAGTACAGAAGTTTGTCATTTTGTGGGGTCAAAGTTGCTCACTTCTAAGATACATTTGATAAGATAGATACATACATTTATTAGGCCTACTAATAATGAATCATCTCAATGTTTTTTTCCTCAAAGTATAATTACAAGCAAGCTGAGATAAATGCACAGAATGGAATAGGCGCGCACTACACTACACAGGGTCATTTTAATTTATTCTATTGACTCTTGTTTACTGCCCCCAGTCAAAATCAATTAACACAAAAGTTGTTAACCACAGCGGCTGGTATGAAGCTCATCATCGAAAGTCAGGCTCCAGTAGTTTATCAGCCTTTCCCTAATAGGCTTTGTTGGGGAAAAAGAGGGTTGCTTATAATATTGAATGGTTTTGTTAGGACAGGCCACAGCAGGAGTTTCTGGGGCAATAAATAACAGGGAGTCCATTGTCACAGTGGGACAAGCCCTGTCAGTGCTTTCAACACTCCTTTACCTGAGTTAAAGTTGAAAGTTGAGGCACGTCTGGACAGGTTTTGGAGGAGCAGGAAGACTGGGACTGAATAGCTGCAACAAAGGCCAAAACTATAACCACTGATAAGAGACAATAACAACCGAAACACTTGCATCTATTTATAAAAGAATGCGAGTTTGGGGCCCGTCAAAATGTGTTCATAAATGACTGATTTCGCTATGAACAAGTTGTCCAGCCGGCTTTCTGTGATGAGTCATAAGAGGATCATAACCAGGCTTTATGAATAACGTCCCAACTTGGTAATAACAAAAGCGCAACTCAAACTGGAGCCTTGTCCACGTCTGAGCCAATCCGCAGAGAGCTCGCGTGCGCCTCGGCCAATCAACGTCCTCGGTTCCGGCGGCGGTTTAAAGGGGCGGGGCTTGACATAAAATAGGAAAAGTATGAAAAGTACACACACATGAGCACACGGACGCTCACGCTGCGGGACTCACGCTGCGGGACTCACGCTGCGGGACTCACACTGCAGGACTCACGCTGCGGGACTCACGCTGCGGGACTGAGGGGGAAGAAAGTGTCTTATTGACTGAGGAAACACTTTTTCTATGGCTTTAACTGCGACGGACCGACACCTCAGAATGAATGGGTCCGGGACGCACGGGAGAGTCGGGCCCAGGAAAGACGCGGCTCAGGGAAAAGCGGCCAAGCTTCAGTTCAAAGAGAGCGATTATTGCATAGACGGACTTCCCAAAGCGTTCCTCCATAGCCTGAGGACTCTGTTTGACATCCTGGATGACAGCGGCCGCGGTTACGTGCACATCTCAGAGATAGAGAGCCGCTGGCAGGGGGCCGACACCGGGGTCCTGGGCTGCCTGCGCACGGCCGCCCCGCCGCATGGCTGCCTCTCCTTCCAGCGCTTTGTGGCGGGTTTGCGGTACTCGATGCTCAACCCGGAGAACCACGCGAAGGTCCAGGCAACAGTTCACCCGCAACCGGCGCCGAAACAGCCCCCCAAAGCTGCCCTCGCGCCCCAGAGCAAGGTCCGTCCGCTCGGTCCGAGTAACTTGACCAACACTCAGCCCGCGCGCCGACCGGAGGAGGCCGTGCGCCCCGGTGCGCCGCCGCGGTACGGGGCGGAGAGGCCCGTGAGAGGTCTGCAGCGGGCCAGTGTGGCTCTGGAGCCCGGCTTTTACCGACTGGACCAGAACCATGTGCCCCGGCCCGGTCACACGTACATCAGGTCCATAGAGTCTCTGGATCTAGAGTCCCCTCGACTTTCAAGACCAAGTAAGTGAAGGATGGACTCAGGGGTTCAAGGATGAGCGTTTCTCTGACTCTATTACAGTGGAATGTGTGTTTATCATAAGTAGAGGAAGATAAACACATAGTCTCTGCAGTTACAGATGTTTCTATAAAGAGGAACAGTTCATCCAAGGCCATTCAAATTATAGCAAATAATACGTTTTCCAACCCACTGTCTCTGAATAATAACACTTCTCATCAACACATTGCTGCGTTCACACACAGCGAATGTTGGCTTTGTTTGGGACAAGGAATACTTAACATTTTCCTGTCAAGAATGTGTGTTGTTATGTGGCCCATCCCATTTTCAGACATTTTTCCCATGAGCAGACATTTATTGCACGCATAACTGAGCGGATATATTTACTACAATCTTGGCAGGACCGAGTTCACACAGTATAATTGGGCCTCAGGGTCTGACACATTATGATTAATTATTGGAGTTGTATTACACTCTGATATTCGCACTGAGCAGGGCTTTAATGTGTTTTTAAAGCTCATTAACTTGAATGTGGCCCATGTTTCGAACTTTGAGATGGAACATTCAAGATCAGGTGTCCAGGGGTCACGACCTCAGTGCCAGAGATCAGAGCTGGGTCAAAGGCTCAGCATGTGTGAGTCTCTTGTTGACTGACAGTGGTGAGGTGGTGGGGTTTGTGTGAGATTCCTGCACATGTTCAGAGTCTCTGTAGTTTTTCACACATCATTTTCAAACTGCTATGGCCATTTGTTCTGGTCAGGTTTATTTAGTCTTAAATCATATATAATAACGGATGAATTAGTCTATAGTTTGACATTATGTAGATATATTTATGATGTATACATTATTTTCTTTATTATTATTGAATTATATTGATATTGACAACTAATCTTTCTGTAGTTGTTACATTCTCTCTGTAATGATTTCCAGGAATGTGCTAAAATGGGCCTCTGTCTTAGTTGAGGTTCAAGTTTAGACTATCTTGTATTGATTGATTTACAATTTTTGATTCAATTTATTTGTACTAAAACAAATAAATAACTTTTAATTCTAAGGTTCCTGAACATCAGTGCATTTTAACACACACATACACACATGCACGCACAACAAAATCCAGTTTATGCCTCTAAAATCTGAACTTTCCATCACTGCCACACGGTTGTCAGTCTGCTCACGGTTCACTGATTGATTGAAGTGATTAACGGCTAAACATTTGGAGTTTCAGTCCTGCAGAAGTAAGCGTTTTCTCTTTGCAGACTCTGTGATCTTGCCTCTTTTACGTCAGGCCTGTCTGGAGCTTTAACTATGACTCTGTGACTCTCGTGCCCTGGAGGACTCTCACTCAGGACATTGTCAGTGCTTACACAGATGGATTAACAAGGCAGTGTTCAAGATCCACGTGCAGCTGGGAACCAAGTCAACTTGTGACCAGGGATGTCAGAATAAGCGTGCAAAGTTAAAACTAATAACTGTGACCATTTAAAAAAACTCAATATCTGACATTTTTTACTGGTCTTGGCGTCAATAATCAGAAATAATCGTTACATTTCTTCTTTGACAGCTATTACCAATACTTTGCAACTTCATATAATGATGATGATTCTGGGTGTTGACAAGCCTGTACATTTTAAAGAGCTGCAGAAAAAAATTGTGTAATCTTTCTCATGCGCCAAACTCTGATGGATTAGTGAAGATTAGAACAGGCAGGCGAGAGCAGAGCTTCTGTGTTATTACTTTTATTTAAAGACAAATGTATGTGGAAGTACAGGGTGGTAATCAACTAAAGACATTCTTGGGGGACTGAAGGCATTGATTCATTGACTGAAAGGGGGTGTGGCAATATCTCTCAAAATGATTAGGATCTCATGCTAAAATACTAGAAAAGTACTAGAAAATGACATAGCTATCAATGAAAGGGCAGATTAATCTCTCAAATCTCCAGTCAATCTTCTAATGATCATACCCTAATATTCAATTCCATTCTAAATGAACACATCCTGCAGTGATTGTCTGCATTTAGCTCCCTCGTGTGGTTCCATCAGGTTACCACAAGCAGACAGTGTGAAATAGTTTAAAATGATACTGTCTGCAAATAATCTCCTCATCTTCTGAGACGTTTATTTAATTTGCTAATAATATGTTGGTTAATACGTTGTCATTATACTGTGTTTTTTAACAATCAGCCTTTAGAATACAAGGTAAATGAACAGTTACGCTGAAGTTATGATATCATCTTTACCCACCTCTTATCGTGCTCAGGTGGGGTCGGGAAATCAGGTTTACCAAGATCGCAGAGTGAATCAGCAACAGGACTTTCCAGCGGGTCGAGACGCCATGGGAGGAGTCGTGATGAGCAGAGACGACACACGATATCTAATGGAGTGGACTACGGCATGGTTAGTACTTATTAAATGTGATTATGTCTTACTCTCAGAGGGGGGGCAAGACACGTTTGTTTTGGTTATATGGTATTTATGTAACATAGATTGTCCAAGTACAAGATCATACACAAGAACTAAGTCCCTGGGAAAGAGGAATCTGTGTCAGTGGACATTGTAGCAGAACAAAAAGAAATCCCATGAGAAGAGATTTGAAAAAGTTTTCCAGTGTGTATTTCAACATTTCACTTCCAATTGGTTGCTACTTCCCCCTCCCATCCCACTGCCCCCTGTGTCCCCCTCTCTGGGTGGGACTGGGACCCTCCCACCCATGGTCCCAGCTCATGCCTGTTTTCACTCCATCTCTGCCTCAGCTCCTTGCTCTTCCAGACTCACCTTCTCTCTCTGTCTTTCCTCTTTGTCCTTCTTCTACGTGCGACTGGCCTCTGTGTCTGGAGGGCCACTGACCGACCCCTCCCCACCCGTTTCCTCCCCCTCAGCGCGTACCTCCCCCCCAGGCCACCTCGGCCCGCTGCTGTCCTGATGGTAGTGAGTCGGGTCGGGCCCAGGGGCCTGGTACAAGTGGAGGACTCGTTAGGACCATCCGGCCCGACCTGGACGGCCGTGTGGGCTGCGTACACAACAGTCTTCATCCCTCTCAGCAACAGTATCTACAGCAGCAAGGCTGTGCACTTTTTCCTCTGGGTGAGTAGGATTAGAGTGAGATCAAGGCAAGGGACGAGGGTTTGGAGGAAATTAAGCCACTCTTTGATTGTGTTTGTAGTAGGATTTGAGGTGCTTGTTTTGGTTGTATTTGGGTTGTAACTTCAAATGCATTGTGTCAAGTTTGTCAGTGGAATAAAAGTGACATATGTTATTTCTAGTCCTATTCTTGGGTCACCAACATTATTCTTCTTAGTTTAAGATGTTGTTTACTTAGCATTTGGAATGTAATGAACCCCAAATGTTGATATTCGGTTTACAGTTTTAGAGGCTGTTGTTGTTATTGTATTGTGGCTGTACTTCAAAAGACCCTTATGCTGCTTTGTTTTTTGTAAAAGAGCTTGTGTGGTCCTATTATTGTGGCATATGTGTTATTGTTCATTGACAACTGAATCAGCAAAGATGTGAAACAAGGGCTCAGACTAACACGCCAAAATGTGACTTCATCGTTAACCTTCCTACTTCCTACTGTGTTCTTTATTTATGTCTCTTTTAAACCAGGCCTTTCCAAAAACTCTATTCTTCTAAATGTGACACTGAGGCATTCGTATTGTAAACAGCAACCCACCCCCATATCTATCTCGTATTTCGTTCTGATGCTTTTTAAGTTAGTTTGATGTTAGTCTTTTTACCCCAGTGTCCAAATGTACAGGTCTGTGAACACTCAGAGATGTGGCTAAAAGCCAGCACCAGCACGGAGGCCTGGACTGTGGACGCTCGGTCAGCATAACTCAACACTGCGGACACACAAACCCTTTCTCTTTCACGCACACGCGGACAACACACATGGGGCGGCCGGGGCAGAAGTGGCTCCGCTGTTTACCCCATTCTGCACGGTTGCCATGGCGCCGGAATGATGGCTCCTCTAAACATTGTTGTCGGAGAGAGAGTTTGGCACAATTGGTACCGCGCCATTGTCCGGATGGCACAAAAGAGGAACTACTGCTGCCTGTGTGCCCGTGTGAAAGGTTCTGGTGCCCGACGGGGTAACGCTGCAGCAGACGGTGGCGCCGCAGAGCCCATCGGGGACACATTTAAACATGTAATGGATCCAAAACCCATCTGAACTGGGGTGAACGCTATGATGTTTAGACAGAAAAGAGCACACTTAGCAGAATCAGAATCAGAAAAGGTTTATTGCCATTGTCAATGAACACAAACATAAGAACTTGCTTTGGTTCACCTTAATTTGACTCGTTGAGCAAAAACCTCCCACTACTATTTTAACTGTGCAGTCCCGGATATTCTGAATTACATAAACATAGAATAGTTAACCAGTGTTTCTCGTTAATAGAAGAGACTCTGCCCTTGGTCCTCCATAGCCAAAAAACAAGCTGATCAAAAAAGTGGCTTGTACTAATTATCATAAACACAGAAAATTAACTATATCTGATCTGTCGTTAAATGTAAATTATGTTTCTATTTGTTCTTAAATGTCTTATTAGAGTAATTGTTGTTATGAGGTCTCGAGCTCAGTGGGTTATTTACCTGGTTAAATAAAGGTTCGTAAATAAATAAGGAAGTACACATTTTTCTGATCAGCAGAGACAATAAGTGGTCTTTATTCTCCATAAATTGTGTTGACTTAAATGATTGTCATTATAAACCTGTGGAAATGCTTAAAAGCAACACTTTTACCTTTAAATCTGATATTTAACATTAGGTTCAAAGATTGATATTACAAACCCTAATATTTACCACAGCTCTGTTCTGTGGGTGGTTGGTCATCTTGTCTTCTTACGTCTGTTTCCGAGAACTCGTACATGCCAGGATCAGAGCCTGCAATATATAGATAATATTGTAAACATTGCATAATTTAAATATCGAGTGTATTGTCAAAAATTTGAAAATGAAAAAAAGTTATGTTGTAAACTTTAAAATAAGAGTAGAATGTGATCTTTCTGCTGTTATTTCAGATCAGTCTGATAATTAAACCTCAACTATTTACATAATATTGCCTGTCCATCGTTATCGGGATACGGGAAATAATATCGAGTTGTTCATTTATCGTCAATATCGCCCAGCCTTGGCCTTTATAATACATTTCTTCTGATTGTTTTCCTTTCCATTTCTGTTTAAACTCCCGCAGCTGAAGCAAATGAAGGAGTTGGAGCAGGAGAAGGACTCGCTGCTTGCGGGTCTTGAGGTTGTTGAGCGAGCGCGCGAGTGGTACCAGAGCCAAATCCACAATGTCACGGAGCGTCAGAGACAGATTGGCCAGAACTCACAGTGCACTGTGAGTATAGAGAGCGACGCTATGTCTCAGGAAGGAGATTTGACTGTATTTCATGTAATTGCATCCATAATCAAAACATTCCTAATATATATTTTCTATATTTTAAGGATTTCTTCAATGAAGCAACACAATGTCGCATGAATGTTTTAATTCCAAAACTCCAAGAAGTCAACCGATGTCTGAGCGACTTGATAACCTGCACCGGAACGGTATGTGCCACGTCACATAATGTTATTCAGGTGATATTTGACAGTGCATTGTGATGATTCTTTTTTGTGTGCATTCATTGAGGATATAGTTTTTTCATCTCTGATACTTGATGCCAGGTTCTTTCCCTAAAACTACTTAAATGAATCTGAAAGTTTAAGAGTTGTTAATGCCATAATAAAGCAATGTTATATTTTCCATTATTGTAAATTTACTACAGCAACATTTTTTAATAAAAAAATAAATAAAAAAAGAAATATATATATATTTACATTGACTGAATTCTGTTGGTTCTGAGCTTTAAAATGAGGTTTCACATTTTTTAGGGCTGTAGTTGTCTCAGGAAATTCTTGGTTGACTAAAGTCATGCCTTTTGAACCGTTTGGTCTAACATCAAATAATGAATGCAAAAACAAGAATTTATATTAATGGGTTTCAGCTTCCTGTTTAATGCAACATTTTGAGGACTTTTTTCCCCCCATTGAAAATATGTATTTGGTTATAAATTGTTAATCACTATGGCAATGGGGCTACATACTCATCATTCTGAAGCCCATGGATAAGTTACTCATGATTCACTCCAAAATGTACAGCTATAACTCACTCCATAGCGTCTTATTTTAAAATAATTAATGAAACACCATCAACCGAACCATAGGATTAAGGTGGTAGATTTATGTTTTCAGTTTCTGCACCAATCTGGATACTGGTATTGGTGCATCCCTGGCAATAATGACATGTTGTCCTCTAGTTTTAATACTTCCAGATCGTGTTAACATATGTGTATTTTGTGGCAGCCTGTTTCCCCCGGCGGAGGTCAGACATCTCCAGTGTCCAGCAGCTCACAGCCGCCTCCAGCTCCTCCGCAAGCCATCCAGAGACTGAAGGACCAGAACAGACTCCTCACACAGGTTAAAAGAGAAAGGCCTCGCGTACTTCAGGCCCTGCACCACTTTACAGCTAAACAGTTTGTTCTCCTTTATCCAGGAGGTGTCGGAGAAGAGCGAGCGCATTACTCAGCTGGAGCAGGAGAAGTCCGCGTTGATAAAACAGCTTTTTGAAGCCCGCGCTCGCGGCACACAAGACACGAGCACCCTGGACTCCACGTTTATCTGAGACCTCGACAGACCTCTCAGTGTGACCCCCCCCCAACGACAGACTGAAACACTCCGAGCTTTCTGTTTACCCGGCTGTCCAGAAGCGACAGTGGTGCACCTTTACCCCTGTGACACGCCCGCACAGGTGTGAACTGTCCCAGGAGGGCTCTTCAAAAGCTTCTTGTTCCAAACCAAACGCAGAGACCTCACAGTCCCGCTAAAAACGCGCCGCTGTTTCTTTGAAAAGTGTCTCTAGAGAGCTCATCACTCCGTTTCTTACAAGGTTTACCGTTCCCCCAAGACTAACTGGCCCGAAGATCCCCCACTAAATCAGAAACAGCTTATTGTTCCAGTCTTTTGCACAGCGCTGGAAAACAGACGGAACAAATGCAACCTTTCTAACGAGTGTCACTATTGTAGTCCGCTTGCAGTGATCTTCCAATTATCTTCTAGACTTTAATGTTAAGGTGCTAATATTGTTTATTCTTTCATGTCGACGTGCAGCATTTTACTTTTTTAATTTCATTCTGTGTGTCCACTCGATGCGGAGGATGGTGTTTTTCGTTTGCAGCTGCACGTTGGGTTTGTTTCAGGGGAGAAAAACGTTGCATAAGACAGCTTTAGGATGTAGAGGAAGAAGTCGAGAGATGAGAAGGTTTTGCACGTAGCGGAAAATTTAATAAAGCACAGGTTGAATGTTTCTCCGTACACGCTTCACAGACGGCGAGTGTTTTACGTTGATAGTTTGGTGTTTCAGGGTCACATCCACTGCCTGTTATGGCATGTTTACACATTTGTATTTTATAGAGCCAGTTTACAGCTGAAGTACTAACTCTGTGAGGACTTTGTTAGTTAAATATGTAGTACACGGGCGTTTAATCACTAAGCACAAATATAAAAAATGTTAACTTGTGCATTTGAAACGTTGTTGAGGGAAGAGGTGGATAGAAGAAATATAAAAAACTACCTTGATTTGCTTAGCTTTGAGGCAGTAGGAGACATTTTGCAGTACTTATGGTAAAGCTGCCCTCGGACTGGCATTAAAGCATTGGTGTCTCTTTTGACTCTGTGATTGTATGTGTGTATATGCTGCTCAAACCATGTTAGTTGTGAGTTAAACTGTTGTAATTACTAGAATAAATAAGATCAAACCAGTTGTGTGTTGTTTTGCGAACGCTCGACAGTGTAACTAAACTAACAAGTTATAAGCAGAGGCCTACTTGGACACAAAAGCCCTAAATGTGACACTACAGGTTAATAATACTGATATTAAACATAATGCTCTGGACAATTAGGATTAAATGGCAAACAAAGATGATCCAGACAAAGTTACGGTGTAGTTTAAGGGCACATGAAGATGCGCCCACTGCTGCAGGGTTTGACAGTAGATTACACAGACTTGCCTTTAATTAAAAATGTATTTGTTTAAAGAGCAGAAGCCAAGTCCGAATAATTACAAATGAAATAGGCTACAACTCTTTCAAAGTAAGCCCCAAAACCTGAGAGTAAATTTATGAAAATAACACAATATTTCTAAAAGAACTCCAAACTTCCTGTGAGAATCAGCCAAAATATTTTTTTTATAATATAGTGAATAAAGTCTTGATTTAGCGTATAACGCTTGGATACCAGCTGCCATAAAACAACAACAACAACAACAACAACAACAACATGTAGTTTAGTTGTGTAAAGAAGTATAATGTGCCTAATTTGTGGAAATGTTACTGCATTTGTGTGAAAGTACTACATGTGTGTAACACATTATGTATCAGAGTACTCCATGTGTTGTTGAAAATGTTCAGCCTTCCCGCGTGGCCACCTTCCCGCCCGTCAATGTTTTCTGCTGCGTTTTGCGGCATACCAATGACGCTCAGTAATTCACAGTTGATGATTGCGTAGTTTGCGACTAATGCTAAGCATTAGCCTTAGTGTTAGCATTAGCAATTTACTTTTGTAAATACTGAAAAATATTCTGGTATGTAAAAATGTCAAAAGCAATGGCAGCAATAAGACGTTGAAAGCGATCGTAAAGAGGTGTAACTTGTTGAAATCGGTGAAAGTGTTAAGGAAACTCGTAAAAAATCCTACAATCCTAAAATCAGTGCCATGTAGTTCAAAAAAGAGAAAACATGAAACTCTTAATTTTTGGCCTCGGCACATGAGACTTGGGACAGTGATAGAGCGACCTTTGAGGAGTAAACCTCAAAGCGATGCACCTGGCAGCATCGCTGTATGATAAACAGGAAGTCAGCCATATTGAATCCAAGTGGCACCGCCACATTTGACTTTCTTTTTTCAAAATCGTACTTGTCCAAGGGTTTTCGTTCGATCGAGCTCAAAACAACACTTTTTGCATCTACAGACATTGAAAATTAATACAAATCCCAAAAAATATAATTTTTCGATGGGGAAAAATACTGATACTTTTGCAAATACTGCAAAAAGATGGTGAAAGCGATCGTAAAGAGGTATAACTTGTTGAAATTGGTGAAAGTGTTAAGGAGTTGAAACGCGTCAAAAATCAGGACAATTCTGGAAAAATACATAAGAACATATTGCCTGCTTTATGGCATAAGCAGACACTAAATTATTGTGTGGTGAATTTATAAATGTAAAACTGTTTCTGAAAGAAGTATAGTTTGATGTTTAGGAGAAATACTTTCCTACATGGGCTCACCTCTAAACATGTAACACGTTACACAGAGTTACACTGAATTGAATCAGAAGTGATTATCTTGCATCATTTGTTTACTGCCAATTTTCCATCAGGCACCAAAGGTTTGTTGCATCATTGTCAATCGGATTAAATGGAAATTTACATTTTTAACTAAAAGTTAAAACTTTTTTTTGTTTAAAACAAACAAATGATTGTTTCATTTATTTTGCTTGTGCTTCCTCTTAATATATCATTCTTTGTGCACGTTTAAACTGTGTGGTAAAAGTACAGGGGCCAAATGAACGGATTGACCTCGTCAGCTCAGCTCTGCTGCTGATTGGATGTCAATGTGAAGCAGCATCCAAGTGTCATCTTCCAAAAGGCTTTTCCCATCTTATCAGAGCTGCTGCCCACATGAAGAGAGGGACAACTGGACAAATGGACATTTCACTCAATAGGCAAAGACAACACAGGTAAGCAGCTTTTTGTATGCATTTCCATCTCCTTTACGCAGTACAACTTGTGTGAGGTCTCTTCTTCGTGTCTGTTCTTGACAGAGACAATATTTGTACATCACAGCCCTTGTAAAGGTCCACTTATAGACTTATGTTTGGAAGAACAAGGCTCTGTTTGCTGTCAGCACAGCTACATGTCGCCTACAGATAGACAGATAGTGAGACAGGTGCTGCGATAACAAGATTGCTTTCATTAGAGCAAAGAATCCGTTTTATAATTGAAAATAAATTAAACATTTTACACTGACAATAAACAACCCAAGATAAATATGCCAATAATATATAAACCAATTTACTGAGCACTACTAAAGTCTGAAATATAAGCTTTGGTTATCTTCAGCATTTTAAGTTGTAAATGTTGTTTATTGTTGTACTATAGTTGTTATAAATGATTTTACGTAAACATAAAAGTGACACCATTTTTTAAATGTTTTTACTTGCAAGTAATATACAAACAACATGCTAACATGCAAACAATCCTAATTCACCCACAAAAGTAGTGCTGTCTATGTGACGTGTCTGACTCCGGAGAGGACAAAGTGACACGAGGGACAGACAACGTGAGCTTGCTCAGGTGTTGGATGGGGGTCCGTATGGTTCAACTGCATTACCATGACATAATTTCATGATATTGCTGTCTCCTGTAACATCCTGTGTGACTGTTGTGTATATTGTTTCTTTCAATCAAACACAAGAGGCAGACCATGACACCAAAATGCAATTAAAGCCACGGCAGCAGCGATGATGGCTCTCGCCTCCCGCCCGACCGCCTTCCCGCCCGTTCATGTTTTCTGCTGCGTTTTCCGGTATACCAAACGACACTCAGTAATTCACTGTTGATGATTGCGTAGTTTGCGATTCAAATAGTTGTTTGTTCTGACAAATTGCAAGATCGTGCTGAACGCAGACCTGAGCAGGGAGAAAGAGAGAGAGCCTCTGTGACCCGGGACTTTTCATCGAAATTCAGGAGGTCAAAAATACCCGAGTTGTGGCAGAAATAATAAAGTCTAAAGAATAAAGTCTAAATAATAAAGTCTAAAGTCTAAAATAAAGACTTTATTCCCCTCCTCCCTGTGCCTCCGTCACCTAGCAACAGAGACCCGCCGCTAATGCTGATGCTAACGCTAATGCTAACACCACGGCACGAGAGGAAATGTTCCATCAAAATAAAAGAGGAAGAGGAAGTGAAGGCATTCATTGCGCCTCTGCTGGCCAATTGTGAAAATACACAATATCTGTAATGTACTTTTTTCATGGCGTCTCGAGGAGAATATAAACCATGAGTTTCAAACAAATCAGACAATGTTGAGTTTTTCACACAATGGGTAGGGGGCGCTATAGAGTCAATTTGTTACATGGGTATTTCTTTCCAATCAGACCATAAAAATGAAATATGAGCTCCGTAGATCATTTCCAATAGGCGTGACTTGTCCTTGAAAACACTGAAAATTAAGCCTTTTTTGGGGGCGTGTTACGTGGAGACCGTAAGGAATATCAACATTCTTTTGAATATTTATTAAATTTCAATATCTTTAGATGCAAAAGGTGTTGTTTTGAGCTCGATCGGACGAAAAACCTAGGACAAGGACGATTTTGAAAAAAAAAAGTTAAACGTGGCGGCGCCACTTTGATTCGACATGGCTGACTTCCTGTTTATCATAGAGCGACGCTGCCAGGTGCGTTTTACTCCTCAAAGGTCAGAGGTCAAAGGTAGCTCTATCACTGTCCCAAGTCTCATGTGCCTAGGCCAAAGATTAAGAGTTTCATGTTTTTTAGTCGCCGCTGTTGTGACGGGCGTTCTCACAACCTCCATTTTATTCAAGTTTGGGCCGAGCCGATCGCGTCTATGTCCCATGTGACCTATGCCCCCATGTGTGACCTATGTCCCCATGTGTGACCTATGCCCCCATGTGTGACCTATGTCCCCATGTGTGACCTATGTCCCCATGTGTGACCTATGTCCCCATGTGTGACCTATGCCCCCATGTGTGACCTATGCCCCCATGTGTGACCTATGTCCCCATGTGTGACCTATGCCCCCATGTGTGACCTATGTCCCCATGTGTGACCTATGTCCCCATGTGTGACCTATGTCCCCATGTGTGACCTATGCCCCCATGTGTGACCTATGTCCCCATGTGTGACCTATGTCCCCATGTGTGACCTATGCCCCCATGTGTGACCTATGTCCCCATGTGTGACCTATGTCCCCATGTGTGACCTATGTCCCCATGTGTGACCTATGCCCCCATGTGTGACCTATGTCCCCATGTGTGACCTATGTCCCCATGTGTGACCTATGCCCCCATGTGTGACCTATGTCCCCATGTGTGACCTATGCCCCCAAGTGTGACTTTCATCAATGTTCAGGGGGTCAAAAACGCCCGAGTTGGCTCGAGCCAATTATCTCGAGATCCATGAACGTAATGCTATAGGTTAAAGCAAGCCATTTTCCTAAAGGTGTTTTCTGTCCCTGCTGTTTTTACAGATTGTACTTTGCCGGTGCGTTTTGGTGGAGAGTCGACATGGAGCGCTTCTACATAAACTCCTCGCTGCTCTTCATCTCTCACAGACCCGGCAACACCACAGAGGGTGAGAAGACCGTGTACGAGGCGTGCATGATGATGCCCGCCGTCTTGATCTGGTATCTGACGCTGCAGTTCATCAACATGTTCCTCGGGATCCCGGCCAACATCTCGGTGCTGTGGCTCATCCATAAAAACAAGGGAGACTCGTCCACCTCTGACATTTTCATCCTGCAACTGGCCGTACTGGATGTCTTATTCTGCCTCATCCCGCCTCTGGAACTGGCCAACATCGTGTTCCTCACCGACAGCAGCACTTGGTATATTCTGCGTTTCTTCTACGGCATCAAGGATACCTCTCCTCTCTTTCTGTCCTGCATCTGCCTGGACCGATACATGGCCGTGGTCCATCCCATAACCTTCACAAAGCTCAAGGACCGCAAAGACAGAGCAGTTCTTGCCATCTTGGTCTGGCTGGTCATTTTGGCCTACGCCGCAGCCAAGTGTGTAGGCAACATCGTCAACTTTGAGAAGGTGTTCACGGGAATGATCCTCACAGCGTTTGGATTCATGGTCTTCTGTAACATTGTCATTTTGTGGGCGCTGCGTCAGTCCGGGCCGGGCAGGGACGAAATGCATCCAGTTAAGAAGAGGGCTTTCAAAATGGTTCTGATTATCTTGGCCATCATTGTGTTCAACTACTTTCCCCCCGTGGCCCTGTTCCCCTTTCAAGAGTACTTTTCCCCTGATGTCTTCCGCTGCTACATTCACTATGTGGCCTTTGGTTTGATGGACTTCAGCAGCAGCATTCAGCCCATGCTCTATCTGTCCAAAGAGCTGCCTCTGAGACTGAACTGCTGTCAGACCAGCACAAGTCAAACGGAGCAGTCAGCAAACTGTTTAGTATGAAGATTACTGTGGGCAATGTCATGGTTCGAATCCAGACTCTAACATAACCTGCCCTCTCTCTCATCCCCATTTCACACTGCCCTTTCCTGTCTAATAAAGCCTACAGGCAAAAAAAAGAAAACGTTTTTTAAAAAGGAAAGTTTTTGAGATTCTGTTTCCTGCTTTTAAATGTAACATTGCTTCATTCTAAAAGGGAAGGGCATAAACCACACACTTATGTCAATTGTCGATCTATAGAGACATGTTTGAATGCCTTCTTGAATAAAAGTGCAATTGGAATAATGCATGTCTTTATTTTCAAGTCTTCATTCACAGAAAAAAAAAAAAAAAAATCAGCAGGACTTAAGTTTAGCCCTTTTGCCAATACTGTGTCAAGACATGAGCAAAATAAACTCTCCTTCAAATCAGAAATATGTCACATATCAATAAATGTCAATACGATTGAAAGAGATTGAACAACAGTTTATTTCAGTCTATGCTGTTTTAAGGCCTATTGTACTTCCAATTGACATTTAAGACCATAATACAACATTAGCTGTTCATGAGAAATATTTCCAATTCAATGACAATACCACAAACACCACAGACATGTGCAGTCATTGAAAACTGCTCATTTTGAATCTGAGCAGGAACAGTATTACACAATAATCCAGTATTAGAATTTCTATCTTGACCTAAAATACACACAATCATACATTTAATCATAGGTCCTTTGCGGTGTCTCCAACACAATCAGTAAACAAGGCATGTTATGTCCTTCGGAGATAAAGTTATATTGATGTTACAATAATTGGTGTAAAAATACTAAATTGTGGTTTCCACAAATCAATGTCAAATCATATATCTAAAACACCACACAACTGTGGTTGACTGATATATTATGATTATACAGAACTATTTGATCTTTAAATGTTTTTATTCAGGTGTAGGGATGGGAAAATAACTAATAATATTTTTAACACTGTATTAAAAAGCCACAGTGTCAATACCATGAGGATGAACCTCTGGTGGTAATGACAGAGAACATTTATTTCACTGGGTCTGTGGAAAAATCTGTATTTCTCAGCCTTAATTTCACTACAGGTAATTCACAGAAAAAATGTCTATTTCAGACCATGTTTGCCTATCCCAGTACAGTCATACTCTAGGATACTTGTCCAGATCATTCAACTGTGTTTACACAAATCTCTGCACATTAAAGTTGGACATAACCAAGGGGCAATATATATAAAAAAAAACACTTTTCCCCTTAAGAAATCTTTGTTTTTGTTAAAATTATTTGGTCGAGGTTGTCATAAAGTGACATTTTCATACTGTCATACTATTGTTTGGTTCAGTCGCACTGCTGGTGCCCTCTAAAGTCTGATCCTGGGCTTCGTGCAGCTTCTGGTGCTTTCTTAGTGAGGATTGGTCAGTGTAAGTCTTCCCACAGTGGCTGCACAGATAGACACGCTCTTTGGTGTGGACCAGCTCATGCCGCTTGAGGTGTCCAGCACGGCTAAATCTCTTGCTGCAGAAGGAGCAGGAGTACTCTTTCTCCCCTGTGTGAGTCCTCAAGTGCAGCTTGAGACTGCTGGCCACAGTGAATTTTTTACCGCACTCAGTGCAGCTGTAAGGACGTTCTCCTGTGTGCATTCTCATGTGTATGGTGAGGTGTCCGGTCTGGCTGAAGGTCTTTTTACATAGTTCACAAGTGTAAGGCCGCTCGCCGGTGTGAATCCTGTAGTGAGTCTTTAGGTCCCCGAGGCCGTTGAATCTCTTGCCACACTGAGCACAGCAGTAGGGCTTTTCGCCCGTGTGGATCCTCTCATGGATGCGCAGGTTTCCTGCGTTACTGAAAGTTTTGCCACAGTCTTTGCAGCCGTAAGGTCGCTCCCCAGTGTGAGTCCTCAGATGCACTTTCAGCTGGTTGTGCTCCGTGAAGCTTCTGTCACAGAAGGAGCATGTGTAGGGTTTCTCGCCTGTGTGCAGTCGTTTGTGCACCCTCAGCTGGCTTGGGTGGGCATATGTTTTACTACAGAGGTTACAGCTGTACGGCCGTTCTCCAGTGTGAGTCCGCTTGTGAGCTTTCAGAACCTCAGAACGGCTAAATCGTTTTCCACAATAGGAGCAGCCATGGATCTTCTCACCTTTGTGCACTTTCAGGTGCATATTGAGTAAAGCTGCACGATTGAATGTTTCGGGACAGATAGGACAACGCAAAAAATTGTCACGCATGTCCAAGTAGTCTTCAAACTCACCCCCCTCCTCTGGTTCTTCTTCCAATGGCATGAACTCTTGACTGAGCACAGGATTTATTTCTGTGTCCAAGTCCTGGTGCTCATCAGGTTCAAGCTCGTCTTGTGAGTCTATTTCTGCCTTGACTTCATCGTCAATGTTTGTATTTTCCAAACTTGAGTCATGAGCTTCATTAAGATCAGCGTCACTGTGATCACTGACTGGCTCCTCTTTCACTTGTGTTATCTGCAGATGTGTGTATGACTCTTCATGTGTATAGCCTTCATCAACACATTCCGTTTTAATTGGTTTCATAAATGATGATGAATATGAGAGATCAACTGCTCCAATTTGATCAGAATTGGATTCTACTTCAAGTTTTTGTGTATGGCATAAAATACTCAATATTGACGGGCTTGGACATTCTTCTAGAACTGTGTTGTTTGTTTGAGGCGAATTGAAGAGCAGCGCCTGACTCTCTCTTGTTGTGGGTTTTTGTTTCCTTCGGCTCTTCTTGTCACTGCTGCAAATGGACATCTTGAATGAAGATTGTCCAGAGACACTGTCTGGCACCAGACATGGTTCAATCACTTCTTTTCTTGGCTCAGCTGTGGCATCTGTGAAAACTAAAACACAGAAAGATTTAGAAGACAATAACAGCAGACTGTGAAATAGCCAACACAGCAACAATGCATTTGCATCTAGTCTACTTCTGAAACTCAATTGGTTTTATTTATAATGTGTTGGCTTTAGGTCTAAGTGTGTCTGAGCAAAGACAGAAGGTGTTAACGTGAATAGACCGAGAGTTTAGCTTTTACGTGGCCTAACGATGACTGGACACTGGCCTTGGGCGCCGCCATACTGGCAGCTGACTCAGAAAAAGATGTGTTAAATTAGCCGTTAAGTAAAAAAAAAAAAAATACATCGCCTTTTCCAGCACTGTACCTGCTACTGGGACGGCCTCAGCACAATTTTGAGCAAACAAAAGCCGCTTCAGGCCTTCATTTTCGCTCTCGATCCTGTGTATTTTCCCCTGGTATTCACTGAGCGTCCTGTCCACTGAGTCCATTATGTCGCCCACAGTCGCCTTAAAAATCTGATTTAACGAAAACTCCAGGGCCATTTTGAGCTCCAGGGACTCGGACATGTTGCAGCAACTCTAAATAAACACGCATGCGTTTTAAGATAGCGGGAAAAGTCCCGTTAAATGGGAATAAGAGCTGTTTATGCGCAGAACAAACAAAGAGCGCTGGGGTTTGTTTTGGCTGCGCGGCGCCGCGAGTAGCGCCCTCTGCAGGCGCCGGGTGGAACCTCTCAGCCCGGTACCGAAGATCACTATGACGCTTTTGAGGATGCTTTCGAATTATAAACGACGCAAACAACACGCCAACAACGCGTTTTTCATCAGTAGACAATTTCCCATAAAATAGCGATGACTCTGGTTTCGTCCAGTCAACAAAACAGTCTTTTATTTATCTTTATCGCGGCGGAGACCTTGCAGAAGAAACCAGCGCCTGAATTCCTACGGTAATTTATAAATGCTAACGCTAGTCAAATGCTAGCTTAACACGCCAAATAGACAAATGCTGCTCCATTTTAAAGCTATTTCACACACAAACTCGAGTTTGCAGTGCGATGGAAGGAACTAAGTCTTTCTAAATGACAGACGAGATGGTGAACTGCAGCACAATGAAAAACATCCTCAGCACAGACGCAACAAAGAGCAAGTCAAACCTTTGCAAATGCCTTTTTGACTCCCGAGCTGTCAAAAGGGGTCAAACACACACCGAGATGACATATTTTGTAACGTTACCTGAAGCTTTGCCTTTTCATAGTCCGGCAAACATCAAATGAATTATTAACTAAGATGAACGTTGTTTTAAATAGATGATTCTTACGGCGAGTTTAGAATAGTCACTCTGCAGATAATGACACTGAAGTAAAGCAGTGAAACAAAACAACACATTTAAGTGACCTGTATGTTAGGTTATTGTATTTATTATATTATGCATGTCTTTCATTCACATTATATTCATATCATACGTTTTTGTGCACAAAAGGAGTAGAATGAAGTACCGTATTGTGCACTAAAACTACCCACTATTTGATATAACGTAACATAACGTTATATAACAGAAGTCTTTCCCAGTGCAGGCTCAGTTTGTTTAATTATACATGTGTGAAAGATAATATTGTGGTTGCTTTCTCTCACATCTATCTTCAACCATTATTATTTTTAAATCACTTTATTAATCCTGAAGGAAATTCTTGGGCCTGAGAAGCAATTACAAGTCTGATGGATAAAAGTATTACTAAACCCCTATAAAAGAGCACATTTTAAACGTAGAGTGCTTCTGCATAAATAAATACAGCCTCAGATAACATCAGCGTGTATGAGGATGTGTGGCCAACATGATACTATTGCTCTAGAGTTGTATTTACAGGAATGAGGTTGGACCACTGCTCTTACCTGTCCAGTGTGTTTGTACATGTCTTTAAGACTAAGGGTGGGGCTCTGCGTGTCTCTACTCACCACACTGTTGATTTAGTTTCACCAGCCATTTCTTAAATAATCAATGCTGTTCTGTATACTATGGGTACATTTATCTGGTCAGTAAAAATGTAATACATGGTGTGTGTTATATGCACAGAACCAATCTGATCATCAAAAACACTTGTAGACACATGTAAATTTGTGTGTGTGTGTGTGTGTGTGTGTTTTGAGTAAACAGTTGTATTTGGAAGAAAAAGTGCAATAAATTTTATAATAGCTCTTTCAATGTCACTTTCATTTTTGTCTTGCCACGTTAGTTTTGCATACCTTTCCCATCAAATGGAACCGTGTACATGACATTTCAATGATCCGACAACTCCAGAAATCAGATAATGATCAGATTTTTGGCGTGCAAGTGAACATTTTTCCTACTTGGATAGAGACTAGCAAAGATGAGGGATCGATCAGAAGCCGAATTATGTGTAATATTATTCCCTATTTTTTCCCACAGAACCACACAAGGCACGAGGTCATATGATATTAAACCTGGCGGGGGTAAGTCATGCTTTCTACACATTTTCTTCTTTTCTTTTATTGGAGCTAGCTGATACATATTCTGTGATCTGTCCTTTTTCTCTGTATCTACTGCGTTGTATCAATGAAATTTCCCCATGTGTGGACAATAAAGGATTATCTTATCTTATCTTATCTTATAATGTAATTACACCTTAATTAATGTATTACATAGGCCAGTGTTTTCCAACCTGGGGTACGCGAGCATATAGCAGGTGGGTCAGAATCAGAATCAAAAAACGTTTTTTGTCATTGTCATTGAACACAGTTTGCAAACTTAGGAACTCTCGGTATGTACACAGATATTTACACAAAAATGTACAGATGGTCGGAAATAGTGCAGAAAGTGCATGAATAGTATTGGTTGAATTATTGTTAAAGTGGCTGGAGTCAAGTGTGCATGAGGGAAAGAAACTGTTCCTGTGGCGGGAGGTTCTGGTCCGGATGGACTGTAACCTCCTGCCTGAGGGGAGTGGCCTCCTGCCTGAGGGGAGTGGCCTCCTGCCTGAGGGGAGTGGCTCAAATAGTCTGTGTCCAGGGTGAGAAGGGTCGGCTGTGATCCTGCTCGTCCCAGAGCCCTGGAGACGTACAGATCCTGCAGAGATATAAGGTGATATTTCTGCACTTTTGTGATTTGTTTTCCCAACGTTTCACATATTTCTCATAATTAAACCGTGATTCATACATTTAAAGACATATTTTAACACTTTTCTGTTGGACTGGCATAATATTGTCTGACTACCGCTTTCGGGTAACTCACACACACAAAATACAACTAGATTTGGACACAATGACACAACTTGGGAAGTCAAGATTATCGATCGGTTAATCGATAATCGTGATTATTCAGGTCATAATATAATCGTAAGAACCAAAAAATAATAATCGTCATAATTTCAGGATTTTTTGTGTAATCTAGAGTCCAAAAAATAGAGCTAAATGTAAATAACTTTTTTTTTTAATCTGGCTGTTTTAGTCACATTTAACTTTATTTTGTCTTTCGAAAAGTTTAATTTTGTAAAGCCGATCACAAACTTGAGGAAAAGTAACATGTTCACAGGAATGAAATCAAATTGAAGAGTTTACTGTTGTTTAGGCACAGTCTCAATAACCATGAATAATCGTTAACTCTTGATGTTTTTTCTCACAATAATCGCAACACAAAAAATGACAATCATGACATCCCTAGACACAACATCTCAGTAACTTGAGATTCACTCAGCCTGAAGCTCAGTATAATGTCCGATACAGTTGCTTGAACTTCAACAGGAACTGACTAGTGCAGGAAATGTGGTGAGGGTCTGTCCCGGATGTGTTGGTTGCACCTGAAGGTTCAGAGCTGCAGCGTCAGCTCAGAAGGCTGTAAATGAAGGTGAAAATATACTTATGCAAGGTGTTTTTAGCAACTCTCGTGATTGTCCTCTCATAATCACATTGGCACAGCTAATATTTTTGTTGTCAGTCGCAGTGTTGGTGAGACAGAGACTGTTTGTGTTGTCAACAGTGATGAAGGTAAAGCCTCCTTCACGCTCTTCGGGCGAAGGTCACATTGGTGCAGGCAGATAATGATAAACACAGATAGTTAGAACGTGCAGACACTTGGAACAAGATACAGCCCATCAGCTCCGCCCACCACCATGTCTACTCCTTTTTTCTCTGCACCATTCTCACTTTCTGCTGTCAGGAAGTAGAAATGCGTGTATTGTGCAGGAAATTATTGTGCTCAGAAAACAAGGAAAACAAGCCATCTGTGGGACAAAACTTTCATTGGATGATTTTTAACATATGGTAAGTTTGTTCAAATAATCAATAATGTACCACTTGATGTATTTCTCTTCCAGGAAGTGCCTCAGATAATCTCCTGTGCATTTGTATCAGAGGCCGGGCTTTGTATTGATCGCCCAAGCTAGAGGTATCAAAATACCTAATTGATGGATTCTTTCTTGTATTTCAGATCAGGCTCCACTTTTGTGCTGCAGTCAGATGACAGATTTATAACTGTCCCGTTACCCAAAGGTCAGCTCTTCTTAAGCTACATGCTGTTTTTCCATTACAACCTCTCTGACCCAAAAGTGACTTGCAAATGGAGGAGGACGACCTGTGCTCCTCACTTCCTGAAGCCGCAAACTCAGTGCTCTTTGCGCCTTGCCAAGAACCACGGACCTCTTCAGAACATCAATACCTCAATGGACAGCCAGATGCCGTTGCAAATGAGCGCGCGGAATTGTTTGTAACGCAGGAAGAGGAGCCGCCACGTGTTTATTTCTGCACGGACGACAAAGGTACTGCGGCGCAGACGGAGACTTGGGAACAAATAATATGGTCAGTTTGCAACACGCCTCTGTCGCTGTCTACAGTGGAGTGGGAAATGCCGAGGCCGAGCTCCGGGACGCCGCCGCTTGTGACGGACAACGCTGTGGCCAATCGGCTGGACTCTGACAGTCTGACACAAGCCCTCAACGCTTCCTTCCCCATCCATGCTGAAAGTGATAATAGTGATCTTTTCAAAGAAGCGGAGACCGAGGAACAAGACGAGTTCGATTCGTGGCTTCTTCTCTGCTCGGAGTCGGAATGGATGGGACCCAGTTTAAAGGTAAAGTCGCGTTAATAACCTTTTTAATATTGTGTAACAAATAGAGATGATCGTGATTGTTCGGTTAATCGCTAATGGGGATTATTCAGGTCAGAATTTTATTGTAAAAATGAATAAATAATAATTGTGAGAATCGTTTTGTTTCAGTTAAATCTATAAAAGAAGTGAGACTAAATGTAAAGTACTTTTTATCTGGCAGTTTATGTGATAGTCATAAAGCTAGACTTGTCAAAGAAAGAGAATGAAGGATTCCATTGTTGTTTGTTTGGTCATAGTGTGAACATGAATGAATAATGGTAAAATTGTGACTTCTTCTTGGTATCCAAGTAAGTGGTAAGTGTTACTATTCAGTAATGAATAAAGTCTAAAGAAGAATAAAGTCTCAAGAATAAAGAATAGAGTCTAAAGAATAAAGCAGGTGGTGGTAATGTAACACTTGGATACCAATCGCCATAAAAGACCAAAGAAGAAGAAGAAGGAGCGATGACTTTTCTTTTGAAAAGTCTAAAGAATAAGACATATACCTTCTTCTTCTTCTATGGTGTTTTATGGCGGCTGGCTCCAAGCTCCAAGTGTTACATTACCGCCAGACTTTATTTTTATAATACATTTTTATAGTACAACTGTGTACAATAATTGTAACGCTACTATTTGATATCCTTTGTGACATCATTTGTGACATCCTTAGTGACAAAAGGACTTAGTCAGCACTACACCATCAGTTGAATATTTATTTTCGTTGGCATCTTTAAGATGTTGGTATTTGAGTATTTTCACGCTGATCTGTCGGGTTCTGTTGTTGTCAGTTTAAAATAAAATAACAATTACCGTCTGCGTTTGTACATTTCAGCCTTGTGACACGAAAAGCACAAAAGCTCAGAGAACACAGGAAGAGGAACATTCTGAGCTGTTGGACCATCATTTTGGTAAGTACTTTAAAGCCAGTTTATTTTTATACTCACCTTGTTTATAACATACTTGTATCATGTTTTCAAGGTACATCGTTGAGGCCATGTCTACAAGGGCAGAAACACAGAGAAACTGTTGAAGCGGACTTCATACACAGTTGTGTAGAAATTCAGTTTGCTGGATTCATAGAGGACGATATTGAGCATTTACGGCTGGCAGAGAGTCCTGATGACACTGACACTTTGCTGACGGGACAGACAGAGTTGGAGGAAGAGCCAGTTTTACTAAACGGTGATGAAATCGCAGGGGGAGGAGACCAGGAGCAGCTTGTGACTAATGAAGAGGCCACAGCTGCAAGCCATCTGAGTGCACAGTGAGTATGGATACTTCTCTATGAAAAGCAGAACAGGAAATGTGTGCACAACACTGTGCAGCGTTGTTATGGAGAACCCCCATTGAAACGTTCCTTTATCATGTGTAGGGAAGTCGCTGCTGAGGAACTGCGACCAGATGAAACGGGCTTCATCATAAACCCGGACAAGCTAATTGATTTGCAGCAGCTTCTGGAGGATTTAGAACAATACAATTCGGACCATTTTTGCGAGGAGCCGAAGAGCAAGCCAGTCATGTGCCAAGATGCTTCTGAAAATGTGCAGCGTGAGCAAGCGGACGAGGAAGAGCAAACGGGGGTCAGTGAAGTGACGGCAGGTGGGAGCGCCGCACACGCAAACCCCTCAGAGGCGTTCAGTCTGCAGGAAGACCGTACGACTGGCATGAACGCACAATCGCAACATGCTGCGTCCGACCGGGTTCTGGTGCCGCGTGACGATCCGCCGCCCGCGGAAGAAGAGATGGAGGTCATTTATGAGGTCAAAGAGGAGGCCGCCGAAGGGTGTGAAAACGGGGTGCGAGGAGAGCCGGTTGGGGAAAACGGGCAGCAGTTGGAGGTCGATCAAACTGTGGAGCCTCACGTGAACGGCGACTTGGACAGAGAAGAGGCACGTCTTTTGGCCGAGAGGCTTTTCAAGTTGGACGGCATCCAGCGGAAAGATGTGGTCAAACACCTCGATAAAGAGTAAGTCAGTTCTTATTTCCCTCCACGGCCCAACTTCTAAAACCACCGTCAAACGTTGTAGACCTGTCACGATAATCACAGTATCGACTTATCTTTCAAGACATTACAGCTTATACAATTAGAAGTGGGCAGTATATTAAAACATGCATAATATCGAGAAGTTAGTTTTGAAAATTTGAATTGCGAGTACCGTATTTTCTGGACAATAAGTCGCACCAGGCAAAAAATGCATAATAGAGTCGCACTGGAGTATGAAATAAGATAAGATAAGATATTCCTTTATTGTCCCACATGGGGAAATTTCATTGGTGCAACGCAGGAAGATACAGAGGTAGATACAGAAGAACAGATCACTTATAGGAAGTCTGAAAAACACTTTCAGTAGAAGATCCCTATAAATAAATAAAAACTCCCATAGACAAATAAATAAATAAATACATAAATACCATTGCATGTGATCACGACAGTAATTGCACATGAATATGTGTCACGACAGCACATAGATTGCACATGAATTTCACAGTAATTGCACATGAATTGCACATGAATTCCAACAGCAATTGCACATATGACAGAATTGCACATGGTTAGGTCAGTATTGCGAGTGTTCAGTACTAACAGTTTTTGTTATAAAGTCTGACAGCAGCAGGAAGGAAAGACCTACGGAACCTTTCCTTCACACATCGAGGGTGGATCAGTCTCTCACTGAAGCTGCTCTCCAGAGCGGAGAGAGTGTCCTGCAGGGGGTGACACTCATGGTCCAGCATAGATGTGAATCTAGCCAGGACCCTCCTGTCCCCCACCTCCTGCACCGAGTCCAGAGCACAGCCCAGGACGGAGCTGGACTTCTTGATGACTCTGTCCAGCTTCCTCCTCTCCCTCTCTGTGATGCTGCTGCTCCAGCAGGCCACACCGTACAGGAGGGCTGATGCCACCACAGAGTCGTAGAAGGTCTTCAGGAGTGGCCCTGTCACTCCAAAAGACCTGAGTCTCCTCAGGAGGTAGAGCCGACAGTGGCTCTTCCTGTACAGTGCGTCTGTGTTATGAGTCCAGTCCAGTTTGTGGTTCAGATGAACACCCAGGTACTTGTATGAGTCCACTCTCTCAATGTCCCGTCCCTGGATGTTCACTGGTGAAGGGGCAGTGGGGTGGCGTCTGCGGAAATCCACCACCATCTCCTTGGTCTTCCCCGCGTTGATGAGGAGGTGGTTCCGCTGACACCAGTCCACAAAGTCCTGCGCCAGTCCTCTGTACTCCGCGTCATCGTCGTCCGTGATGAGTCCGATGATGGCAGAGTCGTCAGAACTTCTGCAGGACACAGCTGTCCGTGTCATGTCTGAAGTCTGCAGTGTAAAGGGTGAAGAGAAAGGGCGCGAGGACAGTGCCCTGGGGCGCCCCCACACTGCAGGTCCGAGTGTCAGACACACAGTTCCGGGCTCTCACAAACTGGGGTCGGTCTGTGAGGTAGTCCAGGATCCACTCTGCCAGGTCATACTCCACACCAGCCGTCTCCAGCTTGTCCCTCAGGAGCAGCGGCTGGATGGTGTTGAAGGCGCTGGAAAGATCGAAGAACAGAATCCTCACAGAGCTGCCAGGCTTCTCCAGGTGAGAGAGAGAGCGGTGCAGCAGGGAGATGACGGCGTCCTCCACTCCGATGCCAGACCGATATGCAAACTGCAGCAGGTCCATGGCTGAGCTCACGGTGGAGCGGAAGTGGTCCAGGACTAGCCGCTCCAGTGTCTTCATCAGGTGGGACGTGAGAGTCACTGGCCTGAAGCTGTTGAGGTCTTTGGGGCACGGTGTCTTAGGCACAGGTACCAGACAGGAGGTCTTCCAGACCTGTGGTACCACCCTCAGCTTCAGGCTCATGTTGAAGACATGCTCCACAACTCCACACAGTTCATCTGCGCAGGACTTAAGGAGCCTGGGGCTGATGCCATCAGGTCCTGCTGCCTTCCTCACTTTAATCCTCTTCAGCTCACTCCTCACCTGTGCTGCTGTGACAGTCAGTGGTTGGCAGGGGGACCGTGTGCTGGGGGGATGGGTGAGTCCAGGCGAAGTGTGGAGCTGATGGTCCGGGGCAGATAAGCGAAGAGGAACAGATGCAGGGCATTGTCCAGCTGTGGAAGAGGGAGCATGCAGCTGTGCAGGGGCAGGGGCGGGTGACCGATCAAACCTAAAGAAGTGAGCATTTAAATCATTCACCCACTGTAGATCCCCCTCTGTCTGGGCAGGGGGGATTTTGAAGCCCGAGATGGTTTTCAGGCTCCTCCACACTCCCTGAATGTTCTTTTGCTGCAGCTGCTCCTCCATCCTCCTCTTGTAGCCGGCCTCAGCCTGCCTGATCTTCCTCCTCAGCTCCTTCTGCACAGTCCTCAGCTCCTCCTTGTTCCCTGACCTGAAGGCTCTCTTCTTCTCCTTCAGCAGAGCCTTCAGTTCACGGTTAATCCATGGCTTGTTGTTTGGAAAACACCGCACCGTCCGGGAGGGAACAATGTTCTCAAAACAGAAGTTGATGTAGTCCGTGATGCACTCTGTGATGGTGTTGATGTCCTCCCCATGTGGGTCATAAAGCTCAGTCTAGACAGTGGTGCTGAAGCAGTCCCTCAGAGCCTCCTCGCTCTCAGCAGACCACATCCTCACCTCACGGGACACCACAGGCTGCCTGCGCACGATGGGTTCATACACAGGCCTCAGATGTACAAGGTTGTGGTCCGAGCTGCCCAGGGGAGGGAGGGGGGAAGAAGAATAAGCCTCCTTGGTGTTGGCAAAAAACAAGTCCAATGTTCTATTCTCTCTGGTGGGGCAGGTAACATACTGGGTGTATGTTGGTAGAACAGAAGAGGGAGAAGCGTGGTTAAAGTCACCAGAGATGAGGAAGAGAGCCTGTGGATGCTGTGTTTGCAGCCTACAAGTGCAGGAGAGCAGTGCTTCACAAGCATTTTCAGCATTGGCAGACGGGGCCACATAGACTGCGATCAAAATCACATGTGAGAACTCCCGGGGCAGATAATATGGCCTCATGCCAATAGCCAATAGTTCAATATCCTTGTTACATAGCTGCTCCCTCACTGTGCAGTGTTCGGGTTTGGACCAGCTCGTGTTCACATACACCGCCAGACCTCCACCTCTTTTCTTCAAGCATTCTCTCGTTCTGTCCGCCCGCAGCAGATGAAAATTGTCCAAACCTACAATAGAGTCTGGCATTTCTGCTGTTAACCAGGTCTCTGTGAAAATCAAGACGCTGCTGTCCCTATAAATCCTCTGGGACCGCATGAGGCTCGCTATTTCCGTCATTTTATTTTGAAGGGACCTCACGTTACCCATGACTACGGCGGGAACCGACTTCCTGTTTGTCCCTCTCTTCTCTCGGAGTTTACGTGCAGCCCGTCTGCCTCGTTGCGTTTTCCTTAGGATGTCCGCCGGGATAACGTGACGATCTCCGGGTAAGACGACTGTTCTCCGCAGTTTCATGAGTTCCTCCTTTGTGTAAACGCGGTACGGCGCCGGGCGGGGGGCGGGGCCGGAGCCGGGGGGCTCAGAGCCAAGACACATCGCAACGACACGACGAAAACACTCAATCCAGCCGAATAAAATGTGGTTGCAAGTGTGAAAATAACAAATAATATCACATGTAAGTCGCTCCGAAGTACATTATAAGTATACGAGTATAAATATAAGTATGAGTCGCACCCCGGCCAAAAGTATGAAAAAAAGGTGCGACTTATAGTCCGGAAAATACGGTATGTTGTTTGGTATAATTTGCAATACAAGACATACATTTTTGTCAATATCGCCCACCCCTCAGTGCAATAAATTTTTTGCATTACGGTATGATTCAAGCTGTTTAGGTTCAATAAAAGATTTAGATGATTAGCTATGGATACTATTTTATATATTTTATTATATTTTTTATGATAGTATATAATGTTTACTGAATTATCTGGCTTTAAATGTACTTAATATTATCATTTATTGTATATATTTATTGTATATTGTATTATTGCACTTCAAATTGGTCTACTCTTTGTTGACTTGTGCGAAACAGTTTTGTCGTGTTGTGTTATTTCTCGCGACTGCTAAAGTAATTTTAAAATGTCTTTTGATATTGAGGGCATTTCCAAAGGCGTCGTCCACAGTAAACGCAATGTTTGTTTTCGTCTTTGTGCAGTAACGACTTCAGCCACGCAGTTGGAGAAGAATACCTGAAATACTTTGACTTCGATGAGCAAACTCTGGACCAGGCTCTCAGGTGATCGAGCGGCGCTGAATGCGGCGGAGTTATAATTACAGCTCGTAAACCTTCGCATAAATCTGGTTTCCTGTGCGCTCAGGTCTTTCCTCGCCGTGGTTGTTCTCATCGGCGAGAGTCAGGAGAGAGAGCGGGTCCTGCAGCATTTCTCCAGACGCTATCTCGAGTGTAACCGAGGCTCTTTCTCCTCTTCCGGTGAGAACGAGCCTTAATCGTCCTCCTTTTGGTTTGAATGACGGGCCGTGGTGGCAGCACTGATACATTTCCCTCCCGTTTGTATGTGTATCCTCAGGGTGTGTATTGGCTCTCACGTGCGCTATGATGCTGCTCAACACTGACTTGCATGGACAGGTAAGAAACGACACTCCTCTAAAGAGTGACGTGCACTTTCCCGTCGGGGGCGGCAACTATGAATGTACTTCTTGTGGCTAGTCGACAATAACAAATCGTCATATTCTGTAATTGCTGTCTGGATTATACAGACTGGATTATACAAAAAGACCTTTTATGACAAAGACAAACAACGGTAAATATACGATAAATATACCGTTCAAAAATACTAAACTATTTATCCATCCATCCATTTTCTACCGCTTATTCCCTTTCGGGGTTGCGGGTGACTGGAGCCTATCCCAGTGACTTTGGGCCTTAGGCGGGGTACACCCTGGGCAGTGGCCAACTCGTCGCAGGGACTATTTATTTATTTGTAAATATTCTCTATCTTGAAGTCGTCAGTCACCATAAATAAATGTCCACCTGTATTTGCGTCATAATGTATTATAAACGTCTCATTATACAATAGAAATACTAGTTTGACTTTTGAATAATCGCCGCATAGTCGGCTCCTGAAATAATCGATAGTTGCAGCCCTAAACTTGGCCATAAGAGTTTCCTTTTCCCCTCAATAGCATGTAGGAAAGTCCATGTCCTCCTCCAAGTTCGTGTCCAACCTCGACGGGATGAATGAAGGACAAAACTTCAACAAGGACCTCCTGAAGGTAAACGCTATTTCTGGCGTGAACTCCAAAAAGGTCGAAAATGCCAGACCCGATAACGATTCCTTTTCCGTTTCAGAGCCTTTACAATTCCATCAAGGCTGAGCCACTACAATGGGCCTTGTGAGTCGCATTCCCCAAGTCGTTTTCAAAGTTCTTTATTTATGTTGCAAACCTGGATGTATTTTGTGCTTTGAAGAGACGAGGAGGAGTTGAGCTCTGCGCTGCTGGAAGAAGACACCGGCGTCTTGGCACCGCTTCGCTCCAAAGCCAATCCTTTCCTTGACGTCCCACATGACAAGAACGCAGTAGTGATCAAACAGGGCTTTCTCCAGAGGAAGATCCACGCCGATGTGGATGGCAAGCGCAGTAAGTACATGGAGGGAAAAGGACATACAGATAGATTTGCTCATTTACAATGTCATTAGAGCTGCTTTTGGGGACTTCAGAAAGTCACGGTCGACTAAAGACTGGTCCTGGCTAAATCTTTCAAAATGAATAGGATCTTGTGCAAAGAATAACTTTGTCGAAGAGGTGCGAGATGTATCGTAAAACAGATACTATCACAATTGTTGTTTCGGAGATTTGCACTAATTACCTCAAAAAGAGACTAGTGGTACAAGGTGGTAAAGTGATATTTCGGCACATTTCTGGTTCATTTTATGGTCCGTCTTGCGCAATACTTGAACCAATTTTCGATTGGCAGGCACATTCAAGCACATTTCAGAAGCATTGTTCAAATATCGTGTGAATATTGCTGCAAAAAAAAGACTGGGGATGTTCGTTTTTGTCAGTATTGCCCAACCAACTGTAAAAAGAAGTGAAAACGCCGATTAAACTGTCAAAACCCCAGCTAATTCACGCCATGTCTGGTGTTGTGCATAAAAATCCTTAGCACACTATTAATAAACAGGAATTACAGCCCCTTAATGCCATTTGATTTGCACTGCAGCTCCGTGGGGGAAAAGAGGCTGGAAGATTTTGAATGCCATGCTGCGCGGAATGGTTCTCTACTTCCAGAAGGTAAGCGTCAAGAAGGCTCTTTTTCAAACGCCCGTTGAGCCCGAGTGTAATGGGCTGCTGCTTGGTCGTCAGGACGAGTACAGGCAGGAGCCGCAGCTCAGCGAGGAGGTCGTGAGCGTGCACCACTCTCTGGCCGAAGAGGCGGCGGAGTACACCAAGAGGCCGCACGTGTTCCGCTTGCAGACGGCCGACTGGAGGGTGTTTCTCTTTCAAGCCTCGTGAGTCCCGCCGTCGCTCGGACTTATGCCGTCGTTGCAGGGGGAAAGCCGGGCCCCGTGTCACCGTTTTGTCCTGTCCCCAGATCGAAAGCGGAAATGGCGTCGTGGGTCAACCGCATCAACCTGGTGTCCGCCCTTCACTCGTCGCCCCCTTTCCCCGCCGCCGTGGGCTCCCAGCGGAGGTTCTGCCGGCCGATTCTTCCCGCCTCGCAGTCGGCAAACACACTGGTAATCACGCATTGCTCACCGTTAGCGTCCAGAACTCTGTACTTTTCTTTGACGGTTTTTGACCAGAATCACACAAGAACTGCAATGGAAACTGAGAATTCTTGTGAGAAAATACAAGTTTACTTTAGGGGCGGGTGATGAAAATAAATATCTCGATAACAATAGTTGGAGGATATTATGCCAGTCCAACAGAAATATGTTATATATGTCTTTAAATGTCTTTTTTTTGTTCTTTTTGGACATTTTTATTCAAACATTTTGGTTTTGTTATAAAAAAGGTCTTTCCACATGTGTTTTAGAGTTTGGATAGGGCAGATAACAATCACGAATATCAAAAAAAACACTGTGATCATATTTAACTAGTCACAATAAGTCGATGAATCGTATCGCAGCCGTTTTGCCAGCCCTCTAGTTGTTTGTTTGTTGTTCTGTCTCAATGTATATTCGCCTAAGTAATTGTTGTTTTCATTTGTTATTCTTGATCCAGGACCGTCAGCTGCAGTCTCATGTGGGAATGCTGGACTCCTTCAGAGCGGACCTGTCGTACCTCCATGAGAATCCACCAGAGGGCAGAAGAGCCAAAGCCAAGGACCTGGAAGAGCATCGTTTGAGAGGAGAATACCTGCAACATGAGGTACACAGGCTTTAAATGTGGCAAAGCTTTCATTTGTTTGCATTACTTTGAAGTGATCCTCTCCTTGAATCAGATTTGCCGCTACGAGGCCTACATCCAAGTGCTGCAGGTGTGGCAGGGCACAAAGACTTCGGACGACGGCACGTTGAACAGCGCGGACCTGCACCGCTTTGACAGAGACCTTTGCCCTGAGTTTCTGGAGGAGGTTGAAGAGGGAGGACTGAAGAAATCCCACTCCAGTCCCTCTCTGGAGCTGGAGGATGCTGCCCCCGCCGTGGTCAAAGTCAAGCGTAACATTTCAGAGCGCAGAACATATCGCAAGGTCGTTCCTAAATGGAATAAAGAGGATTAAAGTGTTATGCCGAGGGAAACTTCATATATACAGTTGTCATATGAGGAGGCGTGGTCTGATGTGGGGGAAGCTTGCCATTGATTCAATAGAAACGCAACTTTTTCATCCTTCTAACGTGTTTCCTGGCAAATTATGTGTATTTTAAATACAAATTATTCAAGTTAAGTCACAACTGAGTCTTAATGGAAGGAAAAAGTACTTAACAGAAAAGTAAATGGATTGTTCTGTAGATACAAAAATTTAGCCTGCATCTGGCGTTAGCATTCTTGGATAATTATACACATTGTGCTGTTCTTCTCCATATCTTTGTGTCTGTATTTGGTATAGTGTACATCCTAAAGTTGTTGTACAGCGGGTGATAGAGCAGCTCTTCTACAGTAAAATGAATGGATTGCTTCCCCCACAGAGGTCCGTTAGTGAGCGTTCCCTCAGATGTATCTATGCTGTTTCATAATATAGACATTTCTGGAGGCACTGAGTAACCTACCACCAAAGTCTTATTATAAAAAAAACCTTACCTTGACAGGTATTTTATGTTATGCACTTTTAATGAAGCATCCTCAGGGGATCTGTTACAAAGTTTTTAGATTATTATAGAAAACTATTTTATTTTTGTGAATTCATGAGTTCATGTTTTTGGACCTATAATTTATTTAGCTTTTTAGCTGTTTTCCACACGGTACAAACTGGATGTGTTTCATGTGAGCCAGCAGAGGGCGCTGTTGTACAGAGGTGATTGCTGTCAGGTACTTTCCAAGTCAATTGCACTTTTATGTTTCATGTTTTTTTTTCATCCAGTGTGATATGTTGTAATAGACACTTTTTAATGAAGGATTTATTTTTAATGTTTGTCTTCCAATGTTATTTTCATTTTTGTAGAAAATAAAATATTGCCTGATAACGTTGCGTGAGTTTGGCCTCTACCTTCAAACTCTTATCTGAATAAATCGATCTGAGGAAAATATTTTTTATACTTTAATGTTTACTTTGTTTCACATAAATTATTACACAAAATGTGTGCCATTTGCACACATTTTACATTTGCTCAATATTCTAAAGTGAAGGTGAAACACTTATGTGAAAGGGTAATGAAAATGTAAAAATAATAATAATAGTCATCAGTTAGAAAGTGCTTGTGTTTGCCAATTACAAAGGAAAAAATAATAATACTTCAGGTTTTATATCATCAAAGTGCTTTTTGTGGGAAAAGTCATATTTTGTCCTTCACTGATTATGAAACATCACCATTAGTACAGTTGACTGTTTATTATGTTGCAGAGGATTAAGGTATTAACCCCTCACCAAATAATATTACACATTTGATAAAATACATTTATAAATTGAGTTAGCAGCTGTTTTGTTTTTAACACGAGCAATGACAAGCCGCATTGTCATTCACTCCAGGCCCTTGTGAGCAGTCAACCTACGTCGAGCAACAATAGAAGCAGGATGTCCACAGTTGTCTTTATTATTGAAGACCAATATTAACAATATGTGTCCACAACAGAAGCCAGAGGAATGTGACGCGTTCAATGGAAACTATTAAAAGTGCAACTGGCACATTCAGCAGAGCAGACTTGGACCTGCTGCTCCCTCTTCATTCATTAAGGTTTGAGTAATAATAGCTATTTTGTTTCTGAATGGATGCTGTCTTCTTTCATTGAATGTCACAACAACAGCCTATTAAGATAAAGTCAGATGTTGCAGATGAGGATGACGGATGGAGATTGTGAGTGACAGGGGCCTCGGGCCATCGCAGCACTTTGAGAAGAAGAGGCAGCAATCTCATGCCAGTCCACCTAACCTAAATGCTCCAAATGTTGAAACTTGTGTGTTTTGTTGATTAATTTACAGGTCAAAGTGTTTTAATGACGTGGTATCACGCTGGAGTCAGTGCTAAAGTGCCCTTTGGTTTGGACGTCACAGAAGAGCTCTTGACCAAAAGCTTCTTCACTTGGCCTGTGGACCATGACTTCAACAGTGGTGGCCTTGGAGTGTCAGCTCTTTGCTCTTCTCCAGAAACAATAATGACTGCTTAGAGCAGCAGAGGCTGCATTAGCTGCTGGGTTCAGAGGGCATCCGTCCCAAGGAATTGGCTTGTTTTTGTCCCATCTGTGCCATTCCTTTCTGGAGAGCTTTGTATAACTCAGTCAGGCCTGGGTGAGTTTTTAAAACAGCAAGAACTCAAGTTGTTATCATTAAGGGCTTGTCTTACATGTTTTTTCAAGCAACAAAAATACTTCAACACACACTTTCTCTCTTGTCTTTTACTCCATTTAAGTAATTTTGCACATATAGTTTCCATGTTCATTCTGGAACGCTCATGTGAGGCACTCAGCAGTTCTCCTGACGCACACTCTCTGCTTCTGTTTTCTTTGACATTCCCTGCTTCAGCTTTTTCTGTACTTTCAGCCTTGCTCTTGAGTCCATTGTCCAAGTCCTTTAAAGGTCCTACATCTTGTTGCGGTTAGTTTCTCTTTAATTCACTTTGGGATATTGTTAAGTGATACTTTTCTTTTCTAAATGATTGCTCCAGAACACTTTATTCCAGAGTGTATGATCTTTTTACAGACAATTCTAAACAACACTCATAAGTGTTGCTTTTTTACATTCAGAATTCAAATGTTTTCATTTATGTGAATTTGACCAAATTTTTGACAAATGGTATCCAGTCTATTTTTTTAAAACACATTTTAGAGCTTATACTAAGAGCTTTTCACAGAAAGAGTTAAAACAAGTGCCTTGCTTAAGGGCATTTCAACGCATGACCTCTCTCTGCCCTCTCTTTCCCCACATACATTTGTGCCTCCAACAACACTCCTTAGGCAGCTTTTAAGATGCAGGACCTGGACAAACATCCCGGGTAGAAGCTTAAGGGCAGCACTGAGTCAGTTAATGTAACCTAAGGAATGTGTGAGAACGTCTAATCTGCGTATGTCATCTCAAGAGGGGTTTTCATCATGTAAAAAGTATCCATAAACAGGCTTTCTTTCACGTGTAATATTTGGCAATCAAACCAAAATCGGCCAGTTAGCGACATAGGAGGCCTTTTTCCACTGAGGTTGACTCCTGGCCTCTGCAGGTCAGCCGTTTCCCTGAGGGCAGTACCTGATACCTGGCTGATTTTATCCACCTCTGTGTAAGCGTTGAATGTGTGTGTGCTTTGAAAGGTGTGTTTTTCTTGATGTCTCTCAGTCAATAGTAGCTTCCTGCCTCGGGGGCCTGTGTGCTGTTTAATTGGCCAGTCCAACACAGGGCACCTGTGTTTCCTCTCCGCCTCTGGTTCTTCAACACAAACTCCCTCTGTTTGGCCACTGCCATTTTTTATTCCAGGTGCATTATTGTCAAAGGCAGAGGAGATGGGGCACCTTCTTGAAATTTGAGGAAGGTGCAACCATTTGAAGTGCACTCACATTTCTCATTCCACAGGTCACAGCTCGCTTTAGTGACGATATTTATCTGACCACATTAGTGAATATAATATAGTGTTTATACTCTTCACTGTAAAACAATGGGTAGGTCTTAACTGTGTCTTCAGAATTTCACTGCAAACCTGACTGATCGAACCCAAGATCTATGTCTTGTAGGTGGTGATAGACACAGTCTGCAAACAATCGCTCCTCTTCTTGATTTTTGTGTCCTTAGATGTAACACACAAAATGTCAAGTCGTTAAAATCTCAAAGGCTGTATTTTACGTAACTGATAAGATGTTGAATGCACATGAATAACTAATATTTAGTCAATTTAACTCAGATGATGAAACAATTAGATAAAATAAGAAATTGTTCTAAATTGATAATCTCAGTTATCGATCAATTCATTGACAATGAATAATGATCAAGGACACTAACTGTTTTGCACCTATTTTGAGAGGACACATTTTAACCCTTGTGCTACCCTCAAAGATAGTACGTGGGTGAAAAAGGTTTTTCTTATTTTCTTATTTATATTTCAACATGAAACAACAAACACAAACATAAAGCAAACAAACACAAAACACTTTCATGTTGTGGAGGGAGGGGGTTCTACTCCAGACTCCTGTGTGTCATTGGGACCTGAAGGCAGCACGAGGGCTTTGAGTGAACAGAATACCCACAGTCAGTCTGAATGAAGCACTTTCCAGATGACTGGTGCTGCTGCAGGACAAGCCCGGCCCGTCATCCCACTGACTGGGCCACACTCCTCTGCTGCCTTTTTGGCAGCACTTCCTCTAGAGGCCCCCATTCAGTGGTGGAGTTTAGCCCCCATAATGGTAATGGGACACATGCCTTGTCCTCCACAGAGTTATATCACTCTCGGACAGTGTCTCATCATCACTGTAGACACACATACCAGGACTGTGTGGTAGATTTAGTAAATCCCAGTCGCCTCGTCCAGCCAGCTTTGTCTGCGCTCAGCTGTTCCGGCCCGGTGCCTGTATTGTGCTGCCGGGCTCATTACTAGCACTTCTGTGGCCCAACCGTTCCTTCCTAATGGGCCCTCAGAGACACTGAGAAGGTTTTTTGCTACTCTGGCTTATGTGTTTCTGTGTTTTGGCCCCGAAACTGTTAATGTTTAACGTTGGTGGCTGCTATTTCTCTTGATTGCTGTCAGGTGGCTAAAGCATTATACATAAAGCGCAGCTAAAAGGTTTGCCTCATCTGTGAGGCACTTGAAAGACTCGTGCGTATGACTCCATATGAATGTGTGTGTTTCTGCATGCCTGAGCAGAGGATTGGACAGAATGGTGGCCAGTCAGTCGATGGGCTGTCAGAAGTGGGCCGGGACACTTGGACAATAATTGGATGAAGTGCAGCTATTGTTTAAAGTTTAGAGGGTGGTATCCAGTGTTTGCCCAGGAAAGATGAGTCCAAAGTGATGGAGGAGGTGAGATATAAATGACAGGACATTGTAAACACAGAGTGCATCCGCCTCAAATCAAACATGAAATCTAGAACTCATATGTTTAGTGGGCTTAGAAGTCAGACACAAGCCCAGATGTGGTCCAGTTCAAAGTGTCTTCAGTGAGACATGATCATCAATATCACAGAAAAAAAACTAGGTCAAATAAAGACATGCCTTTGTCTCAAACAAACAGGACAATACAATCAAATACATCACAGTGTATATTTTAACAGTGCAGTTAGTTAGAATGAAGTTGAAGGCTTTTTATTGATAGTAGACTACAAATTACTATACAAAGAACAGCATCTTCAAAAGGCAGATTAAACTGTCCAGTCACTTCCAAAACTCCTTATTCTTGTACTTATGAATCATTGTGACTCTCATAAAATCATTTGGAAAGCTTAGACACCATCGACAGATGAATTGACTAAACAATCAAATGACTGCAGTTGTTTGTTTCCATGGCAGATTTACCATGGAAATAAAAACAAAACATGTAACAAGCACATACAAATATGTTGACCTGATGATATCCGGCTGTGTTTTTACCAGTTTTGATGCAGCATTGGAGATGGAGCAGGTTAAGACCTTTTCTGACCTTTTGTGTGTTTGGAGTGTCAAGCTTGATCCAAGGCATTTGATCACAAGTTATTTTTTTTTAATCTTGGACTTCGATTTAATATAATCGACCTGCCATTTACAGACCACAACTCTTTCTGATCATGTGAGCTATTTTCATTTTAAACACGCCTATAGCTCTAAATTCAACAGGTGGTCGTGACATCCAAATGTAAGTCTATTTTGATCTTTGGAGAAAGTTGATACTAAAATTATAAACTGACAAGCACTAGGGATGTCACGATAAATCACATTTTAGCGTTACGAGAGAAACTAGCACAATTTACCGATTTATTCACGATTATGTGCTCATTTTCTTCAATTCCCGTTACTATGCTTCAGATTTGTTATCACCATTTTTTTTTTAATACAACGTTGTGAATGAAAAAAATAAATAAAGTGAATATGAGAAAACCAATCCGATAAAAATGCGGTTTACTTTGTGTATTTCGGACAATATATTGAATAAAAAATACTTGCTTTTGCTTCCAAAATGGTGACGCTTATATTTTTTTACTTTAATTTTTACGATCATACTGTGACCTGAACAATCACGATTATCTTATATATTATGAACTTAATAATAATAATAATAATCTTGACGCGCGTGCGTTGGTTTGAAGCCCGCGCACGAGCGTTGTGAAGAGGCGCCAGGTGGGCCGCGTCACCGCCGAACCGTGGCCTCGTTATGCCTCCGCCGTAATGAGACCACAAAGAGCCACGCGATGATTGCAAATAAAAATACATGATGCAGAAAATAAAAAAAGAAATTAAACAGATGTGCGTGTTTTCGGGATCATTGATTTTGTCCTTTTAAAGAGCTGTGCTGCAAAAGTGGGAACGTTTCAAAATAACTTCTTACAGTAAAAGCAAATATAAAGGAACTTAATTTATATCCAACATTTAGAATCGTTAATTCCAGAAATAATAATAATAATAATAAATGTAAAAAAAAATACACGATTTTAAATGTGTCATGCTTTAATTAAAATATTTTTTTTAGAAATTCATATTTACACATTGAATAATATTAATATCAGTATAAGAAAAAATAGTCACAGTTCTTACCAAACATTAAAACATCAACATGACAAATTGAACAAATGCATTTCAAGCTGTATTGGTTTTTCATTCTCCAAGACCGTCCATCCATCCTTCAGTTCTCCATAGTCATCTTCATTTACATTATATACATATTGCCAACAGATCAGGTGAACACCACATTTTGATAATATTACGGAGACTGTAAACCATAGAACTGACGACAATTGCCAAATAACATAAAATCATGAATGTAAACAAATGTAGGCATAGTTTAATATAAAGTTCTTGCATATTTTTAGAATCAGTCAGTGTGTGGCAAACTGGCAATAAAACTCTTTGGTCGTATTACGGAAATTGGTGGTTGCCTGTAAAAACATGGTCAGCAGTAGTAATAATATACTCAAATACTTAAACATAGATGAGATTTATGTCAACAAATAACCAGATATAGAAATCCAGTGGCTATTTCCTCAGCAGCATCACGTGCTCACATCCTCGGTCCAGTCATGCGCCAAATGTTCCTGGTTTGAGTCCTTTGTATTTTAGCTCCCTTATTGGCTCAAAGTCCTACTAAAGATGGTCGTAGGCAGCTGTGGACGGTGGGGCTGTGCGTGATGCCGAGCTGTAATAATAAGGCGAACCTACGGACAATACAAGAAAGGGGAAAAGGCGTTAGGAGGTGGTGATATGGAGATATGAGTTAACAGCACGGCAGATGGCCCAGAATGTTGTCTGTTTGTGCCACAGGGGAAGGATTTAGCCTAAACCCCAGTCAAGACTCTTAAGAAGTCATCATAGTCACAAAACACTTTCCATTTCAAACCTGACACTTTAAGATAAGGGAGCAACTGAGGCTGGAATTAAAGAACATCATTACAACTGTGATTCTTTTCATGCAACTGTGAATACGTGAACATTTAAGGGATTTTAAAAAGAGGATGCACTGTTAAAACATGTCTCACATAGATGTCGACCTGTAGTCTCCTGGCCTGACTACACTACACTGCATTTAGTTTGAAGTAAAGTGGCTGGTCAAAGAGGTTTCATCATCTGGACACTGTTTCGAGGTCTAAAACGGTGTGTCCAGATCACTATCTTTGAAACCTTCTCTATGTTTGATGTGATGCGTGTTTATGTCTGATACTTACCCAGTATACCGGAGTTGGTGAATCTCCAGGCCTCACTATAGGAAGTGTACGGGGAATGGCTATAGGACTGTCCCGAGTAGTCTGCACCTGAAAGAAGAGGAAAAGAAAAGAAAAAGCCTTTCATGAAACATCAACACGAAACTTATTACCTCAAACCTGCTGAAGTTAAGGGTTGTTATTATAATGTGGACAAAAACATCACGACAACCTTTGTAGTGTTTCCTTCTATGGCTCATAATTCACCAACGGTTAGTGCAGCCTGTAAACCATTAATCTGTGGTGCAGGTGGGTGGCTCAGGGTAAAATCCCTCGACCCAGTGGTGCGTGCATGTCGCTGTAGCCTCTCAGCTCTTTTCAAAGACCTCAGCCCCCCGAAACGAACCTCCTCCAACCCCGTCTCGCCCTCTCCCTGCCCCGCACTTCCTTCTTTAACCTAGTTTCACTCTCGTTTTTTGTTATATTTCAATATCTAATTGGTAATTATGTTGGCTGGTAAAAATCCCTCCTCCCTACCAGTCTTTTTTCCTCTCTTAACTCTCCCTCCCTCTGCTATTCCACTCAGTAATTGTGTATCAACGCTTCCTTGCAGTGAGCCCACCAGAAAAATAATAAATCAGAGCCTCTCATTTCGCGCTTCGAAGGGCAGACTTCAAATAAAAAAGGCGCGCACACACACACACACACACGCACACGCACACACACACACACACACACACACACACACACACACACACACTCACACACACACACACACACACACACACACACACACACTCACACACACACTCCACGCACACACATTTGGCACACTACACTCACTGGGACGGGACTTGGCAGCCTTCATGCCGCTCACATAAAGACAACGCCTCACCATTCTGCTTATCAGAAACATACTATAGATTACAGTGACGTCAAAACATTGTCCAAGTAAATTCCTGCTGATTTATTTGAGAGGTTTGAGTAACGAGCGTACAAAGTGAACACACACACACACACGCACACACACGCAAACACTATGACCCTCTTCTCTTTCTTACTCTTATCAACCCACCGACTGAGACAAGGCGCAAACAAATTCACCAAGCCACACACATCTCTTTCTTTTGAGCAACAACTTTTGGATGCAGCCGCACTCTGAACGTGTCCACGCCGTATTCAAGTCCGAGTCTTTAATGCGGTCGAAAAACAAGTCAGATGCCCAGACTGGACCTCCTCCCCGTTGTTTCCTTCACAGATTTGAGACCACGTCAGCCTCTCTCGCTCTCTCTCTTTCTCTCCGACTCTCCCTCTCTCTCCTGGGCCCCCTGTTCCCATGGCGATGTGTGGTCAGCGGTGTCTGGGCGATGGGGGGTGTGGGCAGCAAGGCGGAACCCCCAGCCTGTTCCCCTCGCAGCCCCTGGGCAGCGAGTGCAGCGCAGCGTACACCCGTAAAGCCGAGCGCCCCGGCACGTCCCAGCACAACGCCCAGGCCACTCATTAACACAGCCAGACTCCCGTTTAATCTGCAAACCGTCTGCGTTTCTTTCCCGTCACGTCCGAGTGCAATATCATGGCGTTTCTTACCCGCCACCATGCTCGTGATGGCAGAAGACGCGTATCCCGACTGCGCTGGAGGCGGGATGTGCGGTGGGTAGCCGGGCAATGTGGAGCTCACCATGTCACGCCCTGTAAACACAAACACATTAACTTAGCTTTAGACCCCCCATAAAGACATACAGTACTTATGTGTATGTGAGACACTACTATACTGAAGCTATTGATTTAAACGAATGATAACCACATTTGTTTGTTCTATTTGATGGTTTTGCACTATTATTCTGTCTGTATGTTGTACATTGTCTGCTTATGTTCAGTCAAAGTCTATTTTCATTAAATTGGCCATTAGTTCCCATAAATAACACAAATAAATAAATATTGGAATAGCAAATTATACTATTATGCTTTGTCATATTGTCATAAATATATTCTACTACTGTACTAGTCTTCCCCCCCAAAAAAAGAAATGTATGCATTTGTGTTACATGAGACTATTCTGTTGTCATGTTCATTTTAAACTAATTTAAATGACAACCATGTGTATTTATAAATCAGAAAAAGATTTGTTTCCTACAAAATCCACAAACAGCAGGACTTGGGTGATGTGGTGCCACAAAAAACAACTCCAAATATAAACTATGATACGGTAAATAGCATGCATAAAGTGAGGCGTTAGACTAGAAATGTGTGTTATTATGATTGTTTTAGTCCAGCACTGTTTTCTGCTTGTACTGTAGATGTTTTATTCATATTCAGTCAAAGTCCATTTTAATTCCGGTGTTTTCCTTTATTTCCCATGTTTTTTTGCCCCTATAGTCCAAAGACAAGCTGAAAACAATGTTGGGAAAACACATCATACTTTTGTCATAAACAGAGTATGTATAAGGAACAAGTATTTAATCTGTAATCAGGTATTTTTTTATTTGAGAAAATAAGTGACATTTATTCTACTGTACATCTATAAATTGTATTGAATAAAATGATTCAAATATGTACTGTTTGTGTGTCTGTGCTGCCATAGTCCTTACTTTACTATTATGATTCTCTCATGAGACACACACACACACACACACACACAGCAGTTTGTGTCATGACCAAAAGCATGAAGGTGATGGATGCCCGGCGTTACCTGAGATGATAGACTGGCTGCTGAACTGGCCGTACACAGGTGCATGATGGGAGAAGGAGCTGATGGCGTTTGGGAAATGGTTGGAACTGCTGCAGCTGCTGACAGAGACGGGCTTCTGCAGAGCCTGAAGCTCCACATAGGCCAGGTTGGATGGTGTAATGTGTGGGGAAGGGCTGGTGCTGGTCACTTCTGGAGACATTTCTTGTTTCAGGCAGAGCGGCAGTGGCTGCACATACTCTGAGGTGGAGACAACCGGCATGCACGGAGGGGGAGACAGCCAAATGTGAAGGTATGAGCGGGCGTGACCTCTTGGAATGTGCAAAAACCGCAACAAACGAAATGGGGAAGCGTGCAAATGAGCTCGGCGCAAACTCACCCGTCACCACTGTGTATCCCTGATGCCCTGCCAGGTTGCGACTGAGAGCTGCGCTGGATGACGACAGGCTGTTCTTTGCCTCCTCCAAACTGCCGTTGATGAGTGTCAGCGGGTACAACGTCTGGGTTGAGAATAGGAAATGCAATTAGGCACCGCTTTAAAAGTACAAAGCACATCCACCATATATACAACTTTAACCATACTTGTTCTGTCTTGCTGCTGGATGGCGAGTTGAAGGCGTCGGTTGGATAGTGGTGCCGGTCGAAGCCGCAGTCCAAATGCTGCGATGCTGCCGTGAAATGGTCGAGTCTCATCTGTTTTCGAGGGATGCTCCCGCTACCCTGAGAGTCCACACTGTGCCGACAGCTCTCCTGATCACCTGCGAGCCAAAACGTGTGCATATTGAGCTGGGTTTTCGAGGTTCATTCGTTTATGTCCTAATTATATGGTATTAATGTACTCGATTGTGTGTTTGTGCGGGAACATTGACCGTTACTTTTAAGCCAATATCATGTCACACTAACAGATCATTCTTACTGTCGTCATGGCTCCTCTTGCCCTCGGCACCGGTCTGGGGAATGCCCAACAAGCCGTTGATGGAGTAGGTGGAGCCCAGAGAGTCTGACTGTGGAGATTCAGGAGGAGTGACTGCTGAACTCGGGACTGTTAGAACAAAAGTAAAACAGACACAGAGAAAGTGTTATGTACAGATCACAGCACAAGGTCAAGGGCTTAATCCACAACAACAAGCACACTGGCTCTTTAACCCAAATCCTTGGCCATAATACTCAGTGTATTACATGTCTGTATTTATAAATGTGCTGGAGAAAAACCTACTTAATGTTTGACCTGGGCTCAGGCCTTTTCCATCCAGAGGCAGGTTGAACGGCTGCTGGACCTTGGTGCGAATTATTCTGCAAGAAAAACAAAAAAGGAGGAATGTTTGAGCGAGAGAGCGGTGATGTAATTACACAACATTAATAAGTTAATATCCAACTGCCTTTTGAGTCGCTCAGAGGTCACATTTCCTACAACAATGACTTGCCTTTGCCTTTGGTCAGCTTCATGCAGTCAATGTCATGGATGAATGAGATCAGTCACCTGTTTATGGAGCTCACGCTGGGCACAGTGTCACTGTCACACACGGCCTCGGCCAGCAGGCGGTCCCGGATCTCCCAGGCAAACATAGTCGGGTTCTGTCTTTTGTACTCTGCAATCTTGTCCACAACCTTTGGAGTGGCCACCTTGGGCTTTGAGCCGCCGATCACACCAGGTTTAATGCTGCCGGTTTCGTAGTAGCTGCAAAATCAAATATAAAAACGTTTAAATCAATTCAGTAGGCAGTGAATGAAATCAAGAATAAAGTTATTGGTCACATGAAAAGTGAGATGTTCATACCGTCCAAGGATTTTACTGACACAGCCATGGCTGACCCGGAGCTGGCGGGAGATGTCGCAGGGCCGCACTCCCTGATGAGCCATGTCCACAATGCGTTGCCGGATAACTTCCGGAAGTGGACGTCCATTTACAAACATTCCGCCTAGTTGGTTAAGACCCCCATGACCTGGGGGAAGGAGGAGGATGAACAACCATAAATGTCATGGAAAAGATTAACCTCGACACAATTTTACCTGTAACTCCATTTATAGGCTGCCCCTGTAAGTTATCAATATCGGGGGGAAATTCCATTTGTTTGCAGTTTACAGTTTGTTAGAAATGTGTTTGCTTCAGACATGATGATATGCTTCAGGTAGTTGCAATATTTCTGATTTATGTGTCTGTCTTTTTATGAAGTGATTTATTTTTAGTCTTGAAAGTGTGATTTAACTGAGAGCATTTTGTTTCTTTGTTGTGCAGTTTGTGCAGTGACAATAAAGATATTATGATTCTAAACTTCATTTATATCAGATGTAGGAGTAGCCTAATGTGCGACAACACAGTTTGTGAAGTTAAGCGCAGAAGTTTGTATAATAATTATTTATGTAAAATATTATGTTATATTAATGAGGTCTGAGTTAAGAGTTAAATCTTACTTAAATACAGAGATTTAATTATGAAATACAGAAGGAGAAAAACAAATCCTGTGAATGCAGCCTATTTCACATTCATTAAGTTACATTTTTGAGTCTAATAATTCGAAATGGCCTGAAGTCAGTCTCAGCAAACACAACTGGCACAGCATAAGATTTTAAATGTTTCCTAATTATGACAAATGACAGTCCGTTCCTTACTGTTTCCACAAAAGAAAAAGTTGGCGCAGAGAAATATGAGTCTAATAAATGAACGGACCAACAGAAGGAAGCACATTCACACTGTCGGATTGTTTAAGCTCCAAATTAAGCTCGTGACGTCTCAAATATGATTTGATTTGTTTTGTGGACGATGACTTGTGCCGTGGCCGTCCTGCGTGCGTCTAAGCCGGTGTAGTGTATTTACCTCTTCCAGTGTTGCCAGACATTTCCCTGAGTTGTCCTTGGTCCACGTGTGGAAAGTGTGCGTCTTTTCCAAAATTGTATTAGTCTTGTGTTTGCATGAGTGTCCCCCGGAGAACACTGAGACCAAAACCTGCTAAAATTATAGGGAGTTAGCTTTTAAAAGTCTGCAGGCTTAATTTGTATAGACTATATTTAGGGCTGATCATTTAATTCATGATGTATTATTTAATTAAACTGTATCGCCCTCAACAGTTAAAGGGTATTATAGGAATGTTGTATAATTGTATGGAAAATGTGTGTATTTTGGTTCGCGTGGGCCTGTATAAAGACCATAATTACACCAGATCAGCCTGTGCTTTGTGTCAGAGCTTGAATTGATGCCAGACTATTTGACCTATCGATATGTCCTGACTGTAAGCATGACAGTGACATGACATTTGACACGGTGGGTGTTTAGTTTAATCCAGTGAGTTTTCACACTGTAGATCGAGTTCCTGCTGCGCATTACGACTTTAATTAACTCCTGTCATATCACGCAGTGTGTGTGGATTCAACAAGGATTTTAAATGAAAGTTAATTGCTGAAAATGTGTCTTGGTCTATTGTAGTCAAATTAGTTATTTTATAACAACAACTCAATGAAATAGAATTCATGACTCTCCAGAATAGTCTATTTTATAGAATGGATTTGACATTGATGGATCACTGCTTTTCACCGCACGACAATTTCATGGTTATTAGTGGTCAATTAGTGGTTAATTACTTGTGCATGTCAATATTTTTACCTTTCTTTGGACTAAAATGTCTAGTCCCGAATATTTTCATAGCCGTTTCCCTTAAAATTGAATTCGTTTAATTCTCTCATAACAATCAGAAAATAACACCAAGCAACCCACAGCGCACAGTCACTACCCCCGTGCTCAGATCAATAGTATTTCACTTCAGTTTAACGTGAAATGACAGAAAAATGCGGTACGTAACTGTGTTTTGTATTACTACGCACCAGATTCATTTGGACAGTTCCCCAGTGTGTGAATTATAACAGTTTCAGACTGTAGAGAACCCTCGTGTGGAGCATCTTCTAAGGCACTTGTCATCACTGAGCCGTAAACATAATCATCCTTTTATCAAACTAACGCTGCCATAAAACGGCCGTTACACAATCGCGCCTCTTCACACTCAACAACAACAGCAACAACAAAAATCACAGAATTACTCTCACCTTTAGAAGCACCGTTTGTCCCGCAGATGTTCAGAAATTATCCAAAATGTGAACCCAATTGTCCCGGAGCGCTCCTGGTGCTGTGTGTGTTGTGTGCGACGCGGAGACGGGCCAGGCTTTATTCGAAAAGCTGTGCGCGAGGGACGGCGCAATGCTGCCATTGGTTAAGAGCCAGAGGAGGCGTGGTCTGCGGAAGACGAGTCTCAATTTCAGGCTCTAGAATTAAAAAAGAGAAACAGTTAGCGTGAATATTCAGATTTTTAAGCCACCGCCAGATGTTTGCTCGACCTGCTGTTCACACGGTTAAACTGTCACCTCACAATGAAGACACAGATGTAGTGAAGCCACGAGTTACAGCTTTGTCATTAAAAGAGAAACGTTTCAATAGTTTATAGAATTGTAGAGCACTTAAAATGTGTTAAATATAAATCCTTTGGCTTTTTTCATTAAGCTGTCATTAAGGCACAAAGTTACGTCTTTGTGTCTTTGACTTATGAATCCAACAAATATATTAAAATAAAAATAATAATAATAATGATAATAATAATAATGATAATAATAACAATTATTATTATTATTATTATTATTAGGGAAACATTTGGTAAATGTCTGAAGCTATAGAATAGGCCTGATGAAAAGCTCCAGGCTGACTGTTAAAGCTCATTGTCAGGCACATTATTTGCCTTCTTTTATGATAAATAATACCATTTCAAGCACCAGAAACAAAATTAGTCTCAGCTGATTTTCTGAGCAGAACACCGATTTTCTAGGCTTTACGACGAGCTCAGAGTTGCACATGAACAAATATTGTCCTGAGTGCCTTGTTCTAGGTGTGAAAGTTTGTGTAAAGGCCCTAAAGTGAATGTGCGCGAGGCGCTCACCCGCGGCGTTATGGGCCCTGCACGAGCGTGATGTCACACCAGGAGTCAGGAGCCCCCCGAGTTGAAACGCAGATAATGTTGTTCTCAATAGTCTGTAAAACAAACACGACACCTTTAATGACACATTCGTGGCACCGTTTAGTCTGTGCCAACATAAAGCTGCTTTATGTCGAGACAAGTTAGTGAGATGTATTTATTATGATTTCATTTGACGTATGGAGCAGAAATGCACCGTGGATTTGAGTCTCGAGTAAATCCACATTTTTAAGAAACTATCTGAGAACGAATCAGAGAGAAACGTGAACGAGGACCTTATCTCATCAGCGCCATCGAGATCCACAGCTCTTCATTGACTTCAGAGGCAGCGCGGGACAATGGTCTTAGTGTTTTTAAATAAATACTACTGTAAGAACACTAAGGGAATCATAACATGAGCTGGAAACACAGCAGCTCTGTGTGAAGAGGAGAAGATGACATGTGCACTGCCCGGAGGCATCAGCGCCCAGAGGTTACCCCGAGTTTAACAAGGGATTTAAAGAGTGGTAACTCCAGCACTCTGAATTAAAAAGGTGCGTAATTACTGTTTTACTGTCACACACCCGGTTTGAAACAGAACTCACAAACAACCTGAAAAGTTTGATTCACTGAAGCACAAAAGTGTTACGCACAATTTACAAAAATATTCCTTAGTCTACGTACACAAAATAAATGACAGTAGTAACGATAACCAATTATAAATCATTAAAAGTAAAATCATTTGTTTTAAAGTGACATATGATGTGTGTTTATGATGCTAGAATTAACTCAAATATGAGGGAATAGACCCACACCGGCATACTAAAGAGAAAAAAACTATAGGCTACTAAAATAATCATATAAAACTCCATGGAAAACGAAAGTTAAAACCACACAGCATCGCAGATTTTAAGTTTTATGCCATACTGTAGAAGGCCAAGTACGAGTCAGATTTGTGGAAAGGCGTGCCCACTCATAGTAAAACAAACATACAAACAAACAAACAAACAAACAAACATCTTGGTGCAATAAAAAAAACAAAAATATGCTTTTGTTTTTAGTCTATTTTTTTGCTAAAAACGACGTGCTGTGCCTATAAATACATACATACTATAAGCTTATGGTAAACCCAACATATTGTAGTAACAATATATTGCCTGGAATAAGCTTCTTATTAATATGTTTCTATTTCACAGCCCAACATTCATCTTCATGAGTTCCATTATCCTTTTCACTCATGTGTTTCATGTGAAAGGGGCAGTATTTTGGCCCGCGCTGGGATCAGGGTGTGTCTTGTTGATGCTGTCACTGACTTTGTTCCTTTTTGACTCTCGTGCGGCAGAATGCGCGTGACCCGCGGCGACAGGTGCCCACAGAGGTCAAATGTAAGACTTCTGAGCGCGAGGCCACGGCGCGGACACGATTGGTTGATCGTCGGGATATTCTCAATTTGATTCCGACGGGAGCTGTCATTAAGCCATCAGGTAAATGACACAGCAGTTTGGAGACATCCCTGTTTAGGCTCAACAGAACACATGATTTACTGTTGTGTTTCTGACAAATCTATGAACAGCATCAATATGAAAAGAAACTGGCAAATTTGGGCACAATTCATTCAAATAACATTGGGATGTATTTGTTCCCAATTGAATAAATATTTTCTATGCCGTGTGTTTCAGGTTTACTATTATTTTTAAACTCTGTAAGTATGCTGTATTCTAATGTTCTTGTTCAATTGTTAGATTGAAGTCTATTTTAGTTGGTTATCTTTATTTTTGCATTGCATGTATAGTTTTTCATCTTCCTGCTTTCCTTGAACTGCACATTGAAACACTGGAATTTCCCCGTGCCTTGTGGGACAAATAAAGGTTCTCCCGTCTTAGTTTGAGCCTTTATCGGGGTGAATTAGTTGTCCAATAGCCTCTAACACGATTAAATCCGTGGTCTGTTAACTTCACAGTTAAACGCATTCAAGTCAGAAAATCGTTCAGTGGTTTCTGATTTAATTTCATAAAATTCATATAACCTCTCATTAAATTCCCAAATTTGTGTAAGACAAGCAGAGACGCCCTTTTTGTGATGCTGTTATTACATAAGCTATGGATTTTTATAACCTAAAGTCACAAATCCTACATATGAGGCTAAATGAACACTTTCTGCACACTCAAAAACAAAGAAAAAGGGATCAAATTTGAGCCGCACCACTTGCATGGATTTACAGCAATAGAACTAAAGTTACAGGACCGTACAAGGCAGGTTTTCTTTCTCCATCCCTCACACGAAAGGACACTTGCTGGACGTGCACACTCTGTATTTCCCAGTCACTGGAAGCAGCTTTGACTGAAAAACCCTACTTAACGACAACTTTTATAAATGCATCCGAGCACAAATCTCCCTTTGTGGTCAGCCAGTCGAGATGAGGCAGATAATTAGATCATAATAGCTTCAGAAACAACTTGGTATTGATGTTGCCATTACGCTTTAGATTTTCTCTGCAGTGATGAAGCATGGCTCAGCTGACTAAGTGCAATTTAACTACACTGTAACAGATAGCAAAGTTAATCTTGTATGATTCATTCATGCTCAATGTATGTCACTTTTACAATACCACCATGTCACCTTTGTACCGTGCGCTCTATAAAAGCGTAATAGAAATTGTGATGGATATAAAAAGATAAAAATGTGTTAGCTTGAGCTAAAGCGGATATAAAACCCTGAGAAGATTAAACCCAACTCCATAATTTTACACCTAGTTGGGCTACGCAAATAGACCTATAACCGATAAGTTAAAAGTTTAAATAAGCACTGACTGTATTATTAGTGGAAGTGTAAGGACCTTTCTACTGAATTTGAACCAGGCTGAGATGAAAGTGTAAGAGATTTGACCAAGTCAGAGCTGTAGTATCAATACAATACGTGATGCATTTCTCATGGAAAAGAGGTTCATTCCAGTCATTGTCAAATGGCAAATTTTATCATTTTATGCCAAATTTATTTTAATTGCTTTCAAGATATTTTGTAATAATTTGAAATTGCAATTTCAATTAGCAAATTGCAAGGATTGCAGTTATTCAGCTAAAATCTTATTATGCAAAAAAAGGCTAATTTAGATTTCTGTCTTCTCCCAAATGTGAATGCTGAACAGATTCCTATCAACACATAAATCACAAATCAAATCATATTCGCGATGCTTCTCAGAAAAATCACAATCCGATTTCTTTCCAAACGTGTTCAGCAAATGTAACAAATCAAAGATGTTTGGAGAAAATGTATGGATAAGCCACACAGTAACTGTTGTCCCTTAATCTGATCCATCTGTCCTGAAAACTTGTCCATTGACCGCTCCCAGCCTGAGTCTTGTTGTCTCCATATGAGACGTCATGTTCGGGTGCTGTGCCTCTGTCCCATACAGTCACCGTTGCTCTTTGGCTTTCCCCTCCACCATCTGCTTTGGACCCCTCCATTCTACACGCCACACATCTTTTTCTTCTCGCCTCATCTTCCTGTGTTTTGTGCACTATCCGCCCTCCCCTCGGCCCTGTGTGTGTGTCTCGGACCGGCCTTGTCCATTGTCTCAGGGTTGCGTCCCATTTCCGCTTTGGTGTTGCCCTCTGACCCCGCACCCCCGTCCCTCCTGCTGCTGCCCCCCCCCCTGGAACCCCAAATCTTCTTGTTCTCTCCTCGACTGCCCTCCCTTAAGTTTTTGGGGAAGGTAATAACTGTTGCCGGCAAGTGCTGCACAAAATCCCAGCGTGGTTGCTATTGTGGGCTGTACAAAGGCATACAGGCAGTAATGGCCATTAGCTACAGAGGGGCTTAAGCCTGTGAGCCCTGTTTACTTGAGTTTAGCCCACATGCCGTTCAAAAGTCACTCTGTGGATTCACGCCATCGTTTTGAGTTTGTCCACAAAGTTTTTCAAAAATCGTTTTCTTTTTTGTTTTAACATAAACAAAAGGAAAACAAACAGAACAAGACACAGAGAGCGACGAACACAAAAAGAGTATAGTCTGTATAAAATCAGTCTGGCATACTTTTGTTTCCTTTTTCTTTTTTTTACCAATGTCCTGCAAACTTGTCCATTTTCAAATTCACTGCAAAAGTTCCATTTTATAAACGTCCAAAGTTATTTCAGTCCAGTCCTTCTCTTTTTTCTGCTGCAGCCTCAAGTACATTCCACAGGTATCCATCCATCGTCTCCATTGTTGCAGTTTTACATCCGATCGTATTAAAGTGTTGAAAGAACACGTGACATGACAGTGATGAGCTTTTTAACAGTTTATTAAATATCTCTGTGACTAATGTGCACTTCGACATGGTGTTACAAAATACCGTGATACATTTTTCCATCAGAATTGTTGTTTCGGTTTGTTTCTTCACATCCTCCACAACATATCTTTCTTTCTCCCAGACCACGATCATCATAAAGTTGAAAGAATAAGTGATTTCCTCGATTGAATTGAGTTCGGCGATACAGGTCACAAACTCCCCCGCTAACACACACTATAATTGCAGGACACTTTGAGGATCAGAGAGACTGGTCAACCTTGTCTTCATGCCTGTCACTCACGCCGTGTCGCCACGGAGACATTCATCACTCAGACGGTCAGTGGTTGTTGTAGTGTTTTGTCCGGGATCTGAAGCCAAAGGTCCTCTGATGTCGGGACACTGACAATAAGAATGGATCAAACACATTGCGAACAAATAGAGAAGGTCTGTTTTTCTGAAACACAGGCTGAATCAAAGATGAGCGGGAGGTTCTTTCCTCTGGACCTTTTGTGCCCACTCCTATAATCTTATTTGCTTTATAAACATGTTTGCCAAAGAAATGTATATAGTCTGGTTTGTCTGATCTGTACATCAACATATTATGTATTTTTTAAACTTTGGACTCATTTCAAATATTGGCTTATGGACCAGGACTACTATTTTAAGCTGAATGATTGGTCCAAATACCGTTTTATAAAAATAAACTATGAATTGTCTTGAATTTAACAATTATTTTGCCATGACAGCTTTAGAAAAAATGATAAACTTCGTGATTGATCATAAAGCTGTGATGTATTTTTCTTTCAGACTCGATGTTAATTCAGGAAATAGCAGACTTGTGAATGCCAGGGCACTTCATGACGTTCCAGGCGAGCAAAAAAGCCTCTAATTGACACAGCGTTTGCTTAAAAATGATTTCAAAATGTAAAGTTTTAATTTGGTTTGACAAGCAGAACATGACTGAATGTAGCCGCACACACTGATAGTACATGTAATGAAGTGCTGCTCATTTGAACATACTGTCTCTGCTGTCAAACAGACAATAAACAGGAGAGAAATATTAAAAGTGTAATGCCAGCAGGCGTTAGAAGGAGAGGAAGCCGCTGATGGTTTGACGATTATGGATAGCTGTGGGTAATAGCAGTGTAATTAGGCCTTTACTGTGGTGTAATTCTCCGTCAAGCACATTGTCAATATCTTGGTTGATGAGGGTGAGAGTGAGATTGGGAAGCCAGTGACCCGGGCCCGGGGGCTGATGATGCCCCTCTTCATCACACACCGCCTGTAATACTCTTGCCGCGGCATTGATATTTCCCGTTGTCACAGTGTTGATCTAAGCTGACATTATGCAGCATGGGCCTGATCGCTGTTTGTTTGGGTGTTACATTTGTCATGTGTGGGAGGGCAAACGAGGGATCAGGAGGACCGCGCGGAGAGGGGAGCGCGGCAGGGGCGGCAGGTGAAAGGGAGATTGGGACATGGGTGTATGTGCTCATCTCTTGTGTGTCAGTCGAGGATCTGCTGGTGTGGAAGCAGATCTTTTCCCTCAGTGACTCTATTAATTTACCTCATTTATCTTAACCAGCCCCCCTTCCTCCCCCCAGTAAATACCCGAGACCTCAACCTGCGTGTGTGGGAGTGTGCGTGGCGACAAACGCTGCTCTCAAGTGTGTGGCGCTTGTGTGTGCGTGTGTGTGTGCAAAGGAATAAAAACACAGCCGCTCTCCTTTCTATTCCCAGAGGACAAATCCGTGGCGGAAAAACTCATTTTCCTGCAAATAGTTTGTCAGCCAAGCTAGGAGGAGTGATGAATTATCACAGACGTTAGGTGAAGGAGGGTGAGCGCAGCAGAGGAAAGCCCTCTCTCCTCCTCTGTGTGTACGTCTCAAACACATCCCTTTGCTTTGAACTCTTCTGCTGCTTCTGTTTACCTCTGACCTGTCCATTCAGCTCCACCTTCAGCTTTGACCACACACTATCTTATCAACTACACACCTTTTTCAGCATTCGGGATTCTGTGGCTGACTGCACGGATGTTTATGCTTGGTAAAGTAAAACGCTTAATCTTGGACAATTAAACACGGATTTGTTGAAAATATGTATAAAAAAGAAACAGTGTAAATTCTTCAATATTTGTAACAGAATGAGAAAAATGTATTCAAAATGTACAAATGTGTAACTGAAACAATGCCCAAATTACAACTGATATAGGCCTGATATAAGAAATAACAACTTGGCATTTACACGTATATTGAGTCTATATTAATATTAAGGGTATTTAATTAGAGAAATAAACCGATACAGATTTATACACACAATAAGTACTTTTCATATGCTGCATGTTTCTAATTGTACTTTAGGCTGCAGTAAACTGTACAGTGTATTGCTCTGACACACACACACACACACACACACTCACACTCGCACACACTCGCGCGCGCACACATCCACACACATCCACACACACACACACACACACACACACACACACACACACACACACACACTGGGGAAATGCGGCTGCCCCTACAACTCAAGTGTGACTCCCCATTCCAAATGATAAATTGATGGCCAGAAAAATGGATTTGTTTTCAACTAGTAACACATCAAAGAAATAATAATTCTGTGCGGGGAAGAGTGGCGGGCGAATGATGAATGGCCTGGACAGCTGGATCACAACAGAACCTCCGAGAGTGAGACGAGGAGAAGAGTAAAGTGTAAAATCAACACGCAAACAAAACTCGTGGAGACAGCTCAAATATGTGTCCTTGTGCTCTAAAAGACTCAGGACTCTCTGACGCTGCTGTCACTAAGTAAACAATGACGACTCTTCATATCACTTTGGATTGGTTGGTTGTGTTGGTGAGAAAATAGTTAACAATATATGCGAAAAAAATCACCAACTGTGCAGTAGCAAGCAAGGAACATTTATTTGTACGGCACAATTTGTATCCAAGTGCATTAAAATGTATCAAAATTACAATACAAATGCGTTAAACATGTGAAAACAGTTAAATAGTCAGTTTAAAATGAATGTTTGAATGGACACTTAATTGCTGTGATTTAAGATAACAATTTCACATAAATATTCCACATAAGCCATACCTGAGGCCCAGATAATAAAGCTAAATAAACCACTTTACATTGTCCTCTTAATACAAATATTGCCATTTCTTGTAGCACATTTATATTCAAAACTATTAGAAAATATGAATTCATGCCGAACATATGAAAAAGGTGTTTATTTGTGGGGAAACTTAAAGTCTTCCCATTGAATTCTTGTGACGCAAACACAAACATGCCATTATTTGCTTATTCATACAACCAGATGGTTCTTAAAATATGAACAGTAAAAAAGCTTAAAAGAGTGAGGCTGATAGATGCATGTTTGCTTTCCTAAAAATAATCTCCATTTGCGTGCCTCAGCCAGCTCCTCCCACTCGCAGTCAGGTAATAACTGTTAGCACTGGCACTAAAATCACATCATCATTACCGGGCTCATCCCTGGCTCCATCACCAGCTCGATTAGAGCCAGAAATAACATGTATATTCACACTGTGCTGCAGGTATTTGGACTGGCGCTGTGCAAAGCGGATCATTAAATATAAGACCTTGTTCTTTGCTAAGTTTCTCTTTCAGGATTACAAAAGCCACTTCTTCGCCTTGTCCGCGTGTGATGTGTTTCCATCCCCTCCTCTCTTTTTTTCCCCCTTTCTTTTTGCCAACCATATCGTACATTTTTATTGTTTTTTATCACCTCCCCCCATATCTGCACTCTCTTCCCCTCGCAGTGATTGATGGAGTTCGGCAGCGGAGCACAGAGCACCGTGTGGCCAACAGTCCACGACAGCCTGCACTGGAGAAAGACGGAGGGAGAAGGATAGATTAGAGAGAGGGAGAGAGAGAGGTAAAGGGGTGGGAAGGAACGGAGGTATGGACTCGGAGGAGGGTGTGTGCGAAAACGAGGGGAGCTCAGCTGAAAGCCACAGACTTAATTCTATGCATCATTAAGCAGTCTCACTCAATGCAACATCCCCTATACATCATCCACGCTCAGTAAACACAACGATGACATTACATTAGCAACTGCAAATGAATTTTCTTTTTAGAAGGAAATTGAGAATGCTCGGCTTCGCTCTCCTCTCTCTTTCAGCCCACTCCTCTGCTCGTTCTGGGGCTCGCAAATCTCTGCCCGTAAAAAAAGGCAGATATAAACAGAATAAAATCCGGAACAACACATTTTCCTCTGCCTTCAAGTTCTGGCCTAAATAGTGTGGATAATTGTGCAGAATGACATGTTTATTTACATGAAAAATATCACCATCATCTCCTACTCTTTAACCAAATGTTATGGTATTGCAAATTACATATCAACTTTTATAACTTCCACTCCATTGTTATTTATGTTATTTACAACAGACTGCACAAAGGCTGACATGCAAATCCTGGCTAAAAGCTAATAGTATTTGAGCTACATAAATTATCCAGCTTGTCAAATGAATAATTATGTTTTTATTGCACAGATTATACCCTTTTCCCCCTAAAGTGGCTCGCCTCTGAAGCCTGGGAAATCTATTAAGGCCGTGCTATAGATCATCCCATCCACTGTGGCGTGTATATAGATTGGCCGGCTCATTTGAGGAATATTGAATCAGTTACAGTAAAGTAAGCCCCTGGATTGAGTCAAATGTAAAAATCCATGCATGTGTGAGGAGCTGTCAGCATGGGCCTGTAATGACGGATGGCTCCGACTGCCTCTTGCAGCGACTAGTGATAAAAAGTCAAATTATGAGCAGTGGGGAGCGACAGGAGGGAGCGGGGGGAGAGGAGACAAGACAAAAATAAGTGGACCAGATCCGCCAAACGATAAGTGTAATCAGTCAATGTGTGGGAGCGTTTCAGACGACAGAAAGTGTTTCCTCCTCGGTGCAGTTTGGAGTCAGAGGTCACGGAGGGGTCAAGAGTACGACCCCTGACCTCCTGCTCGTGGAGACTGACACACGACTGCTCATATTGATTCAACATTCATGGTTTACTCATGCTATTAATGTGTCTATTGGACATGATTGGTTTTCAATTGCATTGATTTTAAATGTCACCTTTAATCTTGGGTTAGAGAATATTTAGCAGGGATGAAGTAGAACGCTTGTTTACACCGGTCCACAGCCCAGATAAATAGGATCAGGTGGGACGTCCAGCTGAAAGCTTACACCACGTAAAGATAGATACAAAATATAATATGAGTTAAAAGGTGGCTTAAGAAAGGTTTAAGAAAAGGAAAGGAATATAAACCAACTTGCATATGATTTACTGACAGTAATAGTTTTGATCTCAGAAACAAATGTCACCTGATAATTATTTGGAGTATTGTTGCTCGTTCTGCTGGTTGACAACGGGTGCCTTCACACAGGGCTGAACAATTTAGGAAAATGGTGGAATTGGGATTTTTCTGTCAGGCATTGCGATTGAGATTATATTTGCAATTTATGTTTGAATAATAGGAATCTGTTCAAAGTTGACATTTTAGTTAGTCAAGTACTTGCTAGTTAGTTTATCTGCCATTTTTAGTTTAAAAAACACATTCAAAATGTGTCAGAAAAGCTCAGTATGAACAGTAAAGTGTGTGCAGAAGAACCGACATTATAGTACTGTACTTACAAATAAAACAGCAGCCCTTGCGATTTGCTAATTGCATCCATTCAAATTTCGATTTAATTGTGATTAATCTTGCAGATCGTCATGGAAACATGGATTAAACCACGATTAAACCTGCTACAGCTGGACTAGACCCGCAGTAGAACAGAACCAAACCAAGTCCACATTTGGACTAAACTGGGCTCAAACCAGGACCAAACCACACCTGATGTTTACATTATTGAACATACATTTTTTTGTTGACATAATAAAGCTCAGGATGGATCGCTAACAACAACCCGTTACCATGGAAATCCGCCATGTTTGTTGCGTCCGTAACGATACATCAGCCAAAACTATGTAAAAAAGTAAACAGAAGATCTGATGAACGGCTCAGTCACTTCAGGTGAATACATTCATCACTCTATAGTGTCTGTCGTTTGAATGCAAAGTTTAGTTTTAGTATCTGACGATCTCCATTGGTTTAACATCAGGCTGTGACGTGTGACCACACATCCCGAGCTCTATAATGATGCGCAAATAGTGACAATATAAATGATCTGGAACTTCCTTTGGTTTTGCATATAATATCTTGGTTCACCCCAAAAGCCATGGTTCCCTTCCTTCTTGGTGCCGTGGGAGGCAGACTGACCCCTGGTGACCCGCTTCGTGCCTGACCCACTGCGAGGTGTGAACTCCTGTCCCCCGCTGACAGAGCCTCCCGATCATCTTTATAGAGCCCGTCCCACACTGTTTATGACTCGGCAGTTTAATTAGAGCAGAGCAGGAGTGCAGAAGTGAGAGCCCCACAGAGGCAGCTCCACATCAAAGAGAGGAATGTGTAAGTTTACTGTTTGTATCACACAACGATGACTCTGACTCTGATCCTGACACGTCTCAAATCATTTCCATGATTAGAATCACCTTATGTGCAATTGTAAACATCAGCTTTATCATGAGGATCAAATATTTGTAGAGATCTTTTGCTATATTTTGCCACATTAACATTTCTTTCTAAGTCCAAGAGCTAATAGATATAGAGATATGATAGATACTTAAGTTACGCACAAGATGATTTGATTACACTTTATTATGCCTTATTAAAAACTATTATATATATATTAGGTTTCCTGATAACAATAGTAACACGATATTATGTCTTTAATAGTATTAGCTGAAGTTTAATTATCAGAAAACATGTGAAATGTCTGCAAAATTATTCTTTAAAAGTGCAGAAATCTAATTTAATACTCTTGTTTTATTAATTGAAATTGCTCTTTTGTTGCATTATTCACAAAATATAATATATATATATATTTATAATTGTATTTATATATATAAATTATATACTAGATATTCAAATGTTGCATATCTTCAAAAGAACACTCACGACATGATCTAAATTTTGTCCAGCGTAGGGATTTCAATACGAAATTCCTGAACATTACAACAAACAAACAAACAAACAAACAAACAAATAAATAGATAAACAGACATACAAACATACAAGCACACACAAACATACAAGCACACATGCATACAAACATACAAATATACAAACACACATATAAACATACAAATATACAAACACACATACAAACATACAAATATACAAACACACATATAAACATACAAATATACAAACCACACATATAAACATACAACTATACAAACAAACATACAAACACACATACAAATATACAAACACACATATAAACATACAAACACACATACAAATATACAAACACACATATAAACATACAAATATACAAACACACATATAAACATACAAATATACAAACACACATACAAACATACAAATATACAAACACACATATAAATATATAAACATACAAATATACAAACACACATATAAACATACAAATATACAAACACACATACAAACATACAAATATACAAACACACATATAAATATACAAACATACAAATATACAAACACACATACAAACATACAAATATACAAACACACATATAACTGCTAGCCCTGAACATGTGCAATACTGATGTAACCATGTGCAATACCTGTAAAAAAGAGTGTTCTATTTTGTTTTTATTCTGTTTACTTACCTGCTAATAGTATTACCTAGTCTTGTGCTAGCTATTTTTACTTTATTTTATGTTATTCTATTATCATTATTTTATTATTATTATCTTATTTTTATCTTCATATTTTTATTTATCTATTTAATTTTATTTCCCCCCTCCATTCCCTATTAAGACAGGTGAGGAGTTTTTGTTAATAAGAATTTTTTGTTTTTGTTCATAGGAGAGTTCTATTAAGAGTGTTTTTTGAAACTTCCTATAATCTGTCCTTTCCTCTTGTTCTGCTGCAGTGCAACAAAGAAATTTCCCCTTGTGTGGATATTAAAGGATTATCTTATCTTATCTTATAGACATACAAATATACAAACAAACAAACACACTTACAAACATACAAATATACAAACATACAAACACACACACACAAACATACAAAAATACAAACATACAAACACACACAAACATACAAGCACACATGCATACAAACAAACAAACAAACAAACAAACAAACACATACAAATATATAAATATACAAACACACATACAAACAAACATACAAATATACAAATATACAAACACACATACAAATATACAAACATACATACACACATACATACATAAAACACACACAAACATACACACATACACATATACAAATATTATTTTACAGAGTGAGGCTTGGCTGTGGATTAAACACACTAAAGATGATCATTCTCCTTTCGAAAAGTCTGAATCTCAATCTTGAGCTATATTTTACACGATTTAACCAGAACGCTTTAATTCAGCAGCATCTGAGTGTTGGCATGAAGCATCACAGCCACAGCAACAGACGTGTTTTTATTTATTTTTGGGCTTTTAATCTTTTGAATCTGTGCCACTCCAAGTAAATCAGTGTTTAGAGGAACGCTGCCCACATCCACACCGAGGAGCGCGTTTACGATGTTTGTGTAAGTACAAAAGTCTAATGAAGCTTTTGCCACTGCAGCTGGGTTTAGTCACTGGGAAAGGCTCCTGATTTATGACCTCGAAGTGGCTCTCAAACTCGCAGAAACCACAGGTAACGTTTGGTCCACTGTGAATTAATGCAACAGAATTGACGGATTACAGACATATACATATACATATACATATACATATACATATACATATACATATACATATACATATACATATACATATACATATACATATACATATATACTGTGCGTGCCGGAGTGAGATTTGTCTTGTTACAGGTTGGGCGATTACTCCACGAATTAGACGTTAATGATTAAGCGGCGCAAATTGAAAGAAATAGGGGGGTATTTTATTCTCTGTCTCGCTTGGTAAGTTTTCATTTCCTTTTTCATTAGTTTTTGCCTTTTGATGTACGCTCCACGGACCCCTCGTAAAAGTGTGTGGGATGTACGACTGCACCTGGGAGCAAGTGCGTCCAAAGTGATGCTTGTTTCTCTCTTAAAGACGCGCTGCAGATGAACCTTGTGCGCGCGCGCGGGGCTCTCTGTCCCAGGTCAACGCCGCAACAACGCTGCGTCGACAATATTCAAATACACCGCGCGCACCAATTATTAAAAAGTCCATTTGGGGGTCCTTTGCGCTTGTTTCGGCGCGCATCGTGAAGTCAAGCAGCTCTGACATATTAAAATCAGCCAACCTTACATTGCCAGTGAAACAGCAGAAGTATCACCACGCAGTAACTCAAGGCCAAAAGAGGTAGTTTATTTTTTATCACGGGCAAAGGCGCCAAATCATGTTGGTATGAAGTGGGCTATATAAATGCAAATTGTATTGGAGAGCTATTAGGCCTGGAAAGGGTTTGTATGTAAATGCCCCAAAGGATCACAGTGGAGCAGTTGGTCTGTTAAGATTAGTGCAGTTTGTATCACGGGAGATAAACCGGGGGGGGGAAAAAGGGAGAAATTGCAATTGCCTTGTGGAAAATGTGTGGCGAACAAGGTGAGGTGTTTAGAAATTGGATCATTGTTGCGATTATGTGGAGTTGTTTTGAGTGTGAGAGAAAGACTGAATTAGATGTAGGTGGTCGTTATGGCTCCTTGAAGATGACGGAATAACTTTTGTCAGTTTGAGACAAAACAAAGATGTGTCTGCCAATTCTTTTCATCGTGATTTTGTCAAGGCGTGTTCCAAGACGTGTTACATGTAAGTTGAACTTTAAAACTCGCAATAGATTAGGCTAAAACAACAAATAAGCAAATATTCAAACCTGATTGTGTCGTCAATTAAAGAAATCCTGAGCCATTATTGCCGTTTGGCCGCATGCGACGCAAGGGTGACCTCTAGCGGTGGTCAGAGGAAACGCTTATGGACCCAAAACAGAACAGAATCAGCAGACAGCCTTACCATTTCTATTCAAATCTATACATATATTTAGAGTACGGACAAAGAATTACATTTTTTTTTTTGCACCAACTAAAATTGTATTCCTTTTAGGAAACATCACAATGTCAATACAATACAAAACAACGAATTAAAACAAATACAAAACAAATATAGATTTTTTTATTTCTTTGCTGGGAGCTTTGTTGTATCTTTGCTGTTCCTCGCAATGCACTTTTCTGAAATGAGACGTCTGATGTTTTTCCTGGGATCTGCTGTAGCCACCTATGACCACGGGCTCCAACTTCCACGCCTTCTCCAGCTCCTCTCTGAGCTCTTGGTATTTCTCCAGTTTATGTTTTAACCAATGTTGCCATCACTTGGTATTGCCACGTCAACCAAAACGGATTTCCTCTACGGCTTTCCACCACCGCAATGTTTGGAATGTTTTGCCATTACCATTCGGCCTGTATCTGGAAGTCCCAGAGGACCTTGGCTTGGTCGTTCTCCACCACCTTTGGAGGTGTTTCCCACCTTGTCCTTGGGGTCTCCAGCCCGTACTCTGCACAGATGTTTCTGTATGTTATGACGCTCCATGTATGCTGTCCCTGCCAGCATCTTGCACCCTGCAGTTATGTGTGGGATGGTCTCAGGGCCCCCTTTGCACAGCCTACACCTTGGGTCTAATCTGGTGTGGTAGATCTGGGCCTCTATTGATCTGGTGTTCAGGGCCTGCTCCTGTGCTGCCATGATCAGGGCCTCTGTGCTGTCTGTGCTTCAGTATATATATTATATTAATGTACATTTGTTGAGTGTTTTTAAGTTTAGCCATAATGCATTTTAGTTTAGTTGATAAAAAGATCACTTTATTTTATTTTTACTGTGATTGTGATGTACAATTTTATAAGTGAGATGAATAAACTGAATGTAACACATGGACTCTACACAGATAATGCAGAGTTTAGCAGTTTGATGGTGACAGCAGGAATTCTTTATGATTATGCATGTCTCAGTGGGGCAGTGTGGTCATAACAGTCTACACCAGCACATTTCATCCTCACATAATCTATGCTTTGTTTATATCAGTCATTGTCTTATTATATGTTGTATCAGAGTTATGTGCACAATGTAGATATTGTACCTGGAGTCCTTCAGCTATTAATGCTGAGCAGGCCTGGATCTGCCACATGCGATTACGAATCGTGTGGAGATGAAGACCCTCTGCCAGCTCGGCCGCTGAGGAGGCTGTCATCAAGTCCTGCTTGTTAGCGAAGATTAACAGTGGCACTGCAGCAAGTTTATCCTCCTCCAACAGCTCAGACAGAAGCTGGGAGAACAGCACAACAGTGGAATCATTCATTTGTCACGACAAAACGACAGTAGCCCAATTCTAATGTCTCACCAAACTGCTCTCCCCAAGTTGTTTCCTGTCTAAGCTGTCAATGACGTATATCTGCAAACTGAAACAATATGAGCTCATTTCTAAGTACTAGCTTATGGCAAAATAAAACAATAATTCTGTCTGCACACAAACAGATTGTACCAGCACGTCTGCATTTTCAAAATAATTGTTCCAGTACGGGCGGATTCTCCTTTGGCCTCCAATGCCCCAAACCTTTCACCTAAATCTGATGACAACACTTTTTATGTTGAAGCCCGGGTAAAAGAAGAGACACATCATTTCCAGTAATGAGACTTTAATGAGTCTTTAATGTTTTACTTTACATGTGTGGGCATTATGTGAGTGATATTTTCAGGTGTAAATTGGTTTAGCAAAGTTATCTTTCCAGATTTATCCAAATCTAGTAACAGTAAGTTCACCTCTTGTTCTGGAGAATGATTCAGTCAAATGGATAATAAGCCCTTTTTGGGATGAGAACACAATTTAGGGATTTCCCTCTCACAATTTCCAACAAGAATGTTTTATTTTCAAGCTAAATTAGCATTAGGATCAGGGTCTGAAAGTGATTCAGAGACATCTGAAATATTAGCCAGGCACTAGAGAAATCACGTAGGATTTAGGCTCTTAATCTGATTTAACTCGTTACACTTAAACTCCAGACCAAGATAAGCCGTGCTTCAGTCTTATTATTGACATGAACATAGCCAACTGGGCTACTTAACAAACTGGTTACAGTAGGCTACTAAATGTGGTATCATACTCTATTTATTATCATATTACACAACAAAATGAGGCAGTCTCCTGTTACTGTTAAGTGGCAGTTGTTTAAGTATCATTCAGCCTAAGTGTTGTGTCGAAGTGTGCGGTTAAGAACACTTTTCTACACATTACAGCAAGGTAATTAAAACGTACTGTTAATATGAGACAGATCCTGACTGGATTAAACTGCTGCTTCAGGGCTTGAACCATAACAGCTGTCAACGGTTGCCGAGGAGACCGTGACGTCAGCCTAAACAACGTAGAGACACTTTGACATTTGTCAAAGTGTCTCTACGTTTTCTATATCTGATTGGGCAGATATAGAAAACAGGCTAAAGGCGCTAAATGGGAGTCGGAGTGATGGGGGTCTGCTTTTGGGGAGTCAGAGTGATCAGAGTGACGAGATGGGGGTGGGGGTGGTCTCCTGTCCTCGCCCAGTCTCGTAGACGCACGGCTACCAAGCAGCGACATCAGTGGAAATATTAAAGCCTATAGAATGAAGCCTAAAGAATAAAGCTGTACGGTGGAAGCACCGAACGTCAAAGAAGGAGAGGAAGATGAAGAAGAGTCTCCCTGGAATAAAGCCGGTTGTTGTCTGAAACAACAACAACTATTCTAGTCACAAAGACATATCATGACCTCATGGGCTTTGTAACACCAAAGCAATGGAAGGAGTACTTTTACGGACTACGACAGAGTCTGAGGAATAAAGTCTGGCGGTAATGCAACACTTGGATGCCAACCGCCATAAAACAACAACAACAACAACAACAACAATAAAGTCTGGCGGTAATGCAACACTTGGATGCCAACCGCCATAAAACAACAACAACAACAACAACAACAAAATCCACATTGTGCGGAGCTTTTTGTTGCGTATACGTGGGGTTCCAGAATGATGAGACATTATGACCGTTGCCATAACGACCGACAACATACATCTTTCGAATGGAAAAGGCTCTGAACACGCTGCATGGGCTTTGTACTTCCAAAGCAATGGAATAAGAATTTTTAAGGACTACGACAAAGTCTGAGGGGAGGAAGAACTTCTATAGGATACAATGACAAAGGCATCTCATGACCTCTTGGGCTTTGTCAAAGCACTGGAGGTCAAATCACTGGAAGAACAACTTTTAGGACTACGACAAAGTCTGGGGAATAAAGTCTGGCGGTGATGCGACACTCGGCTGTCGACTGCCATAAAACAATAACAACAGCAACAACAACAGTCTAAGGAATAAAGCCTGGCGGTAATGCAACACTCGGATGCCAACCGCCATAAAACAACAACAACAACAACAACAACAACAACAGAAAGAAACCTTTGTCAGTTAAGGACGCATCAGCGCGCGGCCCTCTCTGACGATGACGGCCAAAGCGCTTTGTTGTTTAGCTCATAACAGCTGGTAAACAGCGCCCCCGCCCGCTCAAAGCTTTACCTTTCTCATTACTCACCGCCTTTCCAGGAGCTAGAAAAACAAGAAGCAACAGAATCGGGCTCTGCTTACATCTCCAGAAGTATTTATTTCACCGAGTACTATCTATATGATTCCCGTCGTGGCTGTAAACCCAGAGAGATGCCGCAGAAAACACTGGGATCCTTTGTAGGTCTGCTTTGTGCCGGGGCCTGTCTGGCGCAGGTAAGCCGCCCGTGGGGCTCTCGGGGGCGGCGGGATTCACACGCAAACACGGGGACTCCGCGTCGAGCCGAGGCCTAGTTCTTTCTCGTCTCCTCCACAAAGGAAAGAGGCACAGCTCGTTACTGTGACACCGACTCACGGCACTTGTATGTCGGTTATTTACAAAGAGGAAAGACAAACTAAGCAGGCAAAAAGGGTTCACAGCTTTACATAGTTTTAATTTATATGGCATTGAGATTAGCTCTGGCTAACGCTGACATCCGGCAAGTGTTATTCATAGAGGCTGGAGCCAGAACAGCAGCTAAACTAAACTAAACTAAACTAAAATGGATTTGTGCTGTCATTTCAAGAGAACATCAAGGCTCATAACTTTGTTTTTGCTGCTCTACAGATGACGCACGCTTTCATACAGCACATAACACATCAAATGCAAAGCTTATTGGCCACATAAAGCAGACTCTAGAATATGGTGGTGGTATATTGAGATATAGTAATACTTCCTCCAATTCAAAGGGACCAGCAATCACTTTAGATTGAATACTTCTGTTTTTAGAGCATGAGACAACTGTAGGCTTCTGTGCTGAGTGAAGTTGTAGGAAAGTAAGATTAAACAACGTAAAAAAACAATGTAAATGTCCTGTCCTTTAAAAAAACAATGTAAATGTCCTGTTTTTTTTTGTCCAGGCAAAGGAGTTTTGTTTTGGGGTAAATAATGAGCAATATCGCTGTGAGATGGGTTACTGCTGTGGGGAAACCGAATGCTGCACCTACTACTATGAACTTTGGTGTGAGTATTTGCTCGCCTTTGTCATAAATTGGGTGCTGTGTTATTTCCCAATTGTCTTGGAAGCATAATTAAGATTGAGCGTGTTGTCACGATACTTCCATTTCAAACTCTATTCCAATAGTAAGGAATAGGCTCTGATTTTAAAGACACAATCAGAGTACTTTCTATGTTACTATGTGGTCCCATACTAGTCCTGATGAAGCTTAAGATCATTCTTAAAACTGTTTTGTTTTTTAAATTTATTTACCTGCTCATCTTGTTTTGATACTAGTTTAATCATCAGATGTTTTAAACTTTTGACTACCCTAGTGTATGTTAGTGATGTTATTCATTGGTTTCTGCTTCATGTTTAGCTGTAATACTGTGAGGACTTTTGCCCATTTCAAATGTCTAATGCACTGGAGGTCCACGGTTCTGAACAAGCTCGTCTCCTGTAGGGTTCTGGCTGGTCTGGACCCTGATTATCATGCTCAGCTGCTGCTGTGCCTATCGTCACAGAAGAGTTAAGATGCGTTTGCAGCAAGAGCAGCGTCAGCGTGAAATCAGCCTGATGGCCTACCAGGGCGCCTCCAGCTCCTTTATTTCTCCTCCTCCACTTAATTTGAGTGAGTGTCGGTGCATTTTTGTACTATTATTGAAACGTAAGTGACAAAAGGATGTCTTGACATTTAGTTGGTGGTACAGGTGGGCAATATATATGAAATTTAGAAAAGAAAATCAACCAAAAAGAGCTGATTAAAAAAACAAATAATAAATGAGGGTATAAGGTTATATTCATTCACTTTTAATGATTTATTTTACAGTTCACATTTGCCTTATAATTAAACTTCGACTAATACAATTAAATACACATTTTAACACATTTCTGTATTGTACAATATTGTATAATATCATTATCTACTCCAAAGAAATATATCAATTGTTGTCAATATCGCCCACCTGTTGTAGTCTGGTTTAGTATGTTCTCTTGTAACAAAAGAGACTAAAGAAAACAGACAGTTCAAAAAGTATTGCGTGTGACATTTTCCTAGGGTTTTGGAACGACTGCAAACTTCCCGACTATGAAGAAGTGGTAGGCCACCCGCCCACACCTCCGCCTCCGTATTCAGAGAACCCCCTGGACGATGCTCAGGTGGCTTCTCCGCGCTCGCAGGTAAACCCCGAAGCAGTGGCCCCGGAGAGCACGGTGGCCCCGGAGAGCACAGAGGCCTCAGCCGGCCCGGCGTCCACCCGGGTCCAGGCACAGCGTCTGCCTGCGGACAGCGAAGCCGCGGAGGAAGACGAGGAGCTGAACACTCGCCGCCGTCACGTTACGGGGGATTCGGGGATCGAGGTGTGTGTGTGTCAAGTGGACGCCGACGAGGAGGACAGTGATGAAGAGCACCGCATGTGTATGGCGACGGGTGGCGACTACTGCTCCGCCCGACAGCAGCAGCCTTTTATACAGAAAGAGCTTACCGCCGAGGTGCCAGGCCAGAATGCAAACACCAGCGCTGCCGATCACATGGTGTGACAAGGTTTTACCCACTGACCAGCACATTGATATTATGGTTCTGTAGATGAAACAAGCTGCAGCCGCCATTATTACCACAGGGAATGTTTGGTTTTTTCCCCCCAACACATGAACATTAGCGTTATGATGATGGATATTAAGCTTTAAAGAAGACAAAAAAGATGAGGGAAAATGAACTTTGAACATATTGTTTTTGCCTTTGTTTGATGTGAAATTGTTCAAGGCAATTGACGTTCCAACTGCTTTTTTTGGACACATTTTTGAAACTAAAGGAGAACTGACCCTTTTTTGCTCCCTCCCTCTCCTTTTAAAAATAGCGTCGTCATGTTTCAGTAAATGTCTGGCTCCTCGTGGCTCGAAACGTTTCTATCCAGCGAGAGGCCTGACCTTTCCTCTTAATACTACCTGCTTGTAGCTTGCCAAATTGGTCAACATAATTTCTCCTGACTTTCTTCCCCAAGTTGTCGACGGGAGCCCCGAAGAATGATGAAACAAAGAAACAAAAGCCTTGTTGTCAGGCTCTGCTTTGAGAGCATACAGTTTGTGTGGCCTGTGAAATCTGGGGCACAGCTGCATGGTGACGTCAGCTCTGAGCTCAGGGTAACCAACATCTGGTGTGAAGCCCATTGGGACGTCCACCATGGAGCCGGTCCAGCCCCCACATAGTTCAGAACACTTGAATCTAGTCAATTTGTCTTTTTTATTTTAGTATCTGAAAGTTTGTAGTTTTTCCCCCCTTCTTTTTTATACAAGACTTTCTCACATTGGACTTGTGTTCAACAACGAGCATGAATGTTTGAGTGCTTTGGTTACATAATATATGGATTTGATGCACGGAACCTCCACGTGTCATGACAAATGGTCAAAGATGAGAAGGCACAGCAAGCCACCTAAATCGAATCAATAAAAAGCCTTGCGGTGGCTGTGCAATGAAAGTTGATTTGTGCTGCCGGTTGCATCAAAGTGAGCTGTGTCTTCTGCACGTCAGATGCTTGAACGTTTAAAGAACGTTTTGTACACGACCAACTTGTGCTTTAGTAAATGTCACAGGTCATTTTGTTTCTCGAGCTGCTGATGTAAAAAATTAGATTGGGTATTTGTATAAAGTAAACCCAAGGGGGTTTTGGCACTAGTTCAGTAGTTGAAGTTTAGGTGGGCCAAACATGCCTCTGATAATTGCGCGCTTGTCTTTCTCGGGCCCTTTTTTGAGAGTGTAATTTAAGTTACGGTAACCGGCTCCAGACCATCGGTGCTTTGTGAGGTGAAGTCTGTTCGGGCCTAGCAGCAGGTTTTTATTTAATAGCTGCAAGCCTGTTGCCTGTTTTTTTTTTCTTAATGTATGATGTATATATTCAACATCCAAAAAAACAACACATTTCCTTTTATTGATATCATGCAGATGGCGTCACAACATTTGGAGAACGGTTTGATTGTCTATCATTGTGCTATTGTTTGCATAACCTCTACTGCAATTGTGTATTGCCACAAAACCACTAAATGATGGATTTTTTAAATTTGTGTAATTTTACAATTTGTTTTATTCTAGTTGCATAATAAGCAACTTATGGCAATAATAAGCATTTTGACGATGACGAGATGGACACAAATCAGCAGAATAAAGAAAAATGCCTTGATCACACAAACGGTTGTTTTGTCACATTGCGTTTTCCTTTTGTAATCTGTAATTGTACAGAGATGTTGTTTTCTATTGAAAGTGAAATGCTTGCTTTCCTTGCTTGTGGGGGAAAGGATGTGGCTTCAAACATTTACCACCCACAAGATTTAAAGCGTCACATGTTTTTCAGGAAGTGAGACATAAATGTATTCTTGGTCTGGAGTAGATGTTCTAGTGTTTTGTTGCTTTGTATTTGAATTGATATTTTATTGTTTCCAACTTCAGCATGTTAAAATGGAAAGAATAATTTCGAAGCATTTTGTCATGCTGTTTTTATGTAATAAGATTCCAACAAATCGATGTGTGTGTGGCACTGGAGCTAAATACTTACTACTGCATAGTAGAAATGTACATGTTTACCCAGAACAAGGGCTATAGCATCCACCTGTTTACCCACTCATTGTTTTCACTTGTTTTATATAAATGCTGCCAGAGATCGACTGAATGGTCCCCAACTTCGTGTGCTCTTCAGTGTCTTCAACTTTATTTGTTTCATTGGACTTTTTACCAAACCCAGAGTTCCTATGAAGATGTGTTCCTCACAAAGCGTTTAGTTTCTTCCGTCCCATTTTTGTTCCCAGCAGCGTGCCCTTTTCCATGGGCATGTCCTGTTTTCCCATGCTCAGGGTTATTCAAAAGGACTGCATGAGTTGTGATTGTGATAAGCCAAAGGAGATCTGTCATTGTCTGGATCTGTAAACATGTTGCATCTTTCATCTTTCCTTACGCTAGGCTATGCAAAAACATAACATGACTGTTATGTGTGTTCCTGTGGGTACCTGTACTAGCAAAATAAACATACTTGTGGCACTGCACAGTACTGTAATCTACTTAGTTGTGTGTGTAAGCAAAGTGTAAGGAGTTGTGTGTATTCTTGGAGGTTTATGATGTGGCTGCAGTTTCTATATTTTTACCATGAGACTTTTTCATTTACCCTCATCATAAAGGCATGTTTGTATTCGGTTGTTAGATTTAGAGGCCGTGTAAAGGTTGCGATTTAGTTGACTTACATGGTGTCCCGTGTGCAGACATGTGGCACTCATTGAATGTGTTTTAACTAGTTTCACAGAATGAATATATAACTGTTGCCTTTAATCACCAGTTATTCCATCACTAACACATTGTATTTATATTATACATTTGAATGACCTTGACCTGGAACACAGACGGCATATGTCCCAATGTTTCTTGAATCATAACACAATCTAGTATATTGTTTTTTTTTTAATACTCCACACGTGCCATGTTTTTGTTTCTAAAATGAAATGGCCCTGGCTAAAGTGGCTGGAAGACCGCTCTCAAAGTTGGAAACGCACTGAATAAGATAAGACAGGCTTTGTTTTAAGTGTGTCTGCTGTGTACTCTTTGTCATCATTTGTATTTTATTTTTTTAATAAAAAACTTGACATTTAAATGCTTTCTTTTGCACTTTCTTTAAAGAAAACATGTTTTCTAATTAATGACCCTTGTCTTTATACAATAGACTTCATGCTAAATCAGCTTTAGGACCATTAAAATAATTTGTTTTTGGCATAGCCATTTTCAAAAGTAAATCACTAAATTAAAACATCACTATCACTATCATAGCAGAGAAACACATGCAGTTTTGAACAGGAAGTCTGGCCTATTTCTCATCAAATTGTGGTTTACACGGAACATGATCTACACAGGTGTCATATTACTAGTGAGTAGAAAAAAAGGATACGTCTAAAGCAATTGTTCATAAATGTATTTTATATTGTGGTTAAGACAAGAGGCTGAACAACCACTAATCTGTCAATAAATAAATGCAATCATAAATAATGTAAATATATAAAGAATTAAATAGTTGAGAGAAATATATAAAATTGTATTAATCTAACTAAAATTCATCCAACACCCCAACATGCATTTCTACATTATTGTGTATGGGGCCCAAGCAGGCATTTTCAATCATACATCATCAGGTAAAAGATGTTTTAAAATGCACACATTTGCAACAGCGGGCTGTAAATGGTAAGGCTGGGCCGGTGTGCTTCAGGCGGGAGAGAGGAGTCCCCAGCATCACTTTCTTCAGCCCAGAGGCAAACTGCTGAAGGTAAACCATGTCTAGTCCTCATCTGGAACAACGTTTTTGTGCAAGTGTTCTGGTGGACCAGACCCTCCCTCGTGGGTCAATAGAAGCGCTTGCGTCTGGTCTCATGCCAGTGACTATAGACCACTAATCCAATAACGATGAGAAAAATACAACCCAGCATGGAGAAAAGCACGGTGAAAAAAATGGCTATGCTGCTCATCCCCTCTTCATATTCAATCACTGAAAAAAATAAGCATTTTAATTTAAAACCTCTAGAAAGTTACAGTAACAATAATGACACTTACATCTGAGTAGTTCTATGTTATCGACACTTGGTACAGTTATGTCCTCTTCATCGTCCTGAGTTTTTTGACTAAGAACTGTGATTTGATACAGCTTCATGGAAATTATGTCATGATTATCTATGAGGTAAAAGGTCAAAATTAGTTAAAAAAACACTTAAGAGACACACATGAGAGCGTGAGACACTGGTGTTTTTTACCTGTAAGATCTCCAGTCAATGCTGAAGCTCCAAAGTAGAATCCCTGTGGCAGGCGCACCCCTGGTAGGTCCAAGCAGTCCCTCCACTCATGCTGTCCATCTATGTCTATCATCACCTAAGAAGGTAAATCATGTTTACACAGCAATGTTAAACCTATTTCCTTAACACAAGAGTGTGTTTCTCACCGTTAGCCTACGGCTGACGTATCGAATGAAAAGAAAAGTATCATGTTTGAGGTTGCGCACCATGGCGTTGCAGCTACTTAGCTCTGTGGGCCTTCCATCTCTTTCATGGTCGTAACCGATTGTGCCGTTACCAACCATGGCCAAAACAAGTGGGAAAATCCTCTTGTGGTAGCAAGAAAACATAATTGAACATTGTCATTCATTTGCTATAAAAAATGTCCAAACAAAACAATGACAGTAACTGTTACCTCAGAGCGAGGAGTGTATCTTTTCTTCTGAGCCTGTTTCCAAAATATTGACCAAAAGGGTTAAAATCTGAGCAAATAAATGTTATAGTCTCTTAACATACAAACCTCCAAGTGTTTTTCCTCATTGGGATATGTGTCAACAAAGACACCCAGGCCTGTAAAGTTGTCCATGTTTCCAAATACAGGACCTGCCAATCACCACATGGAAAAAAATGTACTTTGCACAGTACAAATAATCTCATACTGCAAGTTATCAACCGTGCTTGAACCTTTCTGCATCCTCTCTTTGGTGTACCACACAGCCAGGCCATCACCGTTCAGATTCTTCTTTCCCTGACCATGGACTTTAAAGTGCACCTGCATTTCCCAGTCTTTAAGATGACAAGGCTGGAAACATAGGACAGACTATATCTTAAAAACAATTACAAAGGTAATGACAAAACAGCTCCATTCATTTAAACTGAACACAACCTTTAAGACTGTAATATTTGTTTTACTTACCATGCGGCTCCACACTGCCCCCTGTCTGCTTTGCATGGCAGGTGTGAGACGCACCTGTTCAGTGGTTACCATGGCATCCCCCATCAGCTCCCAGTAGGAGGAGCCTAAAGATCCCACACCTGGAACACAAAATACATCAATGCAATGACTGACACAGCATAAAGCACAGAGCAGCTCAAAGAGGTGGCGCCCTGTGTATTATACTAGAATAACGAACAATAACCATGAAACAATAGGCTTAAGCTGTGGATTTTCTTTGGTAAATTATTGGTAAATTATTTGGTAAGTTATTTTGAATTGGATTTGAGTTACATGCTGCATGCATTTGCTAACGAACAGAGATCAACCAAATGGACGCGTTACAATCTATGACACAAACAAACGGAGCCAAACCTTGGTAAGGTTTGGAAAGGGAAAACTCTCGCTTCAAAAATTCTTCCATTTCATGGTCGTCGTCAGAAAAACAGCTGCCCATTTGCAAAAATAGAAGAATTGTGCTACAAAGTAAAAAATACATTTTGTCGCTACAATAAAAGCCCCTAAACCACATTCTGGAGGCAGTAAATCGCTGTCTCCTGCTGCAGTAGGCAGCGGCCATTGTGGTCCCAACGCACAGCCCACATGCGTGAGACGCTCCTATTGGAGCACAGACTTACAGGCTTGACTCCTATTGGTTCAGCAGACTGTCAGTCACAACACTCCGCTGCTAAACTGTCCGATAGAATGGGCTAGACATGTATTTATGCCCTATTATTAATTGGGCTACGCATGTTTCTTTCCTGAGTTGAGCCTGAATATAATAATAGTAATAGATGTATGGAAATAATTCCAACAATCGGTGACAATGCATCTGTTTCTAGATTGTTCTAGCTTTCTTTCCATGTGCCACACACATCCAATGGGTGTACTTTAGAACCTAATGTTTCTTTTTACTTGTTTTGGTATTTTGTATTTTTGTAAATTGTCATGGTTATTTTCCCATTCACATGTAAATCGAGTGCCTTCTGTAAAGCGGGGCATTGATCGGATCCTCTCCAGTTTTTCACTGTTGTGATTTTGGGCGTTACAAAAATACATTGAATTGACGGTGTATGTTGTGTGGTTGTACATTTTGTTTTATGTTGCACCTTAACGCCAAAACAAGTTCCTATGCTTGTTGCTTGTGAATTTTGTTCACTGACAATGGCAATAAACCTTTTTCTGATTCTGAATTTTGATCATAAGACGTGTCCGGGAGAAACTAGACCCGCGCGGGTCCATGCGCAGGTCCGACCGGTGTCACTCCACGTTGGGGTTTCCGGTGTAACCCTATTGGTCTACACGGGGTTGATGGGCGTGTTTACTACGCTCTCATTGGACCTTCAACTCTCGTCGATCATCCAGACGAGGCGCAGCTAAACTACAACACTGTGCGTGAGCCGCTGGAGGGCGCTGGAGCATCCGGACCGGGACCGGGACCGGGACCGGGAGCAGTCACGCCTCCTTCACGGTCGCGTCTCACTGTTCACCTTTTTAACACGACTACTATTACACGTATAGTAACATCGCATCGGGGAATGGAGTAAAGGAACCATGGAGTCCACCGAAGGAAAATCACCCAAAGCCGTCGATATCTACCGGGACACGTGGGTTCGCTTCCTGGGTAAGGACCGTGAGAGGACCGTGAGGACCGTGAGGACAGTGAGCTATGTCGGGTCGTTTTGAGGAAGTCCTTTTACCCTTGGTCCATGAACGGCTCTGACTGCGGCGCTAGCTAAAGACATGACTTTGTTAGCTCTTCCGTGGAAAGGACTATTATAGAAGTTAACCACGTTACGTCACGGGAGCACATTTATACAAACACAACATGTGACAATATCCTACTGTATCGTGTCAACATTTTTGACAGATTGTCGCCAGGGAAACGACCCTGAGACTTTGGGGGGTCAGACCTGTGATACTCGCGTATTCATGCAAACACAGCTATTTGTCTGTTCGGTATTAAATATTCTCTCTTTTGAACGACCGAAAGTCTTACAAATATCACACGTAAACATGTAGCTTAATGAGTAGAGTATGGGGAACATTCTGGGGAACATGATGGGGAACATGATGGGGAACATTCTGGGGAATATTCCGTGGAACATGATGGGGAACATGATGGGGAACATTCCGGGGAACATTCTGGGGAATATTCCGTGGAATATTCCGTGGAACATTCCGGGGAACATTCTGGGGAATATTCCGTGGAACATGATGGGGAACATTCCGGGGAACATGATGGGGAACATTCTGGGGAATATTCCGTGGAACATTCCGGGGAACATGATGGGGAACATTCTGGGGAATATTCCGTGGAACATTATGGGGAACATTCCGGGGAACATGATGGGGAACATTCCGGGGAACATTCTGGGGAATATTCCGTGGAATATTCCGTGGAACATTCCGGGGAACATTCTGGGGAATATTCCGTGGAACATGATGGGGAACATTCCGGGGAACATGATGGGGAACATTCTGGGGAATATTCCGTGGAACATTCCGGGGAACATGATGGGGAACATTCTGGGGAATATTCCGTGGAACATTATGGGGAACATTCCGGGGAACATGATGGGGAACATTCCGGGGAACATGATGGGGAACATTCTGGGGAATATTCCGGGGAACATGATGGGGAACATGATGGGGAACATGATGGGGAACATTCCGGGGAACATTCTGGGGAATATTCCGGGGAACATGATGGGGAACATTATGGGGAATATTCCGTGGAACATTATGGGGAACATTCCGGGGAACATGATGGGGAACATGATGGGGAACATTCCGGGGAACATTCTGGGGAATATTCCGTGGAACATGATGGGGAACATTCCGGGGAACATGATGGGGAACATGATGGGGAACATGATGGGGAACATTCTGGGGAATATTCCGTGGAACATGATGGGGAACATTCTGGGGAACATTCCGGGGAACATGATGGGGAACATTCCGGGGAACATGATGGGGAACATTCTGGGGAATATTCCGTGGAACATTCTGGGGAACATTCCGACATTCCGGGGAACATTCTGGGGAACATTCCGGGGAACATAGACGCATGCGCGCTAATAACTGCAGAGTCGTGAGTTCGAATACCGGCTTTGTCAATTTACTGTATTATTTCACTTTTTGAACAGCTATTATTATTTGATTTCAGGTTTAAAAACAAATAATAATCAAAATGTTGAGAGTGTCAATCATTTTAAATATCTACATAAATCGCCTATGATAAGAACACAAACTTTGGAAATGGGACTTCGCTACAATCTGGTGTGGAACAGCTTTGATTTGTTTCTGCCTAAATGTTCGTTTACATTGTTTCTTCCAATAAAGACTAAACTAAACTAAATTATTTCATTCTAGAAGGAGGTATAGAGTAATATCAGCAAACAATAATATCTTTAAGAACTCTTATACACGGAGGGCGGGTCTCCACTGATAAGTGTTATCAGTTATTATCTGTTATTACTTGAGCCGTGTTGTTTTATGTAGCAAGTACAGTCTTTTAATACTTTACATTATGAACTGTAGAGCAACGTTTTTAATTGTTTTGTGAAACCATCTACCACATATTCTCCAGCCCTGTTGCCAATACAATAAAAAATCGAATAGTAACAGATTTGTTTTCTTATCTCATCTCCTACTACTGTAATCTCTTGATTCATATCTATATGTTCACAGGCTATGCCAATGAGGTGGGAGAGGCGTTCCGTGCCCTGGCCCCTGTGAGCCTGGTATGGGGCAGTTATGTTGTTGCCACTACTTATGTTACAGCAGATGCAGTGGACAAGGGGAAGAAAGCAGCCAAGGCAAGTTCCTTCAACATTTAGCCAACATTTTCAAAAATAATTGTTTACCACGTGAAGACTGTTCCATATGCCTCTCCTCTCCAGGATCATGGAGATAAACCGGGGAAGACGACCCGAGTGGCAGTGGCTGTTGTTGACACGTTCGTGTGGCAGGCCCTGGCCTCCGTCATCATCCCTGGCTTTACCATAAACCGTGTTTGTGCAGCATCACTGTATTTACTTGGTAAGACCACCAAATTGCCCTTGTCTGTCCGCAAATGGACCACCACAGCCATCGGACTGTCCACCATCCCCTTTATTATCACTCCGATTGACAGGTGAGTTCATTTGCTATGGTGTCATAGTTTTACAGGTTCGTAAAAACTTTTACATTGCCCTTGTTGTCTTCAGGTCTGTGGATTTCCTGCTGGATTCAAGCCTCAGAAAAGTCTATGGTGAAGGAGAGAAGCACGAGTAGCATTGCTCCACTGTGAGCTCGGTTGTTCAACCACTGAATTGTACTATGCATTGAGTTTGGTTTTTTATTCTGCTTGAGCTCTCAGGGTATTCAGGATTATCCTTGCCACAACAATTTGTCACACAATTACAAATGTACTACCTGCATTTATTTAGTCTTGAGTCATGATGTCTTCAGTCTGTTACCTGTGTTTCCCAAGCTTTTAAAGAAACATAAGGACAAGGGAAAATAAATAATATTTAGTTACATCTTGTAAAGATCTAGAGATGTAAATAAGGAAAGCTTTGAGCTTCTCACGACAAGGGAAAGTTACAAGGTGTTATCCACTGGGTTCTGTAGTTTCACACTTTATAGAATGTTTGTCCTTGTTGCATTTCACTATAAGTTTACAATACTGTGACAAAAGTGACCTATTCTTTCTGGAAGTTTAACATTTAACTTTCAGACATTACAACGGATACCTCTTGCTTGTTTCAATACTTTCCTTTTTATAGTTCTCTTGCTGTAAAGATGTCAAAATGATTATTTAAGAAATGCTGAAGCATTTGGGAAATCCTGAAAATTAGTTTTTATGAATAAATAAAAATGCTTGAAAATAAAACAAAGGGAATATTGAAATGCATTAAGAATATAGTGAAACGCATATTTAGAAATAATGTATGTATAACAGTTCAACTGAAAGGGTGCCAAGGGTTTGGGAACTCACGCATGTTCTGTACATCTACTACTGTAATGAACATATCTTGATACTGATGTAAAAATATTGTCTGACATAAATGTGACGACTTTTAGAGCTACATGTTAAGACAAATGTTAAAAAGCAGTTTATGGTGCAGAGTCTCTGACTGAAAAGTGAGACCACATAAAGCCAGATACATATTCATGTTTTATGTTAAATACTTTATGTAATTATCATACTGCATATGTACAAAATATATATTTGTGATTGTTGGGAAAAGGGTCATTTTCACTGTTTGTCATTAAAAATATATATATTTTGTTTTTCAAATAAATATATAATTAACTTGTTGACTTGGTTAGTTTGATCTCTTTTAAACCCTCTGAACAGCTATATTCATGTTTTATATTTCAACAATTGACGAGAGTAATTGTGAGTTGGACTGTCAGATAAACCGGATTAAAACAAAGGGTGTAAACTGCTGCAGTGACTTGTGTTGATTGAGTGAGAGGAGTCTCAGCTGAGGCCAGTTCAGTGATGAAGAGGCTACATAAGCTCAGGCAGAGGATGTGGAGGAGCAGTCATGTTCACCACCAGACTGGTCGTGTTGGCGCTTGTGGCTGTGTCATGTGGCGTCTCAGGTTGGTACAAGTGTTCTCAAGTTATTGTGTGAATCTAGTAGTTACAGGTAAATGTCTTTGGATCCCTCAGGATTTATGTCAACTTGGTCTAAAATGGAATATACTTATCACAAGGCTATTAAGTCAAATTCCTCACAGCTCAAGTCACTTAAAGTTGAAATGAACTAAACTGTCTTTTCTTGTGTTTTTTTTTTTTTTGAAGGAATGTTTTTGGAGGAGGCTGACCAGGACATGGTTGACTCACTGAATAAATTAGAAGCCCTTGCAGCAGAACAAGTGCATGAGTGGCCACAAAGCTACTCAGACATGCCAGAAGATGATGAAACCGCTTCACCTGAGCCACTTGTCCCAAAAGAGCACTGTAAGCTTCACATTGTGTAAACCGTAGAACCAAGCTCGGTTTGAATCCTCTGCTTTGGTGCTCTGTAGGTCACTCTGCTGTGTGGAAGGTGGTCCTGGTCTTGGCTGTGCTGCTGCTGGTTGTGCTGGGGGTCATGGGCACAGTCTACTACCTGTGTGTTTGGAGAGGAGGCCGGGTGCACTATGAGCAACAGAAGGATGTCTCCACTTGAACTTGTCTAATGTGTTAAGTCTCCTGTTCATCTGCAAAGAGCCAGGACTTAAACCAACATTTCATAACTCCATACTCCACTAGAGGGCCTCAAATCTTTGCCATTTAGCCTATGTGATTGTGTGCATTAATGTAAAAGTTATTTAATTAAAAAAACTAAAAGGGAACATGCTGTTTTTGTCAAGGTACTTTTTTTTTTTTTTTTTTTTTTTTGATGCTGTGTAAATGCAGACACTTGTGGGAAAGTTGACTGAAAAGCAAATTACTGTGTCATCTTCTAATAGCCAGGGACAATCATCCGGTAAGGTGCATGAAGAGTTCTGGGGTAAACCGCAGTAGATTCCTTGTTGGTGCATGATCGCGAGTGAAAACAGAAGAGCTTTAATATCAGATTGTTTTTGAGTCATGCTCCAATATCAGGCAAAAATAAAACTTGTTCCTCTTTCAAAGTGACTGATGGGTATAGTGTAAAATAAAGCAGCACATTTAGCCCCTGTTTAAGATGACTGTGGTACATTTTTATGAGTCTAACGTTCCCTTGGTCTCATGGCGTTGCGTGAAATGTTCTGTGAATTGAATAATCCCTCTTTAAAGTGCAGCTACTTTCATTTCACACAGGTTTTTGTTTTCTTCTTGGCCTTAAAACACAATTCCTCTCATAAGGCTTCATCTTGATCAGAATTATGGCAGAGAAGCAGTCCACAGCTAGAGTAATGTTTTAATTCAATGTCAAGCGTTCGAGCTCTGATCAAATCCACAAACATTTATATGTCCCCCTTGAGCAATATCAGGTGGCATTAGGGGGCCCAAGGAGACAAAAAGCTGATGAATTGAATTAATCTCCCCTCCTGTGATGGATGGACCTGTTCACAGGGGGCTGGAAAATGGGAGCATTGTTCATCTGTCACTCCGATTGCCATGTCCCTCTATGATTTGTGCCTGGGCTGTGAAGGCCACAAGTGGCTAAGGCAGACCTCCCTCTTCTCCTCCTCACGCCTCGCACTGCCGGTTTCCCAGCGTTCAGGCGCCTTCACCCCCTCCAACCTTTCACGCTCATGCAGCCATGTGAAAAGAACAGGTTGGCTACTACAGAAAGTAAAAACATTTATTAAACTTAATTATGATTGGGAAAACATGCATTTATTTATGTATTCATTCATTCTTTATTCCTTAAATCTCTATAATGAATTGTCTATCTGTCCCCACAAAGCCCATAGTTGCCGGGATTGGCTATAATTGGAAATAAATGTTGAAATATGATACCTTTTCACATTTAAATACTCTAGCCTACATTCAGGCTATATCTAGCAACTCTAAGTTAGACCATTGGAGTTGGATAAACATAAGACAATTAAATGGAAAAAGATGATAATATAATTAAGCTAGAGGTTTGTGATACAGATAATAACTTCTCTGTTTCCATGGTTCCTCTTAACTACAACTCTCCAGAGAAAAAAGCCTTTACTGTACATCAGAAGACTTTATTTTTACTGGGGAGTAAAATGATAGAAGCCAGTTATACTACTTGAGTCACATGAAAAACTGCTGTCCCAATACTTTGACAGAGTATGATGAATTGATCTATACAGCAACATATTTAGTTGCATTTAGTAAAGTCACATAGATCAGGGATAAAGCTTATTAATGACAGTTTGCAGTGTTTTTCTTTTATAAAAGACATTCGATAGACAATAGTCAAACTCAACACGAGGAGTGCAACTGGCACAAACCGGTGTTTCCCTCTGTGGACCAAGGTTAATGTGATTCTGATGTCTTGGACTTGCTGTTTACCTATTTAAAGCATGAACAACAAAATTATATATGAATGTTATTCTGCAATTGACAATGATTTGGGACAGCTACCTTTCTCACACTCCTCCCTCAGCTCAAGTGCCTCTTCTCCAACATTCACAGACTATTTTAGAATAAAGGGCCACTTTAAGGGCACTAACTGAAATGCTTAATGCTCAGTGGTCGATTTATTGAGGTCAGTGCGAGGCTACGGTTTGCCAAATAGAAGAGCGCTCCATGTTTGGATTGATTTTCATGAATGATTTTATGCCTTGAGCAAAAGAGAAACAAAAGACGATCACGGAACATCAATTTAACCCAGGAAACAAATCAGTCACAGCAACATAAAAATGAAGGGCGGAGGGCAGGGCTCTAAATGAATGAAAATCAATATAGGGCTCGGAAATGTGAAGACAAAGAGCCGGGAGAAGTGTAATACATACCATAATGCTGTGTAATTGTGATTGTGCGCGTGATGGAGCGCCTTATTGTTCTCAAACCAGGGCATGTTTTGTTCATTACTGCACTAAACGTGAATTGGTGTAATACTTTTAACGTTTAGAAGTAAAGCTTTTGTAATTACCTATTAAATATGAACACTATTTGTAGTATTTGATGTTTAAAAATGGTTTTATTTTCATACAGCAATGCAACAGCTCTGCATCTGAGCCAAAAGTTATAAATCCTCCAGAATATTCAGTGTAATGTGTGCCATTTTACATTTACTTTAACGTCACAGTTTTACATATTTGGGCTCAATTTGTATCCATCAAACGTATACATTTGTTTAACCATCCATAAAAAGGTAAAACACATACATTCATGAATGATTGCAGAAACAGCAACTGCATCGTTATCACAAAATATTGAATGCGATTGGAGGAATTCATCGCCAAACCCATCTCCGTCATCCAATGCACATATCTATATTTTCTCAAATCACTCCACTTCTCGGCAGATCTCGTTTGGTCCGAGCGTCTCCTCTCACAAACAGTCATTCCTTTTCATGAGCGCCGTAAATGTGCTGGACACGCTCCCTGTTCTCTGTCTCTCTTTGTGAAATGAATTAGGAGAACATGAAAACTGAGTACACCTTCACCAATACATTATTTATGAGGTTTCCAGGGAATTCTGTTCAGGTGGCATCGGGGGAGTGCAGTCAAGCGGAAATGCAGCCCGGTCACTTAAAGCACACTATCTGTAATATTTCTACATGAGAGCACCTCGCCTGCGCGGCCTCAGCTCTATATTCTGTGTTTAAGATGTGAGATTCAGCTCCATAGTGGGGTTTGACTGGGAAAGAGGGGATTAAAAGGCCTCACTCTAACCTCCAGGGCGTTTGCAATCCGACATGCCTTTAAGCTACTATTTGCAATGTAAAACAAATCTATATTTTCTTTACAAGCAACACATAAAATGAATAATAATCTCTTAGGACCGTTGTAGACTGAAAACACACATTGAGCGTACGCAGAGTAAACCTCTCAGAATAGTGTTGTGGATTTGATAAGGGGTGATTTTGTGATGGAAACGGGTTCAGAGCATCTGCAGAAAGTGCTGCAAAATGGGTAATGTGAGTTATAATATATATACTGCGGTGGGTGAAACGGTGATGGATAAAGCTTAGAAGTGGTTGTGTGGATTTACCCAGAGTTCAACGTTCAGATGTCTTTGTGTTGTGTTCGTATGCACTTTTGCACTTATCTGTTGTTTTTTTCTTGTGCATGTAAAGCACTTTGACCAGCAGTGTTGTTATGTAAATGTGTGTTATAAATTTGACATTGACATTGTGAAAAATGAGAAAAACCATTGCAGGTTGTTGCATATGGGGCTCCGTATATATCACATATAACATCTACCTGAATCCTCATTTATCCAGGAGCGGTCGGAGGTAGAAAAGGTTTCACACTTTTCCCCCCCATATTGAGTTATCTAAATTTTTAATTAAATTGTATTTGGTCTTTCCAAAAACAAAGTAAATTAAAGCCGCAAGCGGCATCCAACGGCCCTCGCGGGCCGCCGGCCTTCCGACTCTGCGCTTTCGACTTGATAAAGATGGCGCCCTTATTGTGTGTTGAATTAAAAAAGAACTTGACAGACGGGGACACATTGGACATGGCCAATCCAGTGCAAATGAACACAAGTGTCGCCGCCGCACAGAGACCGTAGCACTTAGAATATAAATATGGATAACTTTTGATGCCCCACTTGTGTAGATGATATTTCCCAAAGTAAAGCTTGAGCGGGCTATTGCCCACGGAGGAGTTTGTTAAAGTGTGAAGCATAAGATGGGTATCGATGCTTCCCTCTGCAACTGGGTTCTGGACTTCCTAACCAACAGACCCCAGTTTGTTAAGCTGGAAAACCACACCTCCTCTACACTCATCCTGAACACCGGTGTCCCACAGGGCTGTGTGCTGAGTCCTCTCCTCTACTCCCTCTTCACCCACGACTGCACACCTGTACATGGTTCTAACACCATTGTCAAGTTTGCAGACGACACATCGGTGGTTGGCCTCATCAGCAACAACGATGAGACGGCGTATAGAGAAGAGGTTCAGCATCTGGCAGTGTGGTGCGCCGCCAACAACCTGGCTCTCAATACCAAGAAGACCAAAGAGCTGGACTTCAGGAAGAGGAGTGGCACACACACCCCCATCCTTATCGACGGGATGGAGGTCGAGCGTGTCACCAGCTTCAAGTTCCTGGGTGTCCACATCTCCGAGGATCTCTCTTGGTCTCTCAACACCTCAACCCTGGTCAAGAAGGCACACCAGCGTCTCTTCTTCCTGAGGAGGTTGAAGAAGGCCCACCTGTCTCTTCTGATCTTGGTGAACTTTTACCGCTGCACCATCGAGAGCATCTTTACCAACTGTGTCTCAGTATGGTATGGCAGCTGCTCTGCTGCGGACCGGAGGTCACTCCAGAGGGTGGTGAAAACCGCCCAACGCATCACAGGTTCTTCACTCCCCTCCATTGAGACTGTCCAGAGCAAGAGGTGTCTGCGGAGGGCGCGCAGCATCGTCAGAGACAGCTCTCACCCCAGCCACCAACTGTTTGCCCTCGCTACAGGGTGCTCCGTTCCCGGACCAGTAGGTTCAGGAAAAGCTTCCTCCCCCCACACACACACACACACACACACACACACACACACACACACACACACACACACAGACATGCACATACAGAGACTGTAGACTGCCACACACACACACAGTGATTGTGGACAACTGCTCATACCCCATACTGCCCCCTACTGTACATTCTGTATTTATTCACTGATTCACTTTACATACTCTGCACTTTTAACTGCTGTTTTGCACTTCTGGTTGATGCTAACAGCATTTCGTTGTCTTAGTACCTGTACTCTGTGCAATGACAATAAAGTTGAATCCAATTGAATCCATCCAATAAATTTGAACATTTCAAAGATTTGGCGTTTTCCCATTTGTGACAGTATATTTGCAGCTCCACGGCACAGAGACCGTACCACTTAAAATCAAAATATGACAAACTTTTGATGCCCCGCTTGTGTAGATGATTTTCCCCAAATATGAGCTTGATCGGGCAATCGCCCTAGGAGGAGTTCGTTAAAGTGTGAAGTGTAAAAATGTGGTCATTTTAGAGATTCTGCGATTTTCCCATAAGGATAACATGGGATGTTTCTGTCATCGCTACGGTTACGCCATACAAAATATGACTTTGGCTCTCATACTTTTATGATCAGGATGGCAAATTAGAATTTTGTTCAAAATATCATGTCATTTGGAAAAACTCTTTTGTTTATAGGCCACTCTGAAGGCCAAATAGTCAGAATTCTGGGAAAAGTTTGCGGCTCCGTCGCACAGAGACCGTAAAAGCTATCCTTAAAATTTGGATAACTTTAGATGCCCCACTTGTCTAGAGGACGTACACCAATTTTGAGGTTGGTGGGCAAAACGCACTAGGAGGAGTTCATTAAAGTGTGAAACATAAAAATGTGGATTTTGAGAGATTTTGCCGTTTTCCCATAGGGATAACATGGGAGGTTTCTGTCATCGCTACGACTACGCCGTAAAAATGAAGGCATTTGTCTGATTGGCTTTTTTGATCGGGACGGCAAAATAGAATTTTGGGTAAAGTTTAGAACATTTTGGTAAAACTAATTTTTGACCTTCAATGTTAATTTAAAGGTCACTCTGTAGGGGGCGCTATCGCGCCCATTTGAATTTTGTCACCATAAACTGGTCCAAACTAGAAAGTTTAACAACTGATTCAAATTTGGTCCTAATCGGACTCGTTTTGATCAAATGGGAGCAATTTTTAGATTAGCAATATCCCAAAATAAGTGGTCCAACTTTGCGGCTGCGCCGCACACAGACCGTAAAAGGTATACCAAAAATTTGGATAACTTTAGATGCCCCACTTGTCCAGAGAACGTACACCGATTTTGAAGTCGGTAGGCAAAACGCCCTAAGAGGAGTTCGTCAAAGTTTGACGTGAACAAAATGGCTAACTCAGCTTGTTTTCATTTTCAAAGGAAGATGGCGGGCATAGGGTAAGTCTGGGGGCGTGGCCACAATGATATTTTTTTTTTGTCCTCAAGAGAGGAATGCGTGTCCCGAATTTCGTAGCTCTATGACAAAGTTGACCTCGGGGCGTCTCCCATAGGAGCAATGTATTTTGACTTTTGTCGGTGGCGCTGTCGCGCCATTTTTTAACGTAAAAAAAATGGCCCAGAAAAAATCAAATTTTTCGCCGATTCTGAATTTTGGGCAAAGTTTGATGAGTTTTTGAGCATGTTCAGGGGGTCAAATTAGAGCTCAAAAAGCAGAAGAACAAGAAAAATAATAAAAATTAAAGCCGCAAGCGGCATCCAACGGCCCTCGCGGGCCGCCGGCCTTCCGACTCTGCGCTTTTGACTTGATAAAGATGGCGCCCTTATTGTGTGTTGAATAAAAAAAGAACTTGACAGACGGCGACACAATTGACATGGCCAATCCAGTGCAAATCAACACAAGTGTCAGTCAAATTTGCTGCGCCGCCGCACAGAGACCGTAGCACTTGGAATAAAAATATGGATAACTTTTGATGCCCCGTTTGTGTAGATGATTTTTCCCAAAGTAAAGCTTGATCGAGCTATTGCCCACGGAGGAGTTTGTTAAAGTGTGAAGCGTAAATGTGAACATTTCAAGGATTTGGCGTTTTTCCCATTTCTGACATATATTTGCGGGTCCGCCACACAGAGACCGTAGCACTTAGAATCAAAATATGGATAAGTTTTGATGCCCCACTTGTGTAGATGATATTCTCCAAATATGAACTTGATCGGACAATCGCCCTAGGAGGAGTTCGTTAAAGTGTGAAGCGTAAAAATGTGGTGATTTGAGCAATTCTATGATTTTCCCATAACGATAACATGGGATGTTTCTGTCATCGCTACGGTTACGCCGTACAAAATATGACTTTGGCTCTCATACTTTTGTGATCAGGATGGCAAATTAGAATTTTGTTCAAAATATCATGTCATTTGGAAAAACTCTATTGTTTATAGGCCACTCTGAAGGCCAAATAGTCAGAATTCTGGGAAACGTTTGCGGCTCCGTCGCACAGAGACCGTAAAAGCTATCCTTAAAATTTGGATAACTTTAGATGCCCCACTTGTCTAGAGGACGTACACCAATTTTGAGGTCGGTGGGCAAAACGCACTAGGAGGACTTCGTTAAAGTGTAAAACATAAAAATGTGGATATTCGAGAGATTTAGCGGTTTTCCCATAGGGATAACATGGGAGGTTTATGTCATTGCTACGACTACGCTGTAAAAATTAAGGCATTTGTCTGATTGGCTTTTTTGATCGCGACGCCAAAATAGAATTTTGGGTAAAGTTTAGAAAATTTTGGTAAAACTAATTTTTGACCTTCAATGTTAATTTAAAGGTCACTCTGTAGGGGGCGCTATCGCGCCCATTTCAATTTTGTCATCATAAACTGGTCCAAACTAGAAAGTTGAACAACTGATTCAAATTTGGTCCTAATCGGACTTGTTTTGATCAAATGGGAACAATTTTTAGATCTGCAATATCCCAAAATAAGTTGTCCAACTTTGCGGCTGCGCCGCACACAGACCGTAAAAGGTATCTCAAAAAATTGTCCAGAGGACGTCCGCCGATTTTGAAGTCGGTGGGCAAAACGCCCTAGGAGGAGTTCGTCAAAGTTTGACGTGAACAAAAAAGGATTTGGCGTTTTTCCCATTTGTGACATATATTTGCGGCTCTACCGCACAGAGACCCTAGTACTTAAAATCAAAATATGCATAACTTTTGATGCCCCGCTTGTGTAGATGATTCTCCCCAAATATGAACTCGATCGGGCAATCGCCCTAGGAGGAGTTTGTGAAAGTGTGAAGTGTAAAAATGTGGTCATTTTAGAGATTTTGCGGTTTCCCCATAGGGATAACATGGGATGTTTCTGTCATCGCTACGGCTACGCTTTACCAAATATGACTTTGGCTCCCATACTTTTAATTTGGGGATGGCAAATGAGAATTGTGTGCAAAATGTCATGTCATTTGGAAAAACTCTTGTTTATAGGCCACTCTGAAGGCCAAATAGTCAGAATTCTGCGAAAAGTTTGCGGCTCAGCTGCACAGAGACCGTAAATGTTATCCATAAAATTTGAATAACTTTAGATGCCCCACTTGTCTAGAGGAGGTACACCGATTTTGAGATCGGTGGGCCAAACGCACTAGGAGGAGTTTGTTAAAGTGTGAAGCGTAAATGTGCCCCGCCGCCGCAATTGTCGGACCATGTCGGCCTCGGTGAAACTGAGAAAAACAGCATTTTACTTTTTTTTCCCCAAATTTGTGATTTTCATTTTTTTGCAGAATGTGCTAGTTGAAGTTATGAATAAGCCCCTGTGTGCTTCAGATAACACTATTGGTTGTCTTAAACATATACATTAAGCATTTAAAAATGTGGAGTTTTGGGGTCTTTTTCCTGCTCTCCTGGGGGGGGGTCACCTTTTTCTAGCCAACATATTTTTTACATTTTCCACCAATCAGCTGTGATCCGCATGGCTACAGCTGTGTGCTCCGTGTTTTCCTCTCATTACTCCAGACCGTCTGCAGAGCACAGTCTTCAGAGCTTACATTTCCTGGACTACATTGCAACGGAACTGTTTACTCAGGTACACTTTTACTTTACTACTAAATTATTGCTTTAACGCTGTGTTTTAAGGCGGTCTCGTGATCACTTTAGAATCTTACTTGTCTGCTCCGGTGGAGCTAATGCTAAGCTAACATGTTGCTTCAGTGCACTCTGCAATACGGGCTTAATGTGACTACTTGCTGTTATCACCATGTTATCGGGTTATTTTTCGGCGTGGGTTGGCCCGTGGGTTGTGTGGGTCGTGCTTTGTGTCTGTTTTATGGTGCTAAACCGGCTGTTACCCCCACAGCCCGGAGCTAAACGCAGCTATTCGGAGCTAAGTTGTAAGCTAAACTTTGCTATGTTATCGGGTTATTTTTGGCGTTTTGTCCGTACAAATTATATACTTATGTAGTATTTCTTGACCCGTGGGTCGTGCTTTGTGTGTGTTTTTATGGTGCTAAACCGGCTGTTAGCCCCACAGCCCGGAGCTAAACGCAGCTATTCGGAGCTAAGTTGTAAGCTAAACTTTGCTATGTTATCGGGTTATTTTTCGGCGTGGGAAGAGAAAAGAAACTACAACTCCCAATACCACTTCTGGTCACGTGGCTTACGTACGTTGCACGTCACGCACGCACTGCGTCACTCGACCCAATCACGCGCTTGCCTGGCCATTATCAGCTTCCTGTGTGTCTCTCTGTGCACGGTGTTGGGAGAGACAACAGGACGGCTGAACCAGGTAAGCTTTGCGACTAAAACACCCGCTTTTAATCACTTTAATGTGCGCCGGTTTTAAACTCGAGTGTATGTTTATGTTTTGGTGTGCTGTTCTGCAAGTGTTTTGCTTTTACGAGCCGTGTTATCTCAAGTGAGCTAGCTAGCCCCGCTAGCCGAGGGCAGATGTCCCAATATCTCCGCGTTTTGCATCTTAAATACACCGTTAACGTCACAATGTGAACTGTTATCTGTGAAGCGTGTTATTCCCATATTACTGTTAACCCTAATCCTTTTTTTCCCCTTTTCAGAATTAGCAAAGACACCCTGACTGACATGACCTGTCTCTACGTGAAGTCTGCTAAGGAGCGTGGTAAGTGTAAAACATTATTTTGGTGATTTTCATGTTTTAATGATTAGAGTATAATTAACCATAAGTAACATCTGTTTTTCAGGTGAGCCTGCAGTTTGTACATCAAGCTTCAGATCACTGTGGAAACAGCTTCTCCCACACATCAGAAGCTGCAGGCCACGCACAGATATCTACAACAGAATCTAATGTGCTGTCTTTCAAACCCTCACCGCCAACGTCTCACTTCAATATCCCACAGCTTGTTTGAACGGCGGATGGCAAAGTGTTTGTCAAGAACTTGGACTGGCAGAAGCATCTGAGTCCCTTCTTCAGACGGCTTCCAAAGATCAAGAGTTATCAGCACTTCAGGTATTTAGATTGAAACTCTCACATTGTGTTAAAAAAAATAGTTAATGAGTGTTTTATGTGAAATAGTTAGCCATTTCTTAAATGTCCTGTTATTTGTTTACAGCTTTGATGCCAAGAGCCGAGAGTCACAGCACAGAAGAGTGCACGAAGAAGAGGATGAGGATGTGATCTCTGATGTAATTGGACTCTGCTGGTGTACATATCATATCGATTATCTCATATATTCAAAGCCATGGACCCGTTGCAGTTCGTATACCTGGCATCTGTTTATAAGAGTTCTTCTATTAAGAGTGTTTTTTAAACTTCCTATAAGTTACTGTCCTTTCCCCCTGTATCTACTGCGTTGTAACATTAAAGGCTATCTTATCTTATCTTTTGTTGTTTGTGTTGAATCATTCAGTGCACCATTGCTGGCACTGAATCACCTGTGAATTATGTTTATCGACAAATGCAATGAACCCTATTCTGATTCTGATTCTTTGATTCTATTCAGGGCCTTTTGTAATCCAAGTATTTCCATTTTAATACAGTAACTTCTAATTCTGATTCAAGTCCAGTTACCATCAATAACAACACTCCTCTTGAGTCTTCAGTGACAGCTGTAGGGGGAAGGTGGTGTCAGTGTGACAGGGGGGAGGGCTTATCTCAATGAGATGCAAATGAGCCCCGCCCCCCCTGTGACTCTGGGCTCACTCAGGTGAAAAACTTTGAGCCCCGTTTTCTCAGTGAATGGGTTTGAGAGTTGTATACATTCAAATGACCACAACTTACTCAAATATTATCAGATCTACATGAGTGAGACATCATTGGAAAGCTTTGAATTCACACTTTCAGAATAACTTGTAACTGGTTTAGCCACGGTCAGTCACAAATGTGAATATTTCAAGGATTTGGCGTTTTTCCCATTTGTGACAGTATATTTGCAGCTCACCGGCACAGAGACCGTAGCACTTAAAATCAAAATATGGATAACTTTTGATGCCCCGTTTGTGTAGATGATTTCCCAAAATATGACCTTGATCGAGCTATCGCCCTGGGAGGAGTTCGTTAAAGTGTGAAGCGTAAAAATGTGGTCATTTTAGAGATTTTGCGATATTCCCATAAGGATAACATGGGATGTTTCTGTCATCGCTACGGTTACGCCGTACAAAATATGACTTTGGCTCTCATACTTGTATGATCAGGATGGCAAATTAGAATTTAGTGCAAAATGTCATGTCATTTGGAAAAACTCTATTTTTTATAGGCCACTCTGAAGGCCAAATAGTCAGAATTCTGGGAAACGTTTGCGGCTCCGTCGCACAGAGACCGTAAAAGTCATCCTTCAAATTTGGATAACTTTAGATACCCCACTTGTCTAGAGGACGTACACCGATTTTGAGGTTGGTGGGCAAAACGCACTAGGAGGAGTTCGTTAAAGTGTAAAACATAAAAATGTGGTAATTTGAGAGATTTTGCGGTTTTCCCATAGGGATAACATGGGAGGTTTCTGTCATCGCTACGACTACGCCGTAAAAATTTAGGCATTTTTGTGATTGGCTTTTGTGATCGGGACGGCAAAATAGAATTTTGGGTAAAGTTTAGACAATTTTGGTAAAACTAATTTTTGACCTTCAATGTTAATTTAAAGGTCACTCTGTAGGGGGCGCTATCGCGGCCATTTCAATTTTGTCAGCCTAAACTGGTCCAAACTAGAAAGTTTAACAACTGATTCAAATTTGGTCCTAATCGGACTGGTTTTGATCAAATGGGAGTAATTTTTAGATCTGTAATATTCCAAAATAAGTTGTCCAACTTTGCGGCTGCGCCGCACACAGACCGTAAAAGGTATCTCAAAAAATTGGATAACTTTAGATGCCCCACTTGTCCAGAGGACGTCCGCCGATTTTGAAGTCGGTGGGCAAAACGCCCTAGGAGGAGTTCGTCAAAGTTTGACGTAAACAAAATGGCTAACTCAGCTTGTTTTCATTTTCAAAGGAAGATGGCGGCCATAGGGTAAGTCTGGGGGCGTGGCCACAATGATATTTTTTTTTTGTCCTCACGAGAGGAATGCGTGTCCCGAATTTCGTAGCTTTACGCCAAAGTTGACCTCGGGGCGTCTCCCATAGGCGCAATGTATTTTGACTTTTGTCGGTGGCGCTGTCGCGCCATTTTTTAACGAAAAAAAAAATGGCCCAGAAAAAATCAAATTTTTCGCCGATTCTGAATTTTGGGCAAAGTTTGGTGAGTTTTTGAGCATGTTCAGGGGGTCAAATTAGAGTTCAAAGCGCTGAAGAAGAACAAGAAAAATTAAAGCCGCAAGCGGCATCCAACGGCCCTCGCGGGCCGCCGGCCTTCCGACTCTGCGCTTTCGACTTGATAAAGATGGCGCCCTTATTGTGTGTTGAATAAAAAAAGAACTTGACAGACGGCGACACATTGGACATGGCCAATCCAGTGCAAATGAACACAAGTGTCAGTCAAATTTGCTGCGCCGCCGCACAGAGACCGTAGCACTTGGAATAAAAATATGGATAACTTTTGATGCCGCGCTTGTGTAGATAATTTTTCCCAAAGTAAAGCTTGATCGAGCTATTGCCCACGGAGGAGTTTGTTAAAGTGTGAAGCGTAAATGTGAACATTTCAAGGATTTGGCGTTTTTCCCATTTGTGACAGTATATTTGCAGCTCCACGGCACAGAGACCGTACCACTTAAAATCAAAATATGGATAACTTTTGATGCCCCGTTTGTGTAGATGATTTTCCCCAAATATGAGCTTGATCGGGCAATCGCCCTAGGAGGAGTTCGTTAAAGTGTGAAGCGTAAAAATGTGGTGATTTTAGAGATTTCGCTGTTTTCCCATTTCTGACATATATTTGCGGGTCCGCCACACAGAGACCGTAGCACTTAGAATCAAAATATGGGTAAGTTTTGATGCCCCGCTTGTGTAGATGATATTCTCCAAATATGAACTTGATCGGACAATCGCCCTAGGAGGAGTTTGTTAAAGTGTGAAGCGTAAAAATGTGGTGATTTGAGCGATTCTACGATTTTCCCATAAGGATAACATGGGATGTTTCTGTCAACGCTACGGTTACGCCGTACAAAATATGACTTTGGCTCTCATACTTGTATGATCAGGATGGCAAATTAGAATTTCGTTCAAAATATCATGTCATTTGGAAAAACTCTATTGTTTATAGGCCACTCTGAAGGCCAAATAGTCAGAATTCTGGGAAACGTTTGCGGCTCCGTCGCACAAAGACCGTAAAAGTTATCCTTAAAATTTGGATAACTTTAGATACACCACTTGTCTAGAGGACGTACACCGATTTTGAGGTTGGTGGGCAAAACGCACTAGGAGGACTTCGTTAAAGTGTAAAACATAAAAATGTGGTAATTTGAGAGATTTTGTGGTTTTCCCATAGGGATAACATGGGAGGTTTCTGTCATCGCTACGACTACGGCGTAAAAATTTAGGCATTTTTGTGATTGGCTTTTGTGATCGGGACGGCAAAATAGAATTTTGGGTAAAGTTTAGACAATTTTGGTAAAACTAATTTTTGACCTTCAATGTTAATTTAAAGGTCACTCTGTAGGGGGCGCTATCACTGCCATTTCAATTTTGTCAGCCTAAACTGGTCCAAACTAGAAAGTTTAACAACTGATTCAAATTTGGTCCTAATCGGACTGGTTTTGATCAAATGGGAGCAATTTTTAGACCTGCAATATTCCAAAATAAGTTGTCCAACTTTGCGGCTGCGCCGCACACAGACCGTAAAAGGTATCTCAAAAAATTGAATAACTTTAGATGCCCCACTTGTCCAGAGGACGTACGCCGATTTTGAAGTCGGTGGGCAAAACGCCCTAGGAGGAGTTCGTCAAAGTTTGACGTAAACAAAATGGCTAACTCAGCTTGTTTTCATTTTCAAAGGAAGATGGCGGCCATAGGGTAAGTTTGGGGGCGTGGCCACAATGATTTTTTTTGTTTATCCTCACGAGAGGAATGCGTGTCCCGAATTTCGTAGCTTTACGCCAAAGTTGACCTCGGGGCGTCTCCCATAGGCGCAATGTATTTTGACTTTTGTCGGTGGCGCTGTCGCGCCATTTTTTAACGAAAAAAAAAATGGCCCAGAAAAAATAAAATTTTTCGCCGATTCTGAATTTTGGGCAAAGTTTGGTGAGTTTTTGAGCATGTTCAGGGGGTCAAATTAGAGATCAAAGCGCTGAAGAAGAACAAGAAAAATTAAAGCCGCAAGCGGCATCCAACGGCCCTCGCGGGCCGCCGGCCTTCCGACTCTGCGCTTTTGACTTGATAAAGATGGCGCCCTTATTGTGTCTTGAATAAAAAAAGAACTTGACAGACGGCGACACATTGGACATGGCCAATCCAGTGCAAATGAACACAAGTGTCAGTCAAATTTGCTGCGCCGCCGCACAGAGACCGTAGCACTTGGAATAAAAATATGGATACCTTTTGATGCCCCGCTTGTGTAGATGATTTTTCCCAAAGTAAAGCTTGATCGAGCTATTGCCCACGGAGGAGTTTGTTAAAGTGTGAAGCGTAAATGTGAACATTTCAAGGATTTGGCGTTTTTCCCATTTGTGACAGTATATTTGCAGCTCCACGGCACAGAGACCGTACCACTTAAAATCAAAATATGGATAACTTTTGATGCCCCGTTTGTGTAGATGATTTTCCCCAAATATGAGCTTGATCGGGCAATCGCCCTAGGAGGAGTTTGTTAAAGTGTGAAGCGTAAAAATGTGGTGATTTTAGAGATTTCGCTGTTTTCCCATTTCTGACATATATTTGCGGGTCCGCCACACAGAGACCGTAGCACTTAGAATCAAAATATGGGTAAGTTTTGATGCCCCGCTTGTGTAGATGATATTCTCCAAATATGAACTTGATCGGACAATCGCCCTAGGAGGAGTTCATTAAAGTGTGAAGCGTAAAAATTTGGTGATTTGAGCGATTCTACGATTTTCCCATAAGGATAACATGGGATGTTTCTGTCAACGCTACGGTTACGCCGTACAAAATATGACTTTGGCTCTCATACTTTTATGATCAGGATGGCAAATTAGAATTTTGTTCAAAATATCATGTCATTTGGAAAAACTCTATTGTTTATAGGCCACTCTGAAGGCCAAATAGTCAGAATTCTGGGAAACGTTTGCGGCTCCGTCGCACAAAGACCGTAAAAGTTATCCTTAAAATTTGGATAACTTTAGATACACCACTTGTCTAGAGGACGTACACCGATTTTGAGGTTGGTGGGCAAAACGCACTAGGAGGACTTCGTTAAAGTGTAAAACATAAAAATGTGGTAATTTGAGAGATTTTGTGGTTTTCCCATAGGGATATCATGGGAGGTTTCTGTCATCGCTACGACTACGGCGTAAAAATTTAGGCATTTTTGTGATTGGCTTTTGTGATCGGGACGGCAAAATAGAATTTTGGGTAAAGTTTAGACAATTTTGGTAAAACTAATTTTTGACCTTCAATGTTAATTTAAAGGTCACTCTGTAGGGGGCGCTATCACTGCCATTTCAATTTTGTCAGCCTAAACTGGTCCAAACTAGAAAGTTTAACAACTGATTCAAATTTGGTCCTAATCGGACTGGTTTTGATCAAATGGGAGCAATTTTTAGACCTGCAATATTCCAAAATAAGTTGTCCAACTTTGCGGCTGCGCCGCACACAGACCGTAAAAGGTATCTCAAAAAATTGAATAACTTTAGATGCCCCACTTGTCCAGAGGACGTACGCCGATTTTGAAGTCGGTGGGCAAAACGCCCTAGGAGGAGTTCGTCAAAGTTTGACGTAAACAAAATGGCTAACTCAGCTTGTTTTCATTTTCAAAGGAAGATGGCGGCCATAGGGTAAGTTTGGGGGCGTGGCCACAATGTTTTTTTTTGTTTATCCTCACGAGAGGAATGCGTGTCCCGAATTTCGTAGCTTTACGCCAAAGTTGACCTCTGGGCGTCTCCCATAGGCGCAATGTATTTTGACTTTTGTCGGTGGCGCTGTCGCGCCATTTTTTAACGAAAAAAAAAATGGCCCAGAAAAAATAAAATTTTTCACCGATTCTGAATTTTGGGCAAAGTTTGGTGAGTTTTTGAGCATGTTCAGGGGGTCAAATTAGAGATCAAAGCGCTGAAGAAGAACAAGAAAAATTAAAGCCGCAAGCGGCATCCAATGGCCCTCGCGGGCCGCCGGCCTTCCGACTCTGCGCTTTCGACTTGATAAAGATGGCGCCCTTATTGTGTGTTGAATTAAAAAAGAACTTGACAGACGGGGACACATTGGACATGGCCAATCCAGTGCAAATCAACACAAGTGTCAGTCAAATTTGCTGCGCCGCCGCACAGAAACCTTAGCACTTGGAATAAAAATATGGATAACTTTTGATGCCGCGCTTGTGTAGATGATATTTCCCAAAGTAAAGCTTGATCGAGCTATTGCCCACGGAGGAGTTTGTTAAAGTGTGAAGCGTAAATGTGAACATTTCAAGGATTTGGCGTTTTTCCCATTTGTGACAGTATATTTGCAGCTCCACGGCACAGAGAGTAACTTTTGATGCCCCGTTTGTGTAGATGATTTTCCCCAAATATGAGCTTGATCGGGCAATCGCCCTAGGAGGAGTTCGTTAAAGTGTGAAGCGTAAAAATGTGGTCATTTTAGAGATTTCGCTGTTTTCCCATTTCTGACATATATTTGCGGGTCCGCCACACAGAGACCGTAGCACTTAGAATCAAAATATGGGTAAGTTTTGATGCCTCGCTTGTGTAGATGATATTCTCCAAATATGAACTTGATCGGACAATCGCCCTAGGAGGAGTTAATTAAAGTGTGAAGCGTAAAAATGTGGTGATTTGAGCGATTCTACGATTTTCCCATAAGGATAACATGGGATGTTTCTGTCAACGCTACGGTTACGCCGTACAAAATATGACTTTGGCTCTCATACTTTTATGATCAGGATGGCAAATTAGAATTTTGTTCAAAATATCATGTCATTTGGAAAAACTCTATTGTTTATAGACCACTCTGAAGGCCAAATAGTCAGAATTCTGGGAAACGTTTGCGGCTCCGTCGCACAGAGACCGTAAAAGTTATCCTTAAAATTTGGATAACTTTAGATGCCCCACTTGTCTAGAGGACGTACACCAATTTTGAGGTTGGTGGGCAAAACGCACTAGGAGGACTTCGTTAAAGTGTAAAACATAAAAATGTGGTAATTTGAGAGATTTTGTGGTTTTCCCATAGGGATAACATGGGAGGTTTCTGTCATCGCTACGACTACGCCGTAAAAAATTAGGCATTTTTGTGATTGGCTTTTGTGATTGGGACGGCAAAGTAGAATTTTGGGTAAAGTTTAGACAATTTTGGTAAAACTAATTTTTGACCTTCAATGTTAATTTAAAGGTCACTCTGTAGGGGGCGCTATCGCGCCCATTTCAATTTTGTCAGCCTAAACTGGTCCAAACTAGAAAGTTTAACAACTGATTCAAATTTGGTCCTAATCGGACTGGTTTTGATCAAATGGGAGCAATTTTTAGACCTGCAATATTCCAAAATAAGTTGTCCAACTTTGCGGCTGCGCCGCACACAGACCGTAAAAGGTATCTCAAAAAATTGAATAACTTTAGATGCCCCACTTGTCCAGAGGACGTACGCCGATTTTGAAGTCGGTGGGCAAAACGCCCTAGGAGGAGTTCGTCAAAGTTTGACGTAAACAAAATGGCTAACTCAGCTTGTTTTCATTTTCAAAGGAAGATGGCGGCCATAGGGTAAGTTTGGGGGCGTGGCCACAATGTTTTTTTTTGTTTATCCTCACGAGAGGAATGCGTGTCCCGAATTTCGTAGCTTTACGCCAAAGTTGACCTCGGGGCGTCTCCCATAGGCGCAATGTATTTTGACTTTTGTCGGTGGCGCTGTCGCGCCATTTTTTAACGAAAAAAAAAATGGCCCAGAAAAAATAAAATTTTTCACCGATTCTGAATTTTGGGCAAAGTTTGGTGAGTTTTTGAGCATGTTCAGGGGGTCAAATTAGAGATCAAAGCGCTGAAGAAGAACAAGAAAAATAATAATAATAATAATAATAATAATATTTTTAGCAAAAACAATATAGCCGTTTTTACTATAACAACAAATGATACATCGTTTGAAAGCTCTAAGCCTTCCCGATGCCGCCATGGGGTGGAATTATCATTACGAGCGCTTACGCGCTCGTCACTCCCTATTCCGTCGGGATGCCCCGCCCACTCCCCATAGACTTCCATTGATTTGAGCAGATACAAGCATGGCCCATGCCTGCGGCATGGATTCTCGCATACGGGACGATGCCAGGAGGGTTTTTGGAGGAATGCAGCGCTTCGCGCTGCTGTTGTCAACAATTAGTGAATGGGCTACGCCCATTCACTAATTGTTGACTATTTCTGTCATAGCAGGAGTAAGTATGCATGATCCATGCCTTCGGCATGGGCTAGTTCACTGTACTTGCCAGGGGCGACGGGGTACCAAACATGCGGGCTGCGCCCGCATGTTTGATCAGACAGTTGCAACGCTGCCTTCGGCAGCGTTGCGGGAGCAATAGGCCCTCCCCCTGCTGGGGCTCGGGCCTAATAATAATAATAATAATAATAATAATATTTTTAGCAAAAACAATATAGCCGTTTTTACTATAACAACAAATGATACATCGTTTGAAAGCTCTAAGCCTTCCCGATGCCGCCATGGGGTGGAATTATCATTACGAGCGCTTACGCGCTCGTCACTCCCTATTCCGTCGGGATGCCCCGCCCACTCCCCATTGACTTCCATTGATTTGAGCAGATACAAGCATGGCCCATGCCTGCGGCATGGATTCTCGCATACGGGACGATGCCAGGAGGGTTTTTGGAGGAATGCAGCGCTTCGCGCTGCTGTTGTCAACAATTAGTGAATGGGCTACGCCCATTCACTAATTGTTGACTATTTCTGTCATAGCAGGAGTAAGTATGCATGATCCATGCCTTCGGCATGGGCTAGTTCACTGTACTTGCCAGGGGCGGCGGGGTACCAAACATGCGGGCTGCGCCCGCATGTTTGGTCAGACAGTTGCAACGCTGCCTTCGGCAGCGTTGCGGGAGCAATAGGCCCTCCCCCTGCTGGGGCTCGGGCCTAATTAAAGCCGCAAGCGGCATCCAACGGCCCTCGCGGGCCGCCGGCCTTCCGACTCTGCGCTTTTGACTTGATAAAGATGGCGCCCTTATTGTGTCTTGAATAAAAAAAGAACTTGACAGACGGCGACACATTGGACATGGCCAATCCAGTGCAAATCAACACAAGTGTCAGTCAAATTTGCTGCGCCGCCGCACAGAGACCGTAGCACTTGGAATAAAAATATGGATACCTTTTGATGCCCCGCTTGTGTAGATGATTTTTCCCAAAGTAAAGCTTGATCGAGCTATTGCCCACGGAGGAGTTTGTTAAAGTGTGAAGCGTAAATGTGAACATTTCAAGGATTTGGCGTTTTTCCCATTTGTGACAGTATATTTGCAGCTCCACGGCACAGAGACCGTACCACTTAAAATCAAAATATGGATAACTTTTGATGCCCCGTTTGTGTAGATGATTTTCCCCAAATATGAGCTTGATCGGGCAATCGGCCTAGGAGGAGTTTGTTAAAGTGTGAAGCGTAAAAATGTGGTGATTTGAGCGATTCTGCGATTTTCTCATAAGGATAACATGGGATGTTTCTGTCAACGCTACGGTTACGCCGTACAAAATATGACTTTGGCTCTCATACTTTTATGATCAGGATGGCAAATTAGAATTTTGTTCAAAATATCATGTCATTTGGAAAAACTCTATTGTTTATAGGCCACTCTGAAGGCCAAATAGTCAGAATTCTGGGAAACGTTTGCGGCTCCGTCGCACAAAGACCGTAAAAGTTATCCTTAAAATTTGGATAACTTTAGATACACCACTTGTCTAGAGGACGTACACCGATTTTGAGGTTGGTGGGCAAAACGCACTAGGAGGACTTCGTTAAAGTGTAAAACATAAAAATGTGGTAATTTGAGAGATTTTGTGGTTTTCCCATAGGGATAACATGGAAGGTTTCTGTCATCGCTACGACTACGCCGTAAAAAATAAGGCATTTTTGTGATTGGCTTTTGTGATCGGGACGGCAAAATAGAATTTTGGGTAAAGTTTAGACAATTTTGGTAAAACTAATTTTTGACCTTCAATGTTAATTTAAAGGTCACTCTGTAGGGGGCGCTATCGCGCCCATTTCAATTTTGTCATCATAAACTGGTCCAAACTAGAAAGTTTAAGAACTGATTCAAATTTGGTCCTAATCGGACTCTTTTTGATCAAATGGGAGCAATTTTTAGATCTGCAATATTCCAAAATAAGTTGTCCAACTTTGCGGCTGCGCCGCACACAGACCGTAAAAGGTATCTCAAAAAATTGAATAACTTTAGATGCCCCACTTGTCCAGAGGACGTACGCCGATTTTGAAGTCGGTGGGCAAAACGCCCTAGGAGGAGTTCGTCAAAGTTTGACGTAAACAAAATGGCTAACTCAGCTTGTTTTCATTTTCAAAGGAAGATGGCGGCCATAGGGTAAGTTTGGGGGCGTGGCCACAATGTTTTTTTTTGTTTATCCTCACGAGAGGAATGCGTGTCCCGAATTTCGTAGCTTTACGCCAAAGTTGACCTCGGGGCGTCTCCCATAGGCGCAATGTATTTTGACTTTTGTCGGTGGCGCTGTCGCGCCATTTTTTAACGAAAAAAAAAATGGCCCAGAAAAAATAAAATTTTTCACCGATTCTGAATTTTGGGCAAAGTTTGGTGAGTTTTTGAGCATGTTCAGGGGGTCAAATTAGAGATCAAAGCGCTGAAGAAGAACAAGAAAAATAATAATAATAATAATAATAATAATAATATTTTTAGCAAAAACAATATAGCCGTTTTTACTATAACAACAAATGATACATCGTTTGAAAGCTCTAAGCCTTCCCGATGCCGCCATGGGGTGGAATTATCATTACGAGCGCTTACGCGCTCGTCACTCCCTATTCCGTCGGGATGCCCCGCCCACTCCCCATAGACTTCCATTGATTTGAGCAGATACAAGCATGGCCCATGCCTGCGGCATGGATTCTCGCATACGGGACGATGCCAGGAGGGTTTTTGGAGGAATGCAGCGCTTCGCGCTGCTGTTGTCAACAATTAGTGAATGGGCTACGCCCATTCACTAATTGTTGACTATTTCTGTCATAGCAGGAGTAAGTATGCATGATCCATGCCTTCGGCATGGGCTAGTTCACTGTACTTGCCAGGGGCGGCGGGGTACCAAACATGCGGGCTGCGCCCGCATGTTTGGTCAGACAGTTGCAACGCTGCCTTCGGCAGCGTTGCGGGAGCAATAGGCCCTCCCCCTGCTGGGGCTCGGGCCTAATTAAAGCCGCAAGCGGCATCCAACGGCCCTCGCGGGCCGCCGGCCTTCCGACTCTGCGCTTTTGACTTGATAAAGATGGCGCCCTTATTGTGTCTTGAATAAAAAAAGAACTTGACAGACGGCGACACATTGGACATGGCCAATCCAGTGCAAATCAACACAAGTGTCAGTCAAATTTGCTGCGCCGCCGCACAGAGACCGTAGCACTTGGAATAAAAATATGGATACCTTTTGATGCCCCGCTTGTGTAGATGATTTTTCCCAAAGTAAAGCTTGATCGAGCTATTGCCCACGGAGGAGTTTGTTAAAGTGTGAAGCGTAAATGTGAACATTTCAAGGATTTGGCGTTTTTCCCATTTGTGACAGTATATTTGCAGCTCCACGGCACAGAGACCGTACCACTTAAAATCAAAATATGGATAACTTTTGATGCCCCGTTTGTGTAGATGATTTTCCCCAAATATGAGCTTGATCGGGCAATCGGCCTAGGAGGAGTTTGTTAAAGTGTGAAGCGTAAAAATGTGGTGATTTGAGCGATTCTGCGATTTTCTCATAAGGATAACATGGGATGTTTCTGTCAACGCTACGGTTACGCCGTACAAAATATGACTTTGGCTCTCATACTTTTATGATCAGGATGGCAAATTAGAATTTTGTTCAAAATATCATGTCATTTGGAAAAACTCTATTGTTTATAGGCTACTCTGAAGGCCAAATAGTCAGAATTCTGGGAAACGTTTGCGGCTCCGTCGCACAAAGACCGTAAAAGTTATCCTTAAAATTTGGATAACTTTAGATACACCACTTGTCTAGAGGACGTACACCGATTTTGAGGTTGGTGGGCAAAACGCACTAGGAGGACTTCGTTAAAGTGTAAAACATAAAAATGTGGTAATTTGAGAGATTTTGTGGTTTTCCCATAGGGATAACATGGAAGGTTTCTGTCATCGCTACGACTACGCCGTAAAAAATAAGGCATTTTTGTGATTGGCTTTTGTGATCGGGACGGCAAAATAGAATTTTGGGTAAAGTTTAGACAATTTTGGTAAAACTAATTTTTGACCTTCAATGTTAATTTAAAGGTCACTCTGTAGGGGGCGCTATCGCGCCCATTTCAATTTTGTCATCATAAACTGGTCCAAACTAGAAAGTTTAAGAACTGATTCAAATTTGGTCCTAATCGGACTCTTTTTGATCAAATGGGAGCAATTTTTAGATCTGCAATATTCCAAAATAAGTTGTCCAACTTTGCGGCTGCGCCGCACACAGACCGTAAAAGGTATCTCAAAAAATTGAATAACTTTAGATGCCCCACTTGTCCAGAGGACGTACGCCGATTTTGAAGTCGGTGGGCAAAACGCCCTAGGAGGAGTTCGTCAAAGTTTGACGTGAACAAAATGGCTAACACAGCGTGTTTTCATTTTCAAAGGAAGATGGCAGCCATAGGGTAAGTCTGGGGGCGTGGCCACAATGATTTTTTTTTTTTGTCCTCACGAGAGGAATGCGTGTCCCGAATTTCGTAGCTTTACGACAAAGTTGACCTCGGGGCGTCTCCCATAGGCGCAATGTATTTTGACTTTTGTCGGTGGCGCTGTCGCGCCATTTTTTAACGAAAAAAAAAATGGCCCAGAAAAAACAAAATTTTTCGCCGATTTTGAATTTTGGGCAAAGTTTGGTGAGTTTTTGAGCATGTTCAGGGGGTCAAATTAGAGTTCAAAGCGCTGAAGAAGAACAAGAAAAATAATAATAATAATAATAATAATAATATTTTTAGCAAAAACAATATAGCCGTTTTTACTATAACAACAAATGATACATCGTTTGAAAGCTCTAAGCCTTCCCGATGCCGCCATGGGGTGGAATCATCATTACGAGCGCTTACGCGCTCGTCACTCCCTATTCCGTCGGGATGCCCCGCCCACTCCCCATAGACTTCCATTGATTTGAGCAGATACAAGCATGGCCCAGGCCTGCGGCATGGATTCTCGCATACGGGACGATGCCAGGAGGGTTTTTGGAGGAATGCAGCGCTTCGCGCTGCTGTTGTCAACAATTAGTGAATGACTATTTCTGTCATAGCAGGAGTAAGTATGCATGATCCATGCCTTCGGCATTGGCTAGTTCACTGTACTTGCCACGGGCGACGGGGTACCAAACATGCGGGCTGCGCCCGCATGTTTGGTCAGACAGTTGCAACGCTGCCTTCGGCAGCGTTGCGGGAGCAATAGACCCTCCCCCTGCTGGGGCTCGGGCCTAATTAAAGCCGCAAGCGGCATCCAACGGCCCTCGCGGGCAAATTTGCTGCGCCGCCGCACAGAGACCGTAGCACTTGGAATAAAAATATGGATAACTTTTGATGCCCCGCTTGTGTAGATGATTTTCCCCAAATATGAGCTTGATCGAGCTATTGCCCACGGAGGAGTTCATTAAAGTGTGAAGCGTAAATGTGAACATTTCAGAGATTTCGCTGTTTTCCCATTTCTGACATATTTTTGCGGGTCCGCCACACAGAGACCGTAGCACTTAGAATCAAAATATGGATAAGTTTTGATGCCCCGCTTGTGTAGATGATATTCTCCAAATATGAACTTGATCGGACAATCGCCCTAGGAGGAGTTCGTTAAAGTGTGAAGCGTAAAAATGTGGTGATTTGAGCAATTCTATGATTTTCCCATAACGATAACATGGGATGTTTCTGTCATCGCTACGGTTACGCCGTACAAAATATGACTTTGGCTCTCATACTTTTGTGATCAGGATGGCAAATTAGAATTTTGTTCAAAATATCATGTCATTTGGAAAAACTCTATTGTTTATAGGCCACTCTGAAGGCCAAATAGTCAGAATTCTGGGAAACGTTTGCGGCTCCGTCGCACAGAGACCGTAAAAGCTATCCTTAAAATTTGGATAACTTTAGATGCCCCACTTGTCTAGAGGACGTACACCGATTTTGAGGTCGGTGGGCAAAACGCACTAGGAGGACTTCGTTAAAGTGTAAAACATAAAAATGTGGATATTCGAGAGATTTAGCGGTTTTCCCATAGGGATAACATGGGAGGTTTATGTCATCGCTACGACTACGCCGTAAAAATTAAGGCATTTGTCTGATTGGCTTTTTTGATCGCGACGCCAAAATAGAATTTTGGGTAAAGTTTAGAAAATTTTGGTAAAACTAATTTTTGACCTTCAATGTTAATTTAAAGGTCAGTCTGTAGGGGGCGCTATCGCGCCCATTTCAATTTTGTCATCATAAACTGGTCCAAACTAGAAAGTTGAACAACTGATTCAAATTTGGTCCTAATCAGACTTGTTTTGATCAAATGGGAACAATTTTTAGATCTGCAGAAAAAACAAAATTTTTCGCCGATTTTGAATTTTGGGTAAAGTTTTGTGAGTTTTTGAGCATGTTCAGGGGGTCAAATTAGAGCTCAAAAAGCAGAAGAACAAGAAAAATAATAAAAATAATAATATTTTTAGCAAAAACAATATAGCCGTTTCCACTATAACAACAAATTATACATCGTTTGAAAGCTCTAAGCCTTCCCCATGCCGCCATGGGGTGGAATCATCATTACGAGCGCTTACGCGCTCGTCACTCCCCATTCCGTCGGGATGCCCCGCCCACTCCCCATAGACTTCCATTGATTTGAGCAGATACAAGCATGACCCATTACCCAAAGACATTCTTCCCCTAATTATAGACCCTATTCTTAATATAATAAATACTTCACTCGAAAGTGGCTATGTTCCACAGTCCTTCAAACATGCAGTCATTAAACCTCTTCTGAAAAAGCCTAATCTAGATCCCGACCTATTGGTAAACTACAGACCTATTTCAAATCTTCCCTTCGTCTCTAAAATCCTTGAAAAAGTTGTAGTAAAACAGCTTTGTCGCCACCTGCAGGACAATAACTTATTTGAAGTTTTCCAGTCAGGGTTCAGAGCCCACCACAGCACTGAAACTGCACTAGTTAAAGTCACAAATGATTTGTTATTAGCCGCTGACGATGGACTGGTCTCAATCCTGGTTCTGTTGGACCTCAGCGCAGCGTTTGACACCATTGACCACAACATTCTACTGCAGAGGTTAGAATGTGATGTAGGTGTTGGAGGAACAGCCCTCAGCTGGTTTAAATCCTATCTATCTGATAGGTTCCAATTTGTTAATGTAAACCAGAGCTCCTCACCAAGCTCTAAAGTAATTTACGGTGTGCCACAGGGTTCGGTACTCGGTCCAATTCTGTTTACTCTTTATATGCTACCATTAGGCAACATTATCAGAAAGCATGGCATTAACTTCCACTGCTATGCAGATGACACTCAGCTGTATTTATCAATGAAACCTGATCAGAGCGATCAAGTAGACAGACTTAGTACTTGTGTGAAGGAGATAAAAACCTGGATGACACTAAACTACCTGCTTCTTAACCCTGAAAAAACCGAGGTCATTGTGCTTGGCCCTAAGCATCTACGAGACGCTCTATCTGAGCAGATAGTCACACTGGACAATGTCAGTGTAGCCTCCAGTTCTACTGTAAGAAACCTTGGAGTCTTATTTGACCAGGAGCTCTCATTTAAAGCTCATATAAATCAAGCTTGTAAAACAGCCTATTTCCATTTGCGCAACATCGCCAAAATCAGAAGAATCCTGCCTAAAAGTGATGCCGAAAAACTTATCCATGCATTTGTAACGACTAGATTAGACTACTGTAACTCCCTGCTTGCAGCGTGTCCTAAAAGCTCCATAAAAAGCTTTCAACTGGTTCAAAATGCAGCAGCAAGATTACTAACAGGAACAAAAAGAAGAGAGCACATTACGCCGGTGCTGAAGTCTCTTCACTGGCTCCCCGTCGAGTCCAGAATCAAATTCAAAATTCTACTCTTGACCTACAAAGCCATAAATGACATGGCCCCATCCTACCTCAAAGATGCTATAGAACCATATCATCCAAACAGAGCTCTTCGCTCTCAGAATGCCGGCCTTCTGGTGGTGCCAAGAGTCTCTAAAAGTACTGTAGGAGGTAGAGCGTTTAGCTACCAAGCTCCTGTGTTATGGAATCAGCTCCCGACCCATGTTAAATATGCTGACACGGTCTCTTCATTTAAGTCCAGGCTTAAAACGTTCCTCTTCGAAATCGCTTATGGTCAGAGTAGTTAGGAACAGAAAGATAAACCCACAGCTTCAGCTACGCTGCCCTAGGAGTAACTATGCTGGGGGAAGTATGACAGCTTGAGCACTATCCTCTTCTTCTGACTACTTATGCTATCAAACAATATTTATTTTTTAATTCCACTTGCAAACTGTTCACCGCCTTCTTTTTCTTTCTCTCACTCCTGAGGACCTGTGGACCCAGATGTCCCTCTCCTGGTGAAGTGGTCCCTGCCCCATGTGGACGGTCCCTCATCTGCCTGAAGAGTGGCTCCAGTTCGCCTCAGTCGGTCCCTCATCTGCCTGAAGAGTGGGTCCAGCTCGCCTCCGACGGTGCCTCATCCACCTGAAGAGTGGGTCCAGTTCGCCTCCGACGGTCCCTCATCTGCCTGAAGAGTGGGTCCTGCTCGACTCCGACGGTCCCTCATCTGCCTGAAGAGTGGGTCCAGTTCGCCTCAGTCGGTCCCTCATCTGCCTGAAGAGTGGGTCCAGCTCCAGTCTCCTCGTGTCCGTCTGTCCGTCTGTGAGAGTCGGATCTCTCCTTCACTGGAACTCCTCCAGGTTTCTACGCTTTTTTCCCAAAGAGGTTTTTTTTTGTAGTTTTTCCTGGCCGAGAAGGAGAGTCTAAGGACAGAGGACCCTGGGACATCGTCCCTCGCCACCACAGACATTGTCTGACTTCATCGCCACCACAGACATTGTCTGACTCCATCGCCACCACAGACATTGTCTGACTTCATCGCCACCACAGACATTGTTGATTCATTTCTCCCTGTGGCCCTCAGAGGCAACTGTTGTTGTGATTTTGGGCCTTACAAAAATAAATTGATTTGATTTGATTTGATTTGATGCCTGCGGCATGGATTCTCGCGTACAGGACGATGCCAGGAGGGTTTTTGGAGGAATGCAGCGCTTTGCGCTGCTGTTGTCAATATTTCTGTCATAGCAGGAGTAAGTATGCATGATCCATCAGTTCACTGTACTTGCCAGGGGCGACGGGGTACCAAACATGCGGGCGCAGCCCGCATGTTTGGTCAGACAGTTGCAACGCTGCCTTCGGCAGCGTTGCAGGAGCAATAGGCCCTCCGCCCTGCTGGGGCTCGGGCCTAAAAATGCTTTTAGTAATGATTTCATGAACATAAACGATGCAGACTTTTAATCTGTGCCATTTAACACAGATAATATCTACATTTCTTCTTCCGAAGTTGGACATCAGCTCAAAACCACATGTTTTACTGACAGAGGATCGACCGTGGACCTCTCAATTCAAAATCCCCTCCCAAATAATTGACGAGCTTTCGATAAATTGCCGAGCTCTATTTCAAAGGGAGTAATCTCGACAATGTTTGTGAAATCAACACATTTGGACTGCCCGTCGCAAGCCATTCTGTAAACACAGCCAGGGCAAGATTCTAACAGATTCTAACAAACTCCTCCCAGAGACTGATCTGGCTCCACAGAACAGCACCTGTTAGATGCTCTTTGAAGCACTTTGAATTGCCTTGTGTATGAAATGTGCTCTACAAATAAACTTGCCTTGCCCTGGATTGATAATGGCTTCTGGGGGGCCATTGTCCAGATGACTTAATTTGAAACATTTTCTTTCATGTGCCCAAGCGACTGATGGCAAAAAGGGGAGAAGAACGTATCGTCTTAACGTTATGGAGGATGTGTTAATTACCCATTGCTTCAACAAGTACAAGGCTTTTACTGGAGCCTGTGTCAGGAGTGGATCAGCGAATTTGACAGCTTGACATCCTCCCAGAATCAGATAAAGTGCTGTATGATCCTCCATCTTCTGTTGTTATGAGATAACATCTAATTTCCCCATCTCTTGAGTCATCTCACAAAGGCGTCGGCTGCTCATCGTGAAATCAATACACCGCGGAAACACCATTAAAAACTCGGTGCTCGAGCGAATCGCTGCGGCTCAAGGCAGAACACGCAGACGCCGGGCTCGGAGAACTATGTCATCTCCATTCAGTTGATGTAACCGGAGAGTGGTGTGTAATTAAAGAGGAGGTCGGTGCCCAGAGATGCATTTCGGACACTACAAAAATCATATGCAAATAAAATGAGGCCCCCGTGTGAGTTTAAATGATGCTGGACGTGGTGGGCTCACAGGGGACAAGGATCATGACCAATGTGAGTGCAGCGCCAAGCCAAGCCGGTCATTAACGCGCTGAACATGGATCCAAGGCACGACAAGTCACTCGTTTTTCAGCTTGAATAGTCTTTCCAATGCTGCGTCGCTCTATTGCATTTACCACGAAAACACTGTGAATGTGTCGTCCACCTGTGAATCACTGCTATTCTGTCCCATACTGTACGCTGCACTGGCCATTATCACAGCCATACTTATTGTGCACAAGGTTTTTTTCTTCTTCCATTTAAATCTATTATTAACTTATTTATCTCATCATGTTTCTGTTCTCCTGCTGTTCTTGAACTGTGCATTGAAAGACTTTAAGTTCTCCATTATGGGACATACATGAATCTTATCTTGTTCTAATGTCACTCTTATAGCTCATTATAGCTTTCATTCTCGCTTAGGAAATAACTGTGCATTAATGATGTCAATTTAATTTGTGGCAAACACCCTGCTGTTTTCAAATACTGGAAGTGATTGTGGTTATGTGTATATATATTGTGATTCTTTAGTTTCATCATTTGTAATCAACTAAACACGTATGACACCATAAAGATTAAACAATGTATACCCTTGTTTGTCTAATGTAGATTTTGAAAAAACGTTTTTATTGCAAGGTCAACAATTCACTTTCCCAAAAAAATAGAATAAAAAAGGATTATCTGTATAAAAAAGGCTAATTAGGGGTTCAGAAACAACAGTGACGGCAGAGTCCCACTTCAGGTCAGGTGAAGTATCAGGCGTGAGTTATGGCGAGCACACGTTCACTGACAGGCAGACAAACAGGGAGACAGTTTCCTTGTGGGAGAGGACGACGGCCTGTTACAGCCCAACAATGGAGACTCGTGGACACTGTTGCTTTGGAGTCGTGATTTAAAGTCCTCTGCTTCGCTCTCATCCTCTCCCACTCTCCCTCCCTCTCTCTCTCTGGCACTGCTATAATTTTCCTGGTGGAATGATGGATGAGGTGGTGTCAGCCCATGTTCATTATAATGCACACCATCTATTCTTCTCAGCCAGGCTCTGTACGCTCCAGGAAATGCCAGGGAGCCTTCGAAGCCGCCAAAGAGATGAGAAACTCCTCTGATGCTTTTATACGGAGAGAATTTGCTGCTAGGTGTGTGTTAACTTAGCACCGGGTTATCCATCAATCACTAATGAAGATACTGCTGCATCTCTTTTAAGCATTGCCTTGCCTACAGTGTATGAATGATAAAATGGTTCGGTGCCCCTGCGAGCATAATCCCTGGCAATATGCTCATGTTGAATCATTAACGAGCACAAGAGTTTGCTGTATGCAGAACGTTTAGGGGAACATGCGACTGACAAACAACACACAAGGTCTGTCAGTGCGGTTTGGGTCTGTTTGAGCGCACCACAGGATTTCCTGCAGTGGATTGAGTTCATCTTCTGCCTGAAGAAGCATCATTTTTTATATCTCATTAAATATTGACCAAGGTTTACTGTGTTGAACTTCTGAAGAATGCGATAACAAATAAACGGCTCTATCCCCAAGTGCTACTGACGGACAAAGCAATTCACTTCCAAATGAGCCTCAGATCAATGGACACTTCTGTTTGTTTGTTAAGATAAGGTAAGAGAACTTGAATTTGATCCACACTGGAGAAGTCTTGTTGTTGCAATGCATAGTTCAAGAACAGCAGAAACATGCAATAAAAGATAAATAACTTATGGACTGCACAGGTAGAGCAAAAATAACTCTCTTATGCACAATAAGTGACTTTGACAATGATTATGGTGCAGTATATGGACAGAATATAAAGCAGGTAAAGTGACTTTGGTAAGGATTGCACCAGACTGTACCACATTGTGTTACAGTATTGCACAAGGTTAGAGGTGGATAACACATGTGCAGGGCTTTAGTGTTTCTGAGGCAGGAAAGACCAGTTAAACCGTTCATTCACACAGCGCGGGTGGACGTGGTGGCGGTTACGTGACATTAGCTGTGGTCGTGTGACAAACCCTGTCACCTGGTAATGTTATAGACTTGTTAAAAAAAGGACTGTCCCTTGTGGCCTGTGGTCTCTTTGAGATAATATAGTACATTGGTCTCTCTCTTGCATAATAGATAAGTGCATTGTCTCTTAGCTGACCTGTCCCCTGACCTGTGCAGAAATGAGTTCAATCCAACCACACGACATGCTTCAGGTTTTACATTCATGGATCATTCTAATCTACACCAAATGCAGCTCACACTCTAGTTTGGGCTTTCACCCTTGATTTATTTGGACATTTCCTCTTTCTGATTATTTAATCTAAGTTAAAGTGCATAAGAAAGGACAGAAAACACATTTCATTAAAATGTAATGAACATAATTATATTTTAGATTGTTGTCCTCTTTTTTCCCCAGTTTGACAATTGAGGTTTATAATGTTTAATTACACAATAGCTATGATGACAAATTATAACACCTTTATTCAGTTAAATGATAGTTTAGACTGTCAGAACATTGTATCAGCTGTGTGTTAATTGTCCCTGTATATTGGATGTAATGTCGGTTATCGATGATAGAGACACATTGCTCTACTTCAACTTCAAACTAGAACTTGACAGATGTAAATTATGATACCAAAGTAAGTCATGATAAGAAAACACAAGAAGCTGTCATAAGCACTAATGTTTATTTAGATTGTATAGTGTGTTCACATTTTCACTCCTCAATCCAAACCTGTGGGATTTAAGTGCACAAACACAACTGAAGGGCCATGTTGACCGATGCAGAGGCACACGGGCGTTTGCAGAGCTAATGCACACTGGAACATGTCTCCTATCCACTTCCATCTAAAGCAAAGTCTAAACAGATTGTCTAGACAAACACATTATCTTTAATCAGTGCTGTAATGCATCTTTTCTCTGCGCACACAGATCGAGTCAGTGGGGGCCTGATCAAGGGAAATGCCTGGCATATTGAAATAGATTTATTCAAACAGATAGCATCTCATCTTATCAGCTCCATGCCGACTGTGCCAAACCGTGTTTTTGTGAGAGTCTTTTCAAAGCCTTTAAAGGATGTATTGAACAAAAAGTCTCCAAATGAGTTGAGGATCATTCCAGGAGCAGGGGGATCGATCGGCAGCAGGCTAAGCCCCCGCTCATCCATCTGATTCATATCTCACAGCCCTCACTGCTGCTTGGATTTAAGAGGAATCACTGGACTAAAGGCCGGCTCTCTGTGGCAATATGTAACCGCACCAACTGCTGTGAAAGCGCCATGTGATTGATAGAAAAACTGTGAGGCGGCCCGTAATGTCAGAATGGATCGGCTGTGTCAGTGTGAGCTCATATCTTCTGAGAATTTATCGTGCTAAAACAAACATATGAATGACTATGGAAGGCTCGGTGATTTACTCCGGGGATCTGTGTCAGTTATCCGTCTAAATTGGCAGGGATGAATGCACAT